>NC_092797.1:37976897-38285941 GCF_918797505.1 Bemisia tabaci | reverse complement strand
AATGGGTACAAGCATCTCCGACCGCCCCTCCAACCTCTCATTCCATCTTACCGGGCATGCCTCAGCTTGCGGCGGTCCGTAATGCACACCTAATTTCAAGCCTGATCGACTCATTCATCCAGACAGCGTCTACCGCACAAAACTTATTCAGGTGGGCGGCGGCAGATAAATCACAAACGTCGCTCCCCTCACACAAAAGGCGTGACTCCATTCTGAAATGAGCCGTGGCGCCCGTGTAATTATACGGTTCTTGCGGCTCACGTAGAATTGGAGGTGCGTCCTTATGGAAAAAGAGGGACGATAATTGTTGCCCGGGCTTGGGGCTTTGAAAAACGATCCGGGTACAGACTCGGGTGAAATCTCTTAACGACTCCCGGCGGAAAAAAAATCATGTCTGGGTAAAACGGCGCATCGACGCTCGAGCGAGATAAAAGCGAAAACTGTTAATTTGTTGAAGGTTGGCATTTGTAGTGAAAATAAGCTGTCGAAACGCGAGACAGGGTGAAGCGTTGATGGGATCGGAGGGCGGGCGCGCGCGCGCCGGTCGAGGGGAGCGGGGCCCACCGCTGTCGGAGTCGGTGTCGAAACCGGGTATGAGGCCACGGCTCCACTGGCGGAGCGCGACGTGAAGTTACTCGCGCCAAGTCAACGGCGCAAAATAGAGTACCTTTATAGACAGAGTATGGCCATTTCTGTTCCGGTTTTTCATTGGTCGCGAGCGAATAGGCTGACACGATGCTCTTAGGGCCGTAAATAAACAAACAAGATGGCTGTTATCAGCAAGGAAGTTTGAAGTTATGGACATCTTACATCCTCCTGTGATAAAGGTAAAAGGCGATTTAACAATGTTTTCATGTGTTTTTCGTGTGTTATTCGCAGATATGCTAGTTTAAATTGTTACTACCGTATAATTGATTGTTTTTTTCAAATTTAGCTGCTTATCGATGTTACGGTGAGCCGCCATCTTGTTTGTTTATTTACGGCCCTAAGAGCATCATGAAGCCTAAAAACTCGTTGACCAATCAAAAAGCGGAACAGTTTTCCTGTAGTAAAAATATACGAATAGCCATACTCTGTCTATAAAGGTACTCTAGCGCAAAAGAGAAGAAAAGTAAAGTAAATAAAAATCAGATTCAGACAAAAAAATTACGAACGAGAAAAGGCTACAAAATCTCTCATTTCCTGAGAGTATAATAATTTCTAATTGTGTCGTCTTTCAGTGATACAAGAGACAGCACCTTTAATTAGTCGAGTTAAGACGAGAAACCAAACACACAATTTGGCCTGGAACGGCGCGAGTTAGGGAGAAATGATGATGAGGACTTGAGATGAAAAGAAGAAGCCCTCGGCGCGGCAATCGGCATGTAACACATATTAGCGCCTACAAGACTGCATGAATACTTCACGCATTGCATCAAACACAGTGCCGTTCGGTTATTGTGGTCAGCGTGAAACGGATAGCGCCTACAAGAATGCATGAATACTTCACGCATTGCGCCAAACACAGTGCGGTCAGCGTGAAACGCATATCGCCTACAAGACTGCGTGAATACTTCACGCATTGCGCCAAACACGGTGCGGTCGGCGCGGCGCGGCGGTGGAAGTTAAAATCATTAAACCAAATTTTGTGTTTGTTCTTTCATAATTTTTTCGTTCATTTCTTATGAATGGAAGGCCTTGTCCCTAAGCCAGTATCCACGCTCTTAGATGTACACTACGGAAGAGTCTGTAGAATATAGAGTAACGTGATGGAGGGAGTAACGCCAGACGTATACCGCTCTTGATTGGCTCCTCCATCTTGAGCATTGTCGAGCTCTTAGAACCCAAAAATAACGTATGTGTAGACGTAAATGTAGAAACAAAATGGCAAATAATGTATGTTTATTTGCATATTGCACTGGGAGTATAATTCAAATGCATTATGACGCCGTGTTCACACAGTTTTACGGCTAATCGTGGGCTATTTTGGAGGAAAAGCATCATGGATACTGCAGAGTTGGCAGCAAGTGCAGCTGGTGGTAACCGTCATAAGTTAGCTATTACGACCCTCCCATCATTAAAAATCACAATAAAGCGTCGCCGTTTTTACGTTCTGAGGCCTCTATGGAAAGTAAAGGGGCGTTTTGTCCATATTCTTTCTATTTAGTTACTCTAGCGGCAGTTAAAATCCCTAAAATCGGGCGCGCCGCCAACTTCACGCCGCACGTTGCCTGTGGAGCCGTGGCTCGAAGGCCCTCTGTCGGAGTGTTAACGTGCTCTCAGCTCTGTCTTATCTCCGCTAAGCCTGTATGATGAATGGCTGTTTCGAGAAAAGGTAAAACAAACATACAGCCGTTTGTGACCAGCTCATGTCAATACAATGAATACTCGGCCATTACCGACTGCGCGAGATCGTAATGGTGGCCATGCCATGCCAGCTGTCTTAGCCCCCACCCCCTCCGTCACCCCCCCCCCCCCCCCGCGCGGCGCCTTCGAGTCAACTTTAGAAGCCGCAATCAATCAAATTTGACTTCTCCATGCCCCCGCGCTCCAACCTACAGCGTGGTCCCGACAACAATTGTTAATTCCCTCCGAACTAGTAACCATTATCATTCAGTGTCAGAACGAGTACATCTTTTGATAAATAGATCGTCTCGCGTCCTTAACTTTCACTGCCTCCATTTTTCTTCCAGTCACAGTAATTAATTAACACGGCTTTTTTCGATTCGGTCGGACCCACTCAATTATTGGGAAGACGTGTATCTTGGGAGGGAGTGTCAAAAAGTTCTGTTGGATTCGAGATTTTTCACAGTGCTCTGATTCGGAGCTTGGAGTGCTGGGAAAGGGATATTAGAGGTTTACATAAGCAGCACGGGAGGGGAATCGTTTCGAGCACTTAGAACTCGTCGAACTGGTGGTGCATGTAAAGAAAAATAGCATCGATTAGTTGTAGGATGTATTTTCTTTCGTTCTTTTTTGGAGCGGTTCCTTTCTGGATAAAAAATGATCTTTTTGTCGAGCCACTCTCAAGTGGCAAATCAACGGGGAAAAAGTCACAAAAGGCGATAGAATTTCTATGTTTTTCAGTGCCTCGAATCGGCGAATACTTGTAAAATAACAGGTCCAACTCCTAGAAGCGCTTTGCGTTACGCTTTACTCTTATGATTTTATATTATAAAGTATAATATGCAATATTTTGCCCATGAAAGAAGATCTAAGTACCCTGGATATTCACCGGATTTCACGTTTCAAAAACCATTTTAGAGCTCTCAAGCAGAAACATTTTGTGCACTCCGATAATCAAACAATCAAAGTTTCGGTGAGGGATGCATGCGATGAATCCCCAACGATATTCATTATAACGCCTGGATGCAACTATTCGGGCTCCATGGATGTCCGTGTTGCATACGTTCGAGAGTGAAGGCGTTTTGACTTTAGACACGAGACTCCTTCACTTACATTTTGTGTAGTCAAGCTTGAGGAATCGTTCCCATAAAATCGGATTGCTTTGAGAGAAACTACATGCGCAAATGAAATATACCCCGAGTATATTTTATGAATATGAAATTTGCGTGCTTTAAAGTTTCTTTCAACTCATTTTCACATGGGTTTTTTTTTTGGCATGAACAAGTTCACTTCTTCCGAATATTGCGAGTGAAAAAACCTCTTCTCACTTTAGGTTACTCCATTTCAAAGGGCTGAGGTTACACGAACTTCACTAAATTTTAGATGTTTTCAACAACGTCGCCATCGGGACGTAAGGTGGTGGATGAATATTTCAGGATTTTTAGTAATGTGTTGACGTCTCTTTCAGGCAGTCACCTTGATGGCGAATTTAATACCGGAGCTGAGGCTTGAAAACTAGACGGTTTCCTTTCATCGCCAACAGCCGGCCCTCTTTGAAGTGGCCATTTTTCATCTTTCATCGCGGCTGGTACGTTACATCTGTAACGTTCTGCCCAGTCAACGCTCGATTAATCTCTCGCCAAAAGAAATTAGCGCGGGACCTTCGACACGCGGATGAAAGCATCCATCCAAAGGTCACTCGGTGACGATTCGACAGCTCGTTGACCTATTTGAGAGCATGTCGTCCGCAGGTTACGACATCAAAGAAACAGAGCCACGTGACATCGACAGATCAATATGCAGCTTCGACACCTAAAATAAACTGAGATAAACCAAGCCACTTCTGTCACCGAAAGGCATACATCAAAGGGATGCAAAGGAACCTGCTGTGCCCGTAAGTGGTTTATAATTAAGATATAGAGCCGCTATCAGGATTCTTTGCCGATCAAAGAGATGCACTGACGAGCTCATTTTATGCGCCTGAGTATGCACCACAGGAGTCCATTCTTGACATTTCGCGCGTTTTTCCCTCAGATGACAGTCCTTTTCATCGCTGCAATCGTGAAATCAAACACGAGCACATGTGGATTACATTTTGCCAAGAGAGACAAAGAGCATTCCGATGTCTCTAAGATTGTGCAACTGTTTTTGCCTTGCAAATATAATATGAACTGGCCGTCTAAACAAGTTTGGTCTTTACTTTCAATAAGCTATAAATTCAAGAGAAAAATTACCCTTGTAAACTTATTTTTTCGCATGATTGCAGTAATTTTATTGCAAAGAATGTAAGTTGCACAATTCTAGCAACATCGGGCGGGATACTCTTGGTTCCTTTTTCAAAATGCAATCCATTGGTAAAGTGACTTGTAAAGTGACTTGTAAAGTGACTGTAAAGTAACTTAGGTACTTTCAAAAGTTTCATCATATTTTGCGTCATACTGTAATGTGTTTTGTCTACCTTGTATCAAATGAAGGTGTACTACGCAACTACATATATACGCGCGAAAATATTGATTGAAAAAAGAGAAAACTGCATGCATGTAAAAGAAATTTTTTTCTAAACCACACAAACAGTTTTCGTTAAAATTATTGAAATTGTTCTGTGAAATAGTAGCTCCTACTTTTTTCTCCTTCATGTGCAGGCGTAGGTATGTATTGAAAGTAAGTTCAACTGCAAGGTGCGTATCTCGTTCATGGTGGCTCTCAAAATATCGGCTTCTATTTTATTTTATCAAAAGAGAACAAGGCTGTTTTGCTTGCATTTCTCATAATGAACCTCCATACAAACGATGAATGACCATCACCACGGAAGTTTTAAAGGAGCTGTGTTAAGAATTTGTTCGTCTAAAAAATAAAATTTTGCAGGAGATCTGCAACGGAACCGTGGAAATACACGTTTCTGCAGGTTCACCGTCGATATACAAATATGTAACCGAAGTAAATGAGCTTCAAAGTTGAATACATTCACGGAAAAACCACTTCACTACTCGAAACTAGAGTGGTAGAGCAAATGGAATCATATAGATTTTGGGTAGGTATTAGTCCTACCCTGCCGCCCTCAGGAAAAACGCCGTATAAACCTTCAGGCGTTGCCAAATTTTCCTTGATAAAACGCGAATTTCCCGGTAAACTTATGAATATTTTTCTTCCAATTTTTCAGATAATCTTGTTCGCAATTTCACCTATAGTCCCTGAAAATTTCAAGGAAAAATAATTTCATCTTTACTAAAAAATAAACATTTAATTGAAGGAAATTTGGCAACTCTCGAATGTTCATACGGCGTTCTTCCTTAGCACGGCAGTACCCGGAGCCGGATTAGTGACTAGTCCTGGTACGCTCCCAAATTAATGCGCCATTCTAGGAATCAGTGCTATAGATTTATTTTTTGCTCTCAGATGGTGTTGCTCTATCTCGTGCCAATTTCGCAATATTGATTTTGACATTGAGTAAGCAAGGCTAAGAGCAAAATTTTCCCCTCGAGAATAAAAAAAAAATTTAAAAAATCACGTTCAATACCCTTTTTTGCCATCCGATACACGCGTTACGGGGCCCCCTCTTTCCTTACGCAGTGGAGTACCCCTGTAATAACTTTCTACGTAATACGAGGGAGTCACTACTAAAATTAAAATGGGGGCTGCTTTTTTTAATGATACCATACGGACCTTAACACAGTAAGTGCTAAAATCCTGAGAAACAGATCAGGGCAGCTGTTTGACATTTGATGCATATTTACTGCTTAAAAGGCATGGTAAAAACCGCGTATATACTCGAATTATGATTATTTCGGCATGGCAGTTGGCATTTTGGATGTTTTCCGGTCTATTTCTAAAAATTAAAGTGCGGAAGTGAAGCATTTTCCATGACATCAACAGCCCATGTAGACCCTGACTTATAGCGCCATGTCAGTGTTCCCAGATTTTTGTATCCCTCATATAACCTCATCAATGTGACATTACACATTTTTTTTTCTACCCCTGGAAATGAGAGGCCGAGAATAATGCTGCCGTGCTAAGGAAGAACGTATGAGCCTTCAGAAGTTGCCAAATTTCCTTCGATAAAAACTGAATTTACAGTGAAAATTTTGAATATTTTTCTCTCAAAATTTTCAAACATTTCTGTACGCAATTAAATCCAAAACATCTGAAAATTTTAAAGAAAAATGTGCATGAATGTCGTCAAAAATACATTTTTTAAAGAGGGAAGTTTGCTAACTCTCAAATGTTCATACGGCGTTCTTCCTTAGCAGGGCAGAATGGAGAGAAGGGGTGGCTGTGGGCAAATGTCTGTAAGGTAAGGCGCAGTAAATCTTAAAATACCCATTCATTTCCTTTTTTAATTTTGGCACATTCATTTTCTGCATGACTCAGCGAAGAGTGGACCGGAGGGGGGGGGGGGGGGGCGAAAGGAAGCACTTTTTCTGGGGGCTGCGTCCGTCCGTTGTGCCAAACAAACACTCTTAAAAACGCGGCATTATGCTCGGAGCGCGAGAGGTCATATTAATTAATGATCTGAGACACGATGAACTCGCCAACAGAGGAGAGGAGCGCGAACCCCAATTTACCCGAGCAAATGGCCCGGCCGCCATGAAAGACTTTCGGTTTGAGCTCGTAAGTTTTCATTACCTTAAGCCTCCTTTTATGTTCCAGGTTTCCGGGTGTAAATCACTTTGAGCGATGCGAGGGGTCCCGGCTTTGACGGCCATTATCATACGCTCCACCATCTGCGGATAATAGGGAGTTGCAAAAAACACTCCTGTCATCGGACAGGAAGTCAAGCCTCAATCTATCTTCCAGACGGACCCCGCTGCCAAGTTGCGCAGCGGGAGAGACGCCCCTTCTCCTCTCCATGCCGTGCTCAGGAAGAACACCGTATGAACCTTCAGGCCGTTGCCATATCTCCCTCACTACAAAATAAATTTACCGGGAAAATTTTGAGTATTTCACTTCCAATTTTTATACTAATTTGACCTCGCAATTCAACCTAAAATACCAGAAAATTTTGAGGGAAATATGCAGAACTTTCCTCAAAAATAAACATTTTATCGAAGGAAATTTGGCAACTGTCGAGTGTTCATACGGTGTTTTTCTTTAGCGAGGCAGTGGATTTGAAACCAGATCCAGGAACCTAACCGGGATGTGAACCCCGGAACCTGGACCCTGGACCAGGCTTGGTGCGAATAGAAGATGCACATTGCCATCATGAAATTTATGGCCTCATCCCTCGATCCTACACTCATCCTGTCGCCTGGCTCACGTTTTTAGATTCCTCAAAAATATTTATAATCGCCGCATGCACAGGTTCCATGATATTATTTCAGGATGGCTTGTCAGAGGAGCTAACGAGCTATCTATTCTGACTTTGAAACCTTGGAATTTCTTTTAAAATCTACGCTTTAAGAACACTCTTCTTGAAGTCGAGATATTGTAAAAATTTATTACGGTTTCAAATTGTGTACGTGATGCTAATTTTTCTTGCGAATGAAAGTGAAAATAAATGAAAAAGATGGCGTTTTTAAAAATAATATCGGTTAGTTTTCGTTATTTAAAAGGAATGAGTACTAAGAAGTTGTATACTCATCGCTCATACTAATGCAAAGCCTAATCGTTTTTGCTAATGCAATGAAATGAAGGTTCAGCAAAAAATTGGCTCAGCCCAGATCTAATGTATAAAGGTACTTATCTATGACGTGAAAAGAAGTTGGAAGACATTGATCCGCTGATTGGCTCAAAGAGGTTTACTTGTCACAGCTTGAGAGGCTCCATGTTCGTTTCCTTGAAAACATGCCTCGAATGTTAGAAGTAACACTATCGAACTCGGAATATTTTGTGAGGCTCGCTATTCAAGAGCTTAAAATTTCTTGAGAAAACTATTGCTCTCATGATATGATCATTTTGTCAGCATGAATACTTATATTTTTTCTCTGTGTGAGCTCCATTTTAAATAAATGATGCATTTTTAAAATTTCGTAATGGACTCATGTAGCTATTGAAAAAAAAAAAAAAAAAAAAAAAAAAAAACTTTCCCAAGTTTGAAAAATTGATAGCTTCTCATTATAGTTTGAGTTCCGTATCTTGGGATAAAAATAAAGAATGTTTATTTACCAAACTTTGATCATTTTCTTTCTGTTCTTTCAAAGTCACATGAGAAAGCTGAGGTTTTGTTTTCCAATTTTGGTGTTTCATTAATTCAAGATTTTATCAAATCCTGCAAGTAAGTAGTATTGGCCGTTAGATGGTGTGACATACTACGTGGAATGAAACTACAGTTCATTCAGAGGCGCAAATCCTAGAACTATGATTCAATAGGCCGGTGTATGAGGATTTTCGGACACATTTCAGAAATCTGCTCAAGACAGTAATTAACTTGAATTGAGATTGAGAAAGCGCAAAAGGCTATAAGGCTTGAAAAATTCAACTGGTGCTTTAAAATTGATAAGTATATTCATACTTCATATTTTTATGCTTTAATTTGAAAGAATCACCACCATCTGAATGATTTCCAAAATGTCACTCAAAATGCTCATACTTCGCAACTTTCGTGATACTTAAACCTCAACTTTGAAATTTTTGTGTGGGAAAAGTTGTCAGCTGTGTGATTGCATTGTGCATTATCTATGCAAACTTATTTACTTCGGTGAATACCATTGTAAGTATTTGAGCACTTTAATGTGTCGTCTCGTTTGAGAATATGAGCTAGGTTTTACATCTCAGAGAAACAGTAGAAATTTCATCACAAATTACATGTTTTAAAATTAACACCTCATTGTTCAATGTCTAAAGAAAATGAGACAAATACGAATTCATTTGAAGAACTTGTAAGTTAAATAAGCACGTCAGAAAATGTTCTGACTGTTAAGAATCAAGTGTAAAACTTAAAATTTAGAATTAGAGCTCCTATTGTTTCTCATCAGATGAAAGTTAAAATTTCTAAGTAACTTTTCAGTTTGCTCAGTGTCTTTATGGAGATATTTTACTTGCTTTAAAGTGATCAGTCTAGGCTTTCTGAAGCATGGTGATTTGAGATCGAGTGCTTTGTAAACTTTTTCAAGTTGCTAATGAGATACTCTTTCGAGTACGAAGCAAATAATATAAAACAAACTGATATTCACGAATAATTTATTAATTCGAAATTAACATAATGACTGAAATACTTGAAATTTAGCAGTTTCCGATTTAAAATATAACATAAAAAATCAAAAGTGAGCAGCATGAGAGAAACAAATCAAAATTCAGAACAATACTTAAACTAAAAATAAACGAATACAATAACTAAAAGAATCAAGAAAATAAAGTGAAAAGAAAACTAAAAGATAAATTTCATATAGTCCATTTGAAGAAATCGCCGAGCGCGATAGAGGTTTGGTAGAATCACTCGATATTCCCGCGATAATCCGCGGAACAACTCTTTCGAGTCTCGAGGAGCTCGCGAAACAATATTGCAAAGAAAGGGTTATCACAGCACGAAAAGATATTTTGACTTTCTTCGACGTCACTTAGGGGTGAACGGCAGCTCCGAGGCGCTGGCCGTAGAGAGCGTACGGTGAGTAATAAGGTCCGAGCGTGGGATTGAAAGCACTAAAGGGGGATGAAGTCGGAGGAAGTCCAGGTTTCGAGTAGGGGTGATACCTCGCAGCCGCGGCAGATAAAGGACTAACCGGTGAGGGTGGGTACCTCATCGAGTTCATAAGCGTTGAAGACTCTGCTGAAGACGTATGGGTCCTAAGGTGCTGGAGTAACTCGTCCGACGTACCGAACCTTTTCCCACAGTAATTATCACCGACTATCCAACTACAGACGTAGGGTCTTCCTAATTGGTAGGCTAGCGGGTGAGGAGGCGACACCATCGAAAGAGCAGCCGCGGCGGCCAGGTTGTACTTCTGGTGATCGCACTGCGTGCACCCACTGGGACAGGGCCCAGCCAAGGGATTGTGTCCTAGGGAGAGTTGACACCCGGTGCAGTAGGGGTCCTTGCAGACGGGCACTAGGGCTTCACCTCCAGCGGGGGTTTTGACTCGGGCGTAGCTAAGGTAGGGGCTCGGGTTGGCGGAGAATCCACTGGCGGCGAGCATGGCAGCGTGGTGTGGCGAGAAGGGACCGCCGGCGAATGGCGGGCGGAAGGCGGGGTTAGTCGGGTCAAGTTCGGGAGGACAACACAAGGGGTTGACGCCTAGGGGTGGCTTGAAGCCGGGGAGGCCGAGGTCTTTGGAGTGGTGGCCCTGGAGGACCTCCAGACCGGAGCGGATGATGGGCGAGGCGCCGCTTCCGCTGGTCGCCGGCGATGCTGACTTCCGCGACTCGGAGCTTTTGGTCTCGGAGGGGTGGTGCTGCGTCTGCGGGGACACGGACTTTCGGCTGGAGGAGCGGCTCTCCGAGCGGCGATCCTCGTAGCTGTCGACGGACCCGCTCTTGGACGCCGGGCGTGGGGGCTCGTTCTTCTTGGAGACGATGTTGTTCTCGTAAGGCTTGAAGGCTACTTTCGACTCCTTGTGGTGCTCGGTCGTCTTGACGTTGTAGTTGTTCGTGTTGGCGTTGTTGTTGTTGCCGGGGGAGACGGTGCCGCGCTCCGAGTTGCTAGAGATCTTCTTCGAGATTTTGTCCAGGGGTGAGATGAGCGGCTTGCTCGGGGAGTCGGCGCCGATTTGGCTGCATGTTTGGGCCAGCAGCGCGAGGGGGCTCTTCTTTGCGTCGAGCTGTAACAGACGAAAAGGAAACAGTTTTATTAGTTTACTAGTCGAGTATGCCTTGAACATGGAAAAACTCTTAGGTTGAAGGTACATACGCACTGGAAAAAAAAACACATTGGGTCTTGAGTCTAGACTCTTGAAAACATTGACAAGAAAAACTACTCTTGATTCAATCAGATTTAAGCTTAAATCAAGAACCAAGCCTCTTAATTTGAGCAGATTTCCTTTGATTTAAGCTTAAATCTGATTGAATCAAGAGTATTTTTTCTTGTCAATGTTTTCAAGAGTCTGGACTCTAGATCCAATGTGTTTTTTTTCCAGTGCAGAAAAAAAAAACCCGAGTCACGTCAAAATTGAACTAAGAAAGAGGTCTGAGGTGTTGATCCGCCGTTAAACTCAATGTCAGAGATGCTTAACTTCACATTCAAGATGTTGTTTCTTAAATGTGTGATTAATAAGGCTTAAAATACGCCTTACATCCACCCCATTTAATAATGTTTCTTTTTCTTTTCGATGCAATGCGGTCAGAACAGTCAAATGTCCACAGATGATTACAAATGTAGGGTAGGTATATTCTGACCGACTAACGCAGTATTAAACCGTTGAATAACGCATGTAAGATAAAAATGCTAATGTTGATGTCAGCATGTTGGATCTCAATTTTTCATAAAGTTTAATCTAAATTATCTCCAACGAAAATGAGATATAGCGGTTTAAATCATAGACCATTTTTAGGTGTTGCTCAAATTGCATCATCACCCTTGCATATTGAACCCTGCAGTTAGAAATTTTCTCCAAATGTTGAAATAACTTTCAAAACCTGAATGAGGCTTTCATATAACTACCAGATTCCCATTTAATTGAAGGTAAGTGTGGACAATCCTAACACTACCTGAAATCGTTTAGAGTACCTTTACTCTCCGATAAATGACCTGACAAGATTGTTAGACGTATTTTCCGAATGGCTTCGATCCATTAGGCTCCATCTTTCAATGTAATTTATCAACTGAGATTGATCGATCAAAGGCAAGCTATCAATAGAGGGTCATTAATCGGCCAAGCGCGAGCAATTGTGAGGAACTTAAGATACATCTTGACAAAAATGAAAAATGAGTCTGCCATAATCGACAGGTAATACCGAGCAAACTTGCCGTTGCTTACTTTAAATTGTGATTATTGAAATTTGGTTCAAAATTACGACTTGAAATACTTCTTATTGCGCCTCCAGAGGTTCTAAAGTTTGATTGATTATCTCAGATTTTAATGGTAGTAGGTATGTTTCCATTAAAATGGCTGTATCACTCTCAAAATGTATTCCGAAGAGTCGTGACATTCGGATTTACAGGCAACGTACGGAGTCGAGATTTAAAAAAAAGAGTTAATGCCAAGTCGATGATTTAAATTCATTTCAATTGTGACAGGTCTGCATATTCAACGTTTAACGGTATCCAATGTACGAGTCAAAAGAATTCAACGAGCTTCACGATTTAGCGCTGCCAAAATACCTTTTGAAGAGATGAAACTTACATAACGATACGTCTGTCATTGTCGACGAGGAGTGGAGGGGAGGCGAAAAAAAAGTGAAAATGAGGGCTCACGTTCAATTACGTTGAAAACATCATTGTCTCTTGCTACTGCACTGAGAGCGCAGTTTTAAACGATGCTTATAAATAACGTTAGTTGAGATACAACTTAATTAACTCCCATGTGGTGAAAAAGAATAGCGGGATAATTGAAGGCGCATCTTAGCTGCGCTGTGCTCGGCTGAGCTTCGTCGCTGGTTAATAGACGAATACGGGTACTTTCTGAACTTCAACATTATCAGATTTACAGGTGATACCTATAAATGTTAACTCTCGTGTTCCTTGACTCAGATTTTCACTTTTTTCAGGTGAAAAAAGTTCAGGATACATACGCGAAGTTCGCTTAGAGAGTCTTCTTCTTATAGCAAACGAAAGAGTATAACATCTTGAAGAGAAGAATACTGCCGTGCTAAGGGAGAACGCTGAGTGAGCCCTCAGATGTTGCCATGTTGCTTTCAAAGACAAATTTACGTTGAAAATTGAGAATATTTTTCTTCAAAATTTTCAGATAATTTTATTCGAAATTTACTCTAAAACATCTTAAAATTTTAGGAAAGAACATGCACAACTTTCCTTAAAAGTATATATCTTCTATACAGTGAAATTTGGTAACTCTCGACTGCTCATAAGTCCTTCTTTCTTAGCACATCAGAGTAGTCATCAGGCTATGAAATGAGTTTATTTTCTTATTTTTTCTTAAAAGTTTTCTTTTCTATGAGCAACACTCTGAAGATTTTGTTGAATCTGCAATTTACCTACACATTTTTCGTTCAAGTATCAAGTACTGACGTCGACTATTCGAATTTAAATTTTTAAAATACATTTGCAAAAGGTGAAATCCGTCTAAGTGACGTGCATTCGTTCAAGTTCTATGAGTAGACAGAACTTATGGGCCTGAAATAATAGTTCCTAATTGCGGAATTTAGTCCAATTATCATGCTCGCTAAGCATGAGAGTCTAAATCTGCCGAGAAGGTGCATCACGAGAGGAGGAGGGGCATCAAATTCAGCTATTGCTGAATGTGATGCCCCTTCGATCTTTCAGGATCTTTTTTCGATCCCAGTGACGATCCTCTAAAACAATATTGTTGTATGTCTCTTATATATTTATATGGGATGATGCAAATGATTTATGGGCAAAATTTCGTAGAAAAATCGATGAAAACTGTGAAGGTGGTTATGCTCCGCGTTACTTAATACGTACTGGGGTCCAAGTAATACTCAGAATGATCTTCAACGGAAAATTTTCAATACTCGAGGATGGGTCCTATCAAAATGCGAAACTTGTCTTAGGAGGAAAACAAAGAGAGAGGAGATTTTTCTTGTTAATTTTTCATTTAAATTCATTTTAAGCCTCTTCCTTCCTTGCATTCAAGTTAATCCGAGCAATACGATTACGGAACGAAATTAGGTAAACAATGTTTTGATTGAATAATATTTGACAACATGAGTTTAGAGAATATCAACTTTTATAGGGCTCTTTTTCATATAGATGCTAAAAAACAAGAGTTTAAGCGGCCCCAGCATGTAAACATTTGTCTGAGAATCCGACCCAACATTCAGATAAATGGAAACTGCAGCAATGTTTCCCCCGGCAAGTGGTTAATTGGACTTAATTTTGCAACGAGGAGCCACTTTTTCTTATTCGTCCATAAAAACACGTATCTACGTTGAGGAAGTAGCTGCCTAAATGGTGTTTATAATATGAGTTAAAAATGATAGCTCCTCATTGCAATATGTAGTCCAACTGACACTTGCACCTGAAAATCGACAAAAGTCAGTGTTTTGGTGATATTGAGAGCTACCGATTGAACAATTGAAAACCTCACAATAACACAATTTAAGAATCATTAATTTCGAATGGAAAATTGCCTCAGCGATACCATTATGCAAGGACGGATTGTACGTAACCAAACTCTCCTCGCTCAGAGGATGTCCACATTACACTACGGAAATTTTATGATGAAACATTGCGTTTTGTTACAAAACACACCTCATTAGTGCATCTTAATAATACCTACCACGGCTCGGTGAATTTCGCGAGGAATCTTTGGATTGATAAAGACTTTAGGTCTTGCGTGTTTAAAAGGTTTCGGTTTAATATTGAGGCGCGCCGGACCTATCCTTTGCCTCTTTGCTGTCGAAAAGAAGTTAGACCGTGCGAAAAACTATCATGGCTTTTTTTTAAAAAAAAAAATACACTTTCAGTTAAGCAAATTCGTCACAGCATGGCAACGGCGCGATTCAAAAGATAGCAGGTTATTTTCCATTCAAAAAGATCCATTCACAAGTCAGATCAACCAACGGGAATAATTAATTTTTTAAAAAAAGCAGAGGTTTTAGTGGCAAGTATAAGCGCAGACTTTCAAAATAATTGTGCTTCTTATTCCCACCAAATCATTTCTATTTGTCAGACCGAATTTACTACTATGGGACCGGTAAATCGATTATTGGAAGGTTCCAATGACCGAAACTTTGCAAATTATGTGGAGTAAACCCGATGTCAGGCCAGCGAACTGCCGTTGCTGAACAATTAGGTCATTGACGGATGATTAATCTTGCATGTGCAATCAGGCGATTTCTGCCGCGAATACCTGCGAGCTGCACTACGCCATCTATCACGGGTGACAACCTTTCAAAATTTCCACTTGATGATGAGGGCTTGGAGTTCCCAAACGAAATTTTCGGCCGGCGAACAGGCCATTCACTAATTGCCTGGTTACTTCTAGTGATGTTGAATTCAACTATCATTCTTGCGTAAATGAAGGGTGATTAGAGGGAATCCGATTTGGCAATGTGCGGAATGACACGGTAATCGTCTTTCTCCTCTTTGATTTAATGTGCTAGAAGAAGATTGCCCTAAAGACTCGAGTTGTCACGTGGAATTAAAATGAACCGTTGAGCTAGTCCAAGTTTTGAAATATTAATGTGAACAGACTGCCGTATGTTTAAGGGTAAGAACTGATGCACCTACACCGGTTCAACACGGATCTAAAGAATACTATTATTATTTCACAGAATAAAATGCCATGGGATTCTCAGGAGCTCGGTTTACTGCCTGTAGGTATCTATTCACATGCTACCGCTGAATGGAGCTTCACCTGTAAAACACGTAAGTGTATGAACTTGCAACGTTGCAAAAAACTTCTGAAATCCTTCATTTTTTGGATGAAAAACCTAAAGAAAATGACGTAGGAATAATATCATCGGTATCCTCACAGATGAGTTGCTATGACAGGTAAATTTTAAACGAGATGAACTTAAGGAAATTTTCGTTACATCGGCGACTAAAATAATGTGCCAAACTCATATGCTGGCAACATACAATTCGTCAAGAAAATGTATCTCTTAAGTAGGCTCGTGATTCTGATCGAAAAAGGATTTGTAACTTTAGTTCTTAAACGTTAATTTGTTGTTCGTTCTTGAAATTTTGCTCTAATAACCCTACATCAAGATTAACATGACTCACAATGACGCAGTGAGAGTCGATTCAGCGATTCGGAGTGTAATCACCGTTCAGAACTTAATTGGGGGTACCGAAACAGTATTTAGGAATATAAATATTTGTTGGGCACTTGTATGAGAGATGGATCTACTTCTTACTTGTTGCGAAAACCAAAATTACTTCAGGAGAATATACTAGACGCCAGTTTTCCAGGTAAGTTCGTTGCAGATTCAATTCAAAAACGTGACAATGCCAATCTGAGAGGTCAGTTCAAAATGATGCATAGGTTACCAACTGTTTCCGAAGGGACTCGATGTAGTGACTTTGACACGTTGTATCTTTGTAAACACGCAGTTTGAAGGTTAATTTGCTTTTTTGAGAAAAAAATTGAAACTGTGAGAGGTCCAGAGGCGGTAGGCTCTTTAGGATAGGTGTCGTTGATAAAATCCACGGGTCTGCTAAATAATTGCAAGTTGTCGATTTTCATGGTTTACATAAAGTAGAAGCTTTGCAAAGTTGAAAAGTGAATACCTACGCTCTTCATTGATACTAAACCGACAATTGGTTCGACTCGAAAAGCGTAAAATAGTATCAATCTGAAATGAAGATGAACTTTCCGCTATTGAAAGATGTATATTAATTCAGATGATTAAAATTCGGAGCAGTGAAAACAACTCCGGCCGTGGAACGCTGTGCTGACGGGCTACAGGAACCGTCCGTTCCGGGCTCCGAGGTCGAAAGTCCCGGTGTGGCATCCGTTGCTCCGGTTTCTAAACCCGGAACAGTCGAAGGTACGTCTCCAGCACCCGAAACTTTCGGCTTCTTGAGCTCGGAACGGTCGGTATGTCCACGTGCAACCCGTAAGTGCAGTTCCTTCGGCCTGAGGTTTGTTTCAGAGAGACGTAAAATAAACCCGTGAAGGCAGATTTTTACTGATAGGGCGCGCTACTCGAGGATTATCGCGACGGAGGAGAACTTTGGGAGCTTAAGATTTGCTTTGAAAAATAAAATTTCCAAAATGGCATGAAGCTACATCATAGAGTGACTGAGATTCAAGGATAATTTATCGAGTTCCAAAAAGATAAACGATGATGACTAGGTTTAGTTTGATGCCAACGATGCGCGATGCAATAAAAACCTCAACAGAACATAAATAGTAAATCCACAACTTACGTTTAATGTAAATCCTACTGACGAAAGTAACTAAGAAACCTCGATTAGGGGATGAATTAGTGAGAATAATACGAAGTACACAATGGCGTTAGGAATAGATATGCCCGTCATGCGCACTAAAATCACAGGGGCCAGGTCGACCGGCTGAGATCCTTCATAGTCACGAAAAAATACAGCAAAAAAGTAGTGGTCTCAGATCGCGTCCTAACTAGTGAGTTCATTTTTTACGAGTTAGTTTATTTTTTTACGACATAATTAAATTGGAAAACCCCACCTTAATATTTACTTTAAATGCGGAATGATAATTAGTAAAGAAAATTAGTAAAGGAATAAAGTAGCAGTGGGGCAAAACAAATAAACTGAAGAAAATGTATTGAAAACAAGGAGACGAAGAATCGCGGCTCTGAGCTATTCACCGATAAGGTTTTAATCATTTTATTTTCTATTCTATTCCTCTCCATTTTCCAAGATAAATTCGAAGAACATGCCTTCGAGTTCAAATAATCTCGATGTTCGAGAGTACCATGCTCATTAAAGCCCATTTTGAGGTTTGTAATCACCTAACTGAGCTTTTGTATGTGTTACGCGAAACAACCTATACGCGGAATGGCTGGATTTTTGGCCAGTCCGCGGATTGGTAGAGAGCATTTGGCCAATTACCGAACTGGCCATTCCGCCAATGGAGCGTAACATAGATAGGCTTTTGGCCAATCAACGGACTGGCTATCCCGCCAATGGAGCGTAACATATGCAAGCTATCACAAACGTTACATATGTGTAAATAAATGTATTTGCCAACCAACCAATTGCAGCTTCAAACAGATAACTCGAAAATTCTGAAACGTACAGAAAAACTCCCGCAACAAACCGTATTTTAATAATATCGCTGTTAGAATTATGAAGAATCTTAAGAGACTTTACAGACCCAAATTAAGTAAAAATCCAGTTTAGGTCGTATTAACTAACAGCAAATTATACAGCAGGTATTTCTGACTCGCGTAATTTAAGTAAAAGTGGAAAAGGCAAATGCATATCACTATAAATATCATTGATGGTTGTGTGATGTATTTACTTCAGTCTGAGATAGGGATGGAAATTATGATCCCTTGGGCCGGGTATTTAGACGCACTGTGGCATTAGGAATGGTTAGAAGGGAAGTTAGTAAATTATGGCATGAGATGAGAATCAAAAGTCGGTAAAATTAGTAACATCTGCCTTTATAAATGCTGCGATCTGCTAAACTAAGAGGTGAGAAAATGTTTCAGAATTAACGATTTGCGTGTAAGTGGAAATAGTAATAATACACACCGTTGTCGGCAAAGGTGAAAGATAATCCGGTTGAAGGTACTGATTCCCTGGACTGGTATGCATACCGCCTGATTCCAGAACAACCATGAGGAAGAACTATATCGATGTGGTATCCAATAGAGGTATCCGTGAGATTCACTTAGGTATTCCTTTGGGTACACAATTCAGTTGGCACTTGTAAACACACATTAATTTCCAGGAGACACACATATAATTTAAGAATCGATTACACACGATAACAACAAAATCATAGAGAAAAACTGAGAGGCGATTTTTTTGGATAAACACACAAAAATCGGTGAAACACCAGCGGTATCCTCGATGAACACACTCGCAAGTAGAGCGGATCACGGAACGATGCAACGTGGATCCAGCGCGGGAACAGTCTCGTATTTGACTGAGCTCCGCGAACGCGAACTGAGAGCTTGCCGCGGATGGCTGCTAGGAGCGCTAGCGTCGCGCTCCCCACCCCTCAGTATTACTGTGCTAATATAGCCTGTCAGCTCATACCACCCAGGGCGCAAATGATGATGACAGCTTTGAAGCCGTGCCGTCAACATCCCTCCTTATTATGCTGCCAAGTCTTATTGGACTTAATCAGTAGTCCCCTCCTGACTCCGCTACATTGATAGATGACAACCCGCAAGAAAACAGACTCTCTTCTCTCTCTTTCTCTCGCCGTCTCTCCTCTCGTTCGCAGTCACCTGCAGTATCTCTTTTCATCTCCTGCCTTTTCTACCTGTTCTCCGGCTCGGCCCCTTCGCGGCCGCGGGCATCTCACACCAGCATGGCGACGCCGGCCGCGCGGCCGACACACATGCCAGCTTTCATGTTGCGACTTACGAGACAGGTTTCCGAGAGTTTTCAGATTGTTCAACATCCTTTATATAGAAACCGACCGGGCATCCCGATTAGAAATTCCGATCACGCTTCAGGTAGCGGATATGGCTACCATTTAAGCCGGAATCACGAAAAGCTGGAAATATAGACCGAAAGGATGAAGGTGGAGGGTTGGACGAGCGAGGGAAAACTCCTGACGCACGGTGTGTTTGAGACCAGGCATGCTCGAGACCTTACAAAATGAAATTTTCGTGGTTTTTCCAGACATATCAATTCAAGAAAATTTATTTGAGAGACAAAGATTTTTCATTAATGTTCACAAAAATTTCCTCTCTGGGAGATGCGGAGGTTTGTATTCGGGGTCAGGGCCGGATTTTCCTACTTGCCGCCAATGGGCCGCCTGTATTTTGCCGCCCTCTTCTCATTAGTTTTGAAACATAAATAAAAACCATCAATTGAATGTGCCAGCGGGTGAGGGGTGCGTAAGATGCGTTTACTCGTGTTGAACACATTTTTTGGGAAAGCCCTGTCAACACTACTAGCAAAAGGTCACGGAACTTTACGCGAAAGTCAAGTTTCGTAAACCTATCTCTGATGGACAAGGCTTCCATTCATAAGAAATGAACGAAAAAATTATGAAAGAACAAACACAAAATTTGGTTGAATGATTTTAACTTCCGCCGCCGCGCCGCGCCGACGTGCTAATCGTGTTTGGCGCAATGCGTGAAGTATTCACGCAGTCTTGTAGGCGCTATGCGTTTCACGCTGACAGCCCTGTGTTTGGCGCAATGCGTGAAGTATTCATGCATTCTTGTAGGCGCTATCCGTTTCACGCTGACCATAATAACCGCACTGTGTTTGATGCAATGCGTGAATCATTCGTGCAGTCTTGTAGGCGCTAATATGTGTTACAAGCCGACTGCCGCGCCGAGGGCTTCTCCTTTTCATCTCAAGTCCTCGTCATCATTTCTCCCTAAGTCGCGCCGTTCCAGGTCAAATTGTGTGTTCGGTTTCTCGCTTAACTCGACTAATTAAAGGTGCTGTCTCTAGTTGTATCACTGAAAGACGACAAAATAAGAAATTACTATGCTCTCAGGAAATGAGAGATTTCGTAGCCTTTTCTCGTTTGTAATATTTTTTCTAAATCCGATTTTATTTATACCTACATTTAAAAAAATTGCAAAATTTGCCGCCAGATTTGTAGAATGCGGAGAAAATCATACGGCCGGCCGGGCTATACGAAGCGATAAAAAATTATGCAGCCGGGCTATAGTTCCTATCGCCGGGCTTTACACTTTATCGCCTGGCTGTTGCTTTTTCGCCATCGATTATAAAAGGCTATAAGAAATTGTGTAGAAATTCGTGTGCTTTGGAAATCATTAAGTTTGATACGGAACCACCTTAATATTTACAAAACACACATATTTTCCTTTAATACATATTTTTTTTCATCTATTAAAATGAGAATAATCTATTGAGGATGTGCAAACATTTCAAAAGCATGAGTTGAATAACGCTGACTCCGCCAGATGAAATATTAGAGCCTAACACAAAGCGGAACGGCGACGCACTGGTGCCTACAAACCTAACAGGGATATTTCACGCATTGCGCAACGCGTGAGGTATCCCTGTTAGGTTTGTAGGCGCCAATGCGTGTTTCGAGCTGGCTGCCCGCCTGCCACGGCGCTTGAAGCAACTATTTCACACCAGAGGTATTGCACAGTATCATACGAAACTGAAGGCGCTCTACTATATTAGTAATGGCAGGCATCCATCAAAAGTACGGAGTTTTCCTCGCAAAATAAAATCAAGATACTACGGCCCAAAAAGAGAGCAGTATTCCAAAAACTCACTAAGTCCTAGCATCCGTAATTAGTAACGTTTAGCATACACTTTATCGCCTGGCTGTTGCTTAATCGCCATCGGCTGTAAAAGGCTATAAGAAATTGTGTAGCCGGCTATAGAAGCTATTGGAAATCTTACAGCCGGCTGTAGGTCTATTTACCAGGGTTGGCTTTCAAGTATAGCTATGAGGATTCAATTCGGGTGGTCAAAGTAAACTCGTTGAAGACGATGTTCAAATGTGTTTTTTCTGCATTTAGCCTGTTGCTGATAACTTTTTTAAAGTACAAACTTATTCCGCAAAAGAACTGTATAACATAAAAATAAAATAAATTACAACACAAACTATAACTACTTGCTCGAATATTACCTACTGATACATTAATTTTTGAGCAGGTGGGTTTTAGCTTTTGTTTTATTATATTTTATTTTTCTAAAATATAAAACCTGCAAAAATGAAAAAAAAAACTAAAGGGCTTGTGAAGACGATTGTTTCATAAAAGAATGCGAACGAACAAACGAAAGAAATATTTATAAATCGTAGTTTCCTGATGCTCCAGAGTTTTGGAATATATTTTGTTTCACGTGATCGTTTTGACCCATTTTTACATGCCAGAGAAAAAATTAATGAATGAAGGATCAAAGTAAAATTGCCTAATACTGAGTTAAAAATTCAGCATCTGTTACGAAGAAAAATGTTGGAACTTTTTTCTGGATCTTGGTATTGAACCTCAGTAAGTGTACAAAATGGAGCACCTCGAATTGACGAGTCTGATAAATGTGGGAAGCTCTTGTGCAACTGATCAATGTTCACTGAAGCTGAAATCGGGAGATTCTTTTTTCGGATTTAAATATTTAGTAATCAGTTAATTCATGTGGCTACAACATTAATCTGACACTTGAGCCCTCTTGAGAGTATCAAAAAAACTCCGTCCTTGCGGCAGGAAATCTTTCGGATAGACCCTCGGCTCCTTCACAAAAGAATGTTACGACAAAATGTCAGTATAGTCTTATCTATGACACGCATCAGCGTAAAATGCAATGACACTTATATGTATTGCTTCAGTGACTCTCCAACGTTAATGCTTCGCCTTGATTCAAACGACACACCGCGGTAAGTCTGGAAAGCTCGTTTTTTATTCTTGCACAAAAGGCCCGAATGTGAACTATTTTTTACAGAACTTAAATAGTGTTAAAAATAAATATAAATACGGCAGAGTGGCAGGGGCCCGTGAAGGTAAGGGTGACTAATAATAAAGTAATGATAATTGATAACGCCTGAACAAACAAATACACAAGTTGAAAGATGTCGCGCTGGAAATCACTGTCAAAAGGCTGACAAAGGGTCTATCAAAACTGTGACATTGTGCGGAGCAATTAAATGGGACAGACATCAACCACACGACAACAAGGGTATTGTGGTTAATACGGCTGATTAGAATTTGGAAGCTTTGGAGGGTAAGAAGCACACAATGCCCTCCGCGTCAGCCCTCCGTCACAGTTAGAGGGGTGATGTGTGATACGAGGGGAACTGGAAACACGTAGTTCCAGAAGCGATTCTTTTGTTCCGGAGTTAAGTTGCGGAAGCACTGCATGGTGCTTACTTTATCACACTTACCCGCTTGACAGCAATTAGCTTCAGTATTTATTCGCCTCTTATTGCGTTGCGCCGCCAGCGATTCGAAACCGCCGATGGTGAATCGTAGCCTAAGGAAAAAGAAGAAAAAGGATTCTATGATAAAAGGGAAAAAATCTCCAGGGAGGGTTAAAATTGTTTATTTCTGACATGCCGCTCTCAATTTTAAAAGTTTATTTCACCCAGAAAATCTTTATTTTTCTGTTTTTATGTTATTCTCTGAAACCTATTCCCCCTGAAAACATAAAATGGGAAAACGCATAAATATGGGCTTCACTGTGTGTACTTTTGCCATTCAACATAAATCCATGCATCGGAGTGAAAACCAACGGAAAAAATAATGGACTCCATTTTGCAATTAGCTAAAATTTCTGGCTCAGTTTCGAACAACAGCGTATGTGCCAAAATTATCCCTATGTAGGTAGGTGCTTTTATGAGTGAGCCTAAAATTTTTGCAAATGTTTCTCATTGCAAAATGTGATCCAAATTCATCGTGTGGTGCGAAAACCGCCAATTTTAATTTTTTCTTTTCAAACACATGGATTGTACCAGATTAGGTATAATTTGGTTGGTCATATCTCTTCTGATAGCTGTTCATTTTAGAAGCCAATGATATTTTTACGCATGCTCAGTTCACTTAATAGTTTTCCTCTCAAATATGAAATTTACAAATTTCAGACAACTACAAATTCTCCATTTGATATTTCTACTTGAGGAGCCCATTGCCTGATTTCCAGTGACCAACCCATGAAATTTTGCAATCACAAAGCGCGTGTGTCATTGATTGCGGTGACAGAATTCTCAAGTCTGACCAACGCGACAAATGAAGACGCCAGGAAGGCGTCAGCCGAAGAAATAAACGAGGAGGGGTCCAATCCTGTCACCTTGCGTTTAAGATCTGGAGCTTGTCTCGTTTGTGAAATTTGAGAAAACAATCCATTATAGTTCATCGGAAGTCGAGAGGGGACAGCAACGCCGAGGGCCTGATTTTTGAGCAAATGAGCGCGGATACCGTACAAGAGGTCCTCCGGTCACCAGGCGGCGACGCAGGCGCGTCCTGTCCCCAGGATTCAGATCCGTGACCCTCGCACAATGGACAGATTGAATAAGATTTTGGAAGCAGTCTGTTTCAATCCCGAGGACTGTCATGATAAACGCGTTTCAATAATATGCGACAGAAAAATCTCACATAGGCGTGGATCATCACTGAAGACAAAGTTGGCTGTTGCTTCGGTTTCAGCGTTTCGTGCACTACGATGCATGAAAATCAGCTCTCTCAGGTGAACCCAAGATGTTTTACACTGCCCCTGAACCTTTGTTGCCCACAGCAGTCAACCACTGTCGCAATCACAGACTGATAAAGTTTTTTTACGGCTGTGGCAGTTAGGCAGCATCTAGGATAGACCAGAACACCGCTTCGTTCAGGCCCAATTCGTCGTTGCGCTTGCAAACGAGTACATACTGTCATTTTTATCTGTCGTATACTTAATGAGGAAACCAAAGCGCCTGCAATTCTTTGTGCATGCAACACGCACAACCCTTGAGAAATGATAGTTGCATCCATTCGGTGGAGAGATTGAACAATTAGTTTGAAAGCTCAGGATAGACTTTTTCTTTTGATGGTCGAGGAACCCGCGGTGGCACATCGTTTTGAAAATAACTTAAAATGCCCTTTAACAACTTGTCAAGAAGCATTTTTCAGGAAACCAGATTTTGTTATTTTTGAGGAAAAATTCACGTAAGAAAGTCTTCAAGAGAAATATTTCCTCTTCAATGAGTTTTTAAATATTTTAAGTTTTTAATAACTACAATTTATCTGAATGATTTCAAAATAAATGTTTAATCTCTTAAGCATTTTATCTTAAAAATACCCTAAAAGGGGTCTCCTGAACAAAAAATTGTAAACAATTTTTGGGGCTGTCATTGTAATATCACGAGTTTTTTTATTCTTAAAGAGGTTTAAGTATTTTAACTACCATTGCTACCAAGAAAATTTTAAAAAAAGGAAGGAAAAATAGAACGATGCAGACTGGGATTCTCACTGAAAGAAAAAAAATAACACAAAAATTCGCGATTAAAATATGGGACGTGACACGAAAAACAACCCAAGTCTGCGGCTAGCACAAGGTTTCCCTAGTTTCCTTTTTGCTTTTTGTGCTATGAATGAAACGCAAATTGTCGAGAAACCAGCACAGTATTTGGCTTATTGGGTTGTGTTTCACATCCCACATCAACCGAACGCAACGCAATAGCAAAGAAAAATTGTCCCCATCCCAGTGTGCAGTACACTTGCTGCTAACGTAATCACGTCTTCATTTGACGCGGAACGTGATACTTGAATTTTCATAGGCATTAGATTCGAGTTCCATTGAAGAACCTCAACTCAAATGCCGAAAAAAGTCCGGGGTTCAGCGAATGATCTAAATCATCCTACCTTGCGGCACGCCAAAGGACCGGCCGCGGGCCGACTCAAGTTTCCTGTCGATGACAAAGAGTAGTTTGTTTGAGGATGTCTGTTATAATTTATGTAGCGCTCAAATATACAACCTTGTTTTGTGAAATGCATTAGAGGCAATAAATGGTAATCTTTCCTTTTAGCGGGGCGCCCGGAGCCGCCTCCCAAAGAGGGCTCAAGCTGAGAGCGAAGGAGGGTGAGGGGGGTGAGGGCGGGTGAGGGGAGGGCGAGGGGAGGGAATAATAGTTCGGTTGGCACCAGCTAGTCCAAATCTGAGCCAAACAGAAATCTTACAATAACCAGACACTCGGCTCAGGGCATCCATCTCTCATAATTTGTTCACAAGGTGTGTAATCTTCTCAAAAGGCCCCGACGGATCTCCTTGACATAAAACAAATTTATTTTTTTATACCCTCGCCCCTCCGTCCCCCCTCGCCTTCCGCGCTTTCTGCCCTTATTTTCTGGCCACCCCACTTAATCTCCCAGCATCGCCGAGGACCTTTTCACACTGATAAGTTTACTCGACCGGAGACTCCAGAGACCACCGATATTCGGGGTCAATACTGCTGTCCTAAGGAAAAACGCTGTATGAGCCTTTAGACGTTGCCGATTTCATTTACTAAAAACCGAATTTACTGGCAAATAAATTTAGAAAATTTTTTTTCCAAGTTTTGTTCGGTAATTTCGTCCGCAATTAGATCCAACATATCTGAAAATCTCAAGGAAAAATATGCGTGAATGACGTCAAAAATACATGTTTTATCTAAGGAAATTTGGCAACTCTCGAGTGCCCATACGACGTTTTTCCATAGCGCGGCAGAATAAGTGTTAAGCCTCCACAATGCCTCGTGTTTCCGAAGACGTCAGTCAGCATTGCGAGAGTATCCGATAAACGTTCTTTCCGGCCTGAAAAATGTTTCCAATGAAGATTACCTCTAGGGTTCCTTGAAGCTGGAAGAAAGTAATACTCGCAGAGTGGTAATTCAAAACCTCGTCGGCGTCTCCCATGTTGTAATCATTGAACAATTGCCTCTCTCGTTTAACGGCAATCTGAAGCCCGAGGATCTCTGGCGCTCTGCGACGCCTAACCGCCACAAAACTCGGGCCTCCCACAGGTCGTAAGGGAGTTGGCACAACCTCATCTCATCCACAACCCCCTGTCGCCAGGAGAAGGAGGTTATTTTCTAAAAAGGAGAAGGAGATTCTTTTCTAAAAATTCTGATTGAAATTAAGGAAAGTCTACCGATAATATACCCCGAATGTTAAATACCAAGACTTTTAGGATGAAAGATAAGTTGCATGAGATTTAAAGTGTATGATTACACTCATTACTACAGGTTTTCAGTTTTTACTCTTCATTGAAGTCCGGAGGAGTATATGGCAAAACTCTAATGCCGAATTACGTATTTTTAAGTTGCCCTGGTAAAAATTGGCGATAGAGAGCTGCGTTTCAAAATACCATAGGAATTCTTATAGCCGGTTAAAGAAGGCTACAGAAAATCATATAGCTGGCTGTTGAATGCGGAGAAAATCATACGGCCGGGCTATACGAAGCGATAAAAAATTATGCAGCCGGGCTATAGTTCCTATTGCCGGGCTTTACACTTTATCGCCTGGCTGTTGCTTTTTCGCCATCGATTATAAAAGGCTATAAGAAACTGTGCAGAATCTCGTGTGCTTTGGAAATCATTAATAAGTTTGATACGGAACCACCTTAATATTTACAAAACACCCATTATATTTTCCTTCACTACATATTTTTTTTCATCAGTTAAAATGAGAATAATCCATACAGAGTGTGCAAACATTTCAAAGTCATGAGTTGAAAAACGCTGACTCCGCCAGATTAAATATTAGAGCCTAACACAAAGCGGAGCGGCGGCGCACTGGTGCCTACAAACCTAACAGGGATACTTCACGCATTGCGCAACGCGTGAAGTATCCCTGTTAGGTTTGTAGGCGCCAATGCGTGTTTCGCGCTGGCTGCCTGCCTGCCACGGCGCTTGAATCAACTATTTCACACCAGAGGTATTGCGCAGTATCATACGAAACTAAAGGCGCTCTACTATATTACTAATGGTAGGCATCCATCAAAAGTACGGAGCTTTCCTCGCAAAATAAATCAAGGTACTACGGCCCAAAAAGAGAGCAGTATTCCAAAAACTCACTAAGTCCTAGCATCCGTAATTAGTAACGTTTAGCATACACTTTATCGCCTGGCTGTTGCTTAGTCGCCATCGGCTGTAAAAGGCTATAAGAAATTGTGTAGCCGGCTATAGAAGCTATTGGAAATCTTACAGCCGGCTGTAGGTCTATGGTATTTTGGAACACAGATTCTACTGCCAATTTTTACCAGGGTGTGGATTTAAGTGACAAAGTATGCATCATTCTATCAGGAAAACTTACGCAAAAACTTTATCTCCTATGATCATTTTTGCTCCCATACAGGCACTTATAGGCAAAAGTTTTTGAGGTAACACAATGACTCCGGCACGATTTTCAATGGAAAATATGACTTCAAAGAACAATGCATGCGCATTAATTGAAAGTTTTTACATTAATAAGTCTTGAAGAAATTATACACACGTGCGTGTACCATTCTCTGAAATGTGTTATGAGCTTATTTTAATGACATTTCTACTCAAAGGCGGGACTCCTAATTTTTCCTATGTGTTAAAAATTAAAAAATGACATTTTGCTGCTGGATTTTACAATGGTTTTATCGAGCAATCTGTCAGCACTCATAGGCAGATGACGAGAGGATTTTGATTCGAACAGAAACCAGAAGCTAAAATTATGTTCAGGAGTTTTTTTGGCGGCTTGAGTAAAATAACAAGGGCACGTCCAAAAAGGAGGCTAAAACGCGACTGCTCGCATGCGTTAGTGATCCTATCAGACAAATTTTTACGACAAGCTGTTTCGGACGACACCTAATGGCTCATAATTATTGCCGACCCTCGAATAATGCGTGCAATTACGTGCTAATGAAACGAGAATGCATTTGGGCCCCCATCATGACGTTATTTCATCACGTTTCGCACCCTCGTCTGTTATTAATATAGCCTCCGCTTTGGAGTTGACGCCACAGACCCCTCGCACCTGCGAATGGGACTGTCCGAAACATTAAGTTGGCGTGCTGATTATCATTTGGAATAAGAGAGTAAAAGGAGAGATCAACTGTCTCTTTCATTCATTTGAGACCCAATAGCTATCATTATTTATTCAGTTGCAACTAATTCGGTGTGAGAATATCGCATTATTTTTGGCACCTGGATGTCCCATTGTCCCTACGTACGAAGCCATGTCAAAACACCGCCCGTTTGCTGTTAGATGTTTACTCTGTGCGGATCAGATACTTGATATAATTGTGAATTATTTGGGATCCATCACATGAAATGAAGATAGAGTTGTTAATTTTTGTTGAATTTTTGGTACAGATCACAAATAGCACTAAACAACTAAAACTACTGGCAACAGTAATTGCTGAAAGATTAAAATCTTTTTTTTTCGTCAGCTCTTAAAAGCCCTGCAGGGCTTTTAAGGGCTTCAATGGAGCACTAAACATGTTTAGTGCTCCATTGAACGGTGTCCCGAGATAGGGAACTACTATTTTGGAAAATCTACAAAAGTACTTATCTTCGTAGGAAAACTAATGCCATATATATATATATATATATATATATATATATATATATATATATATATATATATATATATATATTTACAAAAATATATACCTAACAATTAATAATTGTTCTTTTTTTCGTAATGCCGCTTAAAGCTGCGTGCTGAGAAATCCAATCATTCTCTTCATAATTGTGAAAATTAGGAAAAATAGTATAATTTGGTTTTCTAAACTTAATAATGAACATCAAACGTAATATACATTTTTTTTGCTTAATTTTTTAACGCTAATGATCATTTAGATTGAATTTTGCAAAAAGGAACCAGGAGCATTACAATATTGCTAAGATTGTGCAGCTCCTTTTGTCTTGGAAGGAATACCTATATAATTATCTCTAAACAGTTTCTATTTAACTCGCTAAAAACTGTAAATTTAGGACAAAAATTACCATGTAAGTTTCAAATTATTTCAGGATATAAATTGTTATATTGCAATGGGTGAAGTTGCGCAATCTTAGCAACATTGCAATGCTCCCGGTTCCTTTTTGCAAAATGCAATCCATTTAGTCTTCCATATCAATACTTACAAAGGTTTTAAGTTTTCTCAAACCCACTATCCAATGACACGGCATCCTTGTAGGTGTGTTGCAATAAGACGGTGCTAACACCTAGCGGAAGAAGCATTGTTCTTCTTCAATAAATCGGCGATGATATTCTAATTTTCTGCAGGACTCAATGGATGCCTTCAACTTTTCAATAAAGCGGGGTCCGGCGGAGCACATAGATTTTTCCCGGCGCGAAGATGAATGGAGCCCAGGACGGTGCATTTAGCCCAGCATACGAGGTTTGCGAGTCTATCTACGAAGTGTAAATGATTGAAATTATGAGCCGCACTTGGGCTCAGACAATGGAGCTGCGGAAACGTGGAGCATAAATAATCATTTCGTCCATAAAATTTGCAGACGTGGGGTGTACTCGCATTTATTAGTTGTATTTTATGGCCGAGCCGGGCCGTGAGCACCATTTTGTGCAAATCCTTTTCCCTTTCTGTGCAGCGGCTGAAATAATAGGAGTATAAACTGCTCCTTCACAGTCTCTCCGTTTTATTTTTTATGGTCCTCGCCCAGAATAAGCTCTCATGTGTTTGTGCTCAGACGTAGAGTAGGATAAACGATGTAGAAGACCTTTCCTAATTTCTTATCTGCAAGACTTGCAAAAGTACTCGTGCAGCTTGCACCTAGCGCAAGGAACACAATGTGCTTGTAGTTCCAGGTTTTATCCTCATAACTTTTACTCTCGTTGTGCGGTGTCCTCTTCAATTGCACTTTCGGTTCGAGGGCGGCATAAAATACTTTTTAATAATGTACAAACAACTTTCCTAACCATTCATAAATTTGATTTAATTTTTGACTGATTCTCACTTATAACGGATTATGAATGATCAAAGTTCAGGAAAAAGCTCAAATGGACCTCAAACTGAATCTTGCAGATCAGATGTCAGGTGTAAGCAGGTTCGAATCTGACGCATTTCACGTTCCTGTGCTGATATACTGAACTTGTTCCCTAAAACAATTTAATGCGCAAAATCGGACCGCAGGTATCGCAATTAGTAGAAATCAAGAGACAGTTTAGTGCCTTCAATTTACGAAGTAGGCAAAAACGGGCACGTAGGAGTTGATATAGTTGTATCAAAATATGCGTCAATATGAGATGTAAGAGAGCTACTCCGCAGCGCTACCAGCAGTTTAGTATTTTGCCTTCAATTCACGAAGTAGGCAAAAGTGGGTACACGGGAGTTCAAATAGTTGTATCAAAATAATCGTACAGTATGGAATAAAAGAGTACTGCTTTTCTCTGGGTAAGCGGGTCCCGTTGTGACTTTTTAGAAACCTCTTTGTAGACATTATGCTCTCAAGACCCTCTTAAAATACATACAAACTCATTAAACTGTTAACTATTCTGTTAGACTTATTTTTGAGATATTAATACAAATCTATCAATGAAAATTAGAAACCTGAAATATCCTGATCGCTTGGAGACTAAGAAAAACTGCTCGCGAACATGGATTTGATAAAACCGTGTTGAAAACCGCGTGAAATGCGCGCTAAAGAGTGAATGGAGATGTTGCATGTGTGAGGAATTTGCGATTTGACTGTTGATTCTTATTTAAAAGATCGCGAGAAACACGATGGTGCCACTGGTTTTTTCTGAAATCAACTCCCGAGCTCAAAAAAAGCTTTGAAATTGAGGTCGGAATGGGGGGGGGGGGATATCCCACGCTACCCTGAGAGTCCACCTCTACATCAAGACGAACTCTCCATGCAAAGATAGGGAGCCACTTTATTTGGGGACTCTAAAACTGATAATACGGCATCACTACTAATGTATTAGCTCCATATCTTTGCATGGAGAGTTCGTCTTGATGTAGATGTGGACTCTCAGTTTGGCGTGGGATCCCCTCCATTTTGGCCTCAACTTGAGAGCTTTTTTGAGCTTGGGAGTTGATTTCAGAGAAAACCCATGGCACTATCGTGTTTCTCGCGCACTTTAACGTAAGAATCAACAGTCAAATCGCAAATTCCTCACATATGCAACATCCCCATTGCAGACTATTTTGATGTGTCAATGGTGATTTTAGTGTGATTTCAGGGAAAAGGACGCTATTCCTTTTGGCTTTTTTCTTTTTCGTGCGGCGGACCTGTTACCAACGATTTTCCAAAAACTCACGTTCGTCATTCAAAAACAACCCCAGACTTGCCGTTGAAACGAGCCTAATATTTTCCCGGGCATTATATAACAAAACGGATCCCTGGCGCCACACCTATCCGCTAATGCCTCAAAATACAGCCTGTCCAAACAATTCAATTAGCACCATCGTCAGTGGAGCCGCGGCGAGTATTTGCGTTGCCCGACAAACAGTGGACCGAGTCAGTAGGAGAGGTCGGACAAAATTTGGAAACTTTAAACGCTTATAACTCCGTTTATACGAAACTTTGAGGTTCTAAAAGTGGCTCTATTGGTTTCCTCGTGAAATTTTCTTCAAAAAACACCCCTTAAATTTTGAAATGTGACAAAATAAACATCAAATTTTGCAGTTTTCGTAATAAATTTCATGTCCAACCTCTCTAATTGACTCGATCCACTGTGCGACAGTGCAAACAGAGAGGCGGGCGGCAAAAACTGAGGCCTTTGCGCATAGCTCGACTCCGCCGCTTATTTGTGCGGACGGCGGCTTATTTGTGACGGAAACAATGGATTTCACGGGCATTTGTCAAAATATTGGGCCTTTGACCGTTGACATGCGATCGGCGAAGATGACCGACAAAGCACCGGCGGCGGCGGCCGGCGATCCTACCGTGACTGGGACCAGACGTTCGCGGTCAAGATTTACGGCTCTCATTGTTCGTTCGATCCTGATCGGAGATCCGATTCACCTTGACGCGTCACGAAAAATGATTTACACCTGCGTCCGCGAGCGGTGTGCCAATTTTTACTTGGTTTTGTTCGGTTCGATGGGAAATGCGAGTTTCTCGGCGGATGACCTTGGCTTCCGGGTTTTGGTCTGTCGTCACGCGTTGGTCCTCTCTTCGGTGCGTTCACTTTCACCGGTGTCAACATGCCGCAGAATGTCTGAGTAAGTCACTAGATTAGGATATGTCTTTGGGTCATTTTCTAGGCCATCGTTGCCATCTGCTTTCACTCTTGCTAAAAGATTGTTCGATTTCAGCCTGCATGCTTAATCTCCTCAATCTTGACTTACGGTACTTAAGGTGCCCAACAGCGCATAAAGGAACGAGTTAATGGAAAAAGCCGAACAAAATTTGAAAACTTTAAAAGCATGTATTTTCCTTAATATGGGACGTAAAATTTAAAAGAGCGGTTCCATTGGTTTCCTCGTAAAATTTCCACCATGAGACACCCCTTACAATTCGAAATTTTCATCAAAATTTGCAGTATTACCCTGGTAAAAATTGGCGATAGGAGCTTTGTTTCAAAATACCATAAGAGTTCTTATAGCCGACTGAAAAAGGCGATAGAATATCATATTGCTGGCTGTAGAAAGTGGAAAAAATCATACAGCCGGGCTACACGAAGTGATAAAAAATTATACAGCCGGGCTATAGTTCCTATCGCCAGGCTTTACACTTTATCGCCTGGATGTTGCTTTTTCGCCATCGGCTATAAAAGGCTATAAGAAATTGTGTAGAAATTCGTGTGCTTTGTAAATCCTTAAGTTTGTACGGAATCACCTTAATATTTACAAAACGCACATTATATTTTCCTTTACTACATATTTTTTTCATCAGTTAAAATGAGAATAATCTATACAGAGTGTACAAACATTTCAAAGTCATAAGTTGAAAAACGCTGACTCCACGTGATTAAATATTAGAGCTAACACAAAGCGGCGCGGCGGCGCACTGGCGCCTACAAACCTAACAGGGATACTTCACGCATTGCGCAATGCGTGAAGTATCCCTGTTAGGTTTGTAGGCGCCAATGCGCGTTTCGTGCAGTCTGCCCGCCCGCCACGCCGCGCCGCAGCGTACTACGGCGCTTGAAGCAACTATTTCACACTAGAGGTATTGCACAGTATCATACGAAACTGAAGGCGCTCTAATATATTAGTAATGGCAGGCATCCATCAAAAGTACGGAGCTTTCCTCGCAAAATAAATCAAGATACTACGGCCCAAAAAGAGAGCAGTATTCCAAATACTCACTAAGTCCTAGCATCCGTAATTAGTAACGTTTAGCATACACTTTATCGCCTGGCTGTTGCTTAATCGCCATCGGCTGTAAAAGGCTATAAGAAATTGTGTAGCGGGCTATAGAAGCTATTGGAAATCTTACAGCCGGCTGTAAGTCTGTGGTATTTTGAAACACAGACTCTACTGCCAATTTTTACCAGGGTAGTAAAAAATTTCAAGTCCAACCTCTGCTGAAGGCTCAATTCACCGTGCGACGAGAAGATCTGTTGAGGGAAAACTGATAGTTCCTTTGACGGACTGTCACTTCATACTACGTCGCCGACTTGCGCCCCGAACTTGCGCACCTTAAGTATAAGTTTAATGAAAAAACGTTTTTACATTTTTTCTTTGTTCTATAGTAATTATGAGGGACTATTTGTTGTGAATTTTGATCGTAGGAACTGTAATTTCTAGTTCAGTTTTAGGAACAACGAGTCTACATCAGTTTCTCTGAGCACATAGGTGTTTTTATGGATGAGCTAGAAATTGTAGTTCCCAATTGCAAAATGTAGTCTAGTGACTAAATCAACTCGAAACTTATTGATAGACCAAATGAAGAAGTTTGATTTTACAAACAAGACATTTTCGAGATCGACTGCATTCAGAAACAACGGTAACTGTAACAAAAATCAGTAGAGGAAGTACATTTGCATCACAAAGAAAGAGTCATCGGCTACAATCGCCGAACTTCATATCTTATGGAACATTAGAGTTTTCAGTCCAGGTAACTAAAGTTGCAGGTCAATGAAACCGAACTTTGCTCCAGTTCAGATAACCGAAGTATTCAGTAAAAAAACGGTTTTGTTATGACCGAGAGAAAATTTGCTCACCTGAACCGTAATTAGTTTTTTAAGACCAAAAATGTCTATTGCGTGAAATGAAAATTTTGGCGCTCCACATGAACGGAAGTTTTTTCCCTTCAATCAAAGAGCCAACCAACTTCCTACACAGCGAATTTAAATGGTGTCGAACATGTTCTCGTCAGCCAAGATTAGGTCTTAACGGGGTCCAGATCCAACAGTTCATTCGAATCATGAATCCAATTGTCAAACTCCGACACGGTCGATAAATCAGCATGTATGCACTTCTCGGACTTTCGATGGTGCTGAACTTCCAAGTTGAAATCGCCCGCCAAATTCCCGCCAGCGTGGATGGCGCGAAAGTCGTCGAGCCCAGCGCGGCAACGTGACCGGCACATCCGCCAACCATCAATCAAAAGCCCAGTCAATCATGCTGTCACCGTGACAGCTCGTTTGCACAGAGGTCGCCCTGGTCGCCACTCACCACGGCACCAGTCAGCAGTCAGCGCGCTCACCAGATCGAGCCTGAAACCACAGCATTCCCTATCTATCTCAACGTGAAAGATGCGATTTTATCACCAAATTGGCAACTTTTACAGTCAGTGACGCATCTTTCGCATATCGTATGAGATGCGGCTGTCTGCCGGCCCGCAGCGTGCTTAGCAAAAACCACGAATAAGCGTTTGGTTCTGAGGGGAGTTGCGTGGTTATTGCGTGACGGGGCAGCGCCTGGGTCAATGTTCAGCTGTTTGCCATCGATCTGGCTATCCACCTTTCCCCCATCGATCAATCCCGTGCTGAGATCTTCCAGGCTGAGGGAAAATGCTGTAAGTGCTTCAAGACGCCGCAAGATTTCTGCCGATAAGACACACACTTTTTTATATTGATAATACGTATTTTTCTTTGATTTTTACACATATTTGTAGTGATGACTCAATTTCATCGTATCTAACATTTTCAGGTAAAATGATGATACTTTCACTCAAAAATGAATATTTTATCGCGGGAGATTATGCAACGTTTAAATTTCTATATGCTGTTTTGAATCCATTCAAAACGGTTGCGCACACACAGCTCCGGGCAGATGTCCAGCTTTCTCAAACCGGAGACTGAAGGGTACCTTGTGGACGTAGTCACTAATGGGTCGCATCCCACACTAGGAGCATTGGTACTACGTTTGATTGAGTAGCCTCGATTGACACTCGGAGAAACCCCAACCTCTACTCCCTCTGCGGTTTTGACGAGAGTAAGCTTTCTCTAGCGAATATTTTTGTTACAGGGGTGAATGAGACATCATGACGTCACAGCGTATGAAACGATAGGATCTGAATCTCTCGCGGAAGTATTAAAGTAGTTTATTTTATTAGGTTTTATATGATTCTGCTCTGTACTTCGGTACTTCGATGTAAGGTTAACGATACAATGAAAAGCAAACCTCCAAGGCCGGATTTAGGGGTTGGCCACATGGGCCGCAGCCCATGGCGGCAAATCTAGGCGGCGGCAAATTTTGCAATGTTTTTAAATTTAGGTATAAAAAAAATCGGATTTAGAAAAAAACAATTACAAACGAGAAAAGGGGACAAAATCTCTCATTTCCTGAGAGTATAGTACTTTCTAATTTTGTCGTCTTTCATTAATCCAAGAGACAGCATCTTTAATTAGTCTAGTTAAGAGAGAAACCAAACACACAATTTGGCCTGGAACGGCGCGACCTAGAGAGAAATGATGACGACAACTTGAGATGAAAAGCAGAAGCCCTCGGCGCGGCGGTCGGCATGTAACACATATTAGTGCCTACAAGACTGCATGAAAACTTCACGCATTGCATCAAACACAGTGCGGTCCCCGCGGTCAGCGTGAAACGCATGGCGCCTACAAGCCTGCGTGAATACTTCACGCATTGCGTCAAACACAGTGCGTTCAACAGCGGTCGGCGTGAAACGCATAGCGCCTACAACACTGTAGGAATACTTCACGCATTGCGGCGAACACAGTGTGGTCTGCGCGGCGCGGTGGTGGAAGTTAAAATCATTGTTCTTTCATTATTTTTTCGTTCATTTCTGATAAATGTGAGGCTTTGATTACACAGAGATAGGTTTACGGAACTTTACTTTCGCGCAAAGTTCCATGAACTTTTGCTGAAAATGTTGACAGGGCTTTCTCAAAAAATGTGTCCAACACGAGTAAACGCGCCTTATGCACATCTCCCCCTCCGGCACGTTTACTTTAATGGTTTTCATTGATGTTTCAAAACGAATGAGAAGGGGGCGGCAAAATACAGGCGGCCCATGAGCGGCAAGTATAGGTAAATCCGGCCCTGCAAACCTTTGTACAAAATTCAATCGGTCTGTTACAAACTTTGGTCAGAGCTAAACGAAAACCTTTCAAAAGTCAAGACCTGCATTCTATGGCGAAAATCGTAAATTTTTTCCTAAATTCTGAAAAATAAACCCAGTAGGGTTTCGATTATTAGGTGTGATTAGGGTCCTGTTGAATTTTTCATAGGGTCCGACGTCAAATTAGGGACCGATCGTTCTTTGAAGAGTGGAAATTCAAAACGTGATGAGCACCGTGTGGAGGTGCTAAGATAACACACGTTGGTCCTCTCTGTAAAAGAGTCCATATGCCTCCGTCTCCTTGATTTTGTCAAATTTTGTCAAAACTTTGCTCCAATTTTTATAACGAGCATTGCATTTTCAGGCCACTAGCTTCCCGTTAAATTGCCGCTTCTCTGGAGAGACGCCTTACGTCAGAGGAGCGACGAAATGAAAGGAACTGTTGCCTAATCTTAGAAACACCTGATGGCACTTACCAGGTTTTGAATTTTCACTCTTTCTTAGTATTTCTGATCAGGGTCCAAGTAAGGAAGCTTTCCACCGCATTTTTACCAAGCGCGTCTCCAAGACAAGCTTTCGCAAGCACACCGAACCTCAACATCAACTTTAGTGTAAAATATTGCGGCTAGGAGGCATAAGTCTCAAGAATAGGTGAGCACTCCAACGAATGCAATTACAATGAGCGAGTTGCTCGAATGCCTTCGAGCTACGGGGAACATTGCGACGGTAACTGACGTTGCGGCACGTTGAGCTTCAAGCTGAAGCACGGCAGGAACGCGAAGACGGCAACAATTACAATATCATCCGGAGAGCGCGTCGCCGTCGCGTCGGCGAACCGACCGGGCAGACTTCCCGACTGTGCCGGGCCCGGCGACCGTGTCAACTCCGTGGAAAGCCCGGGATTGTCGGCCCGGTCTGGCGACCCGGCGCTCCATATGCTCGAGTCATCAATCCACGTCTCCGTTTCGATCAATCATGCCCGCTCCTGACATCTGCCCGCGGAGCCGGAAAAATTATTATTCCGAATCAATTTTCTTTTCATGTTAAGTTGCCTCCTTGACAGTTTACAAATAGACTTAGTTATGTTGTGTCATAGATATCCATTGCCTCCGCTCTACAATTCTATCTGCTCCCATCTATTACGGCTCCCGCACCCGCGTCTCCTCTCATTATTTTTCGGCCTCCTTTGAATTCTCGCCGAGCCGGGGAGGAAACGCTCAGTGGACACGCTTGCAACCCCCTCTGAACATGCCTGCTAAACGACCCGGGCATATAGGTGATTGGTGTCAAATTTTCAGCCTCGAAAGGGTGCCCTCAATGGTCCCCTTGAAAGAAAGCCTAAAGATGTGTCCTTTAGTCGCCGTACCTCTGACGCAAAGGTGGCACTCTATTTCCACACTGGAAAAAAAACACATTGGATCTTGAGTCCAGACTCTTGAAAACATTGACAAGAAAAAGGACTCTTGATTCAATCAGATTTAAGCTTAAATAAAAAGGAAATCCGCTCAAATTAAGAGGTTTGGTTCTTAATTCAAGCAAAAATCCGATTGAATCAAGAGTATTTTTTCTTGTCGATGTTTTTAAGAGTCTATACTCTAGATCCAATGTGTTTTTTTTTCCAGTGCACATGAACCTTGGATAAAGAATGTTTTTATGGAAAATCGGGTTCATCTAAAAAAAAGGTAAATAATTCATGATAATTGAGGTTACAACTTAAGAACTGAAGAGTGACGAATTTTATGCGGGTTTCATGTGGTATCCTGAAAGCTTATCAAGATGTACACTTTAAAAAATAGGGACTAGGCAGTGAGGATTCGTCATATAGCAGTTTGGTAAAGCCAGATATCTCTGATGGGTCTGTGTAAGTCTTCGGGGACGCAACTTTGGAGGAAGAGAGGGTAAAGTGAGAAAAAGTCCTGAAAAATCGTCAGAAATTGAGCGGTTTTGGAGAAATTAATTGAAGGTGAGGGGATGAGGACTCTGAATCTCTTCATTGTTCTTTCACTGAAGAGAGATGGCTTGCCTAAGACAGAAATAAAACTTAAATTTGCCTTCAAGGAGATTCCCTCTTGAATCAAGGATAAAATCACTTGGATCAAGTAAGTTCCTTTTGGGTATCAGTGACTTTCTGCTCGATTTAAGCATCTTCCTCTCGTGATAAAAAAAAAAAAAATCCTCTTATTTTAAGAGAATACCCTCCAAGGTGACAGATTTAAGAATGCTCCTGCTTAAAGTATCACATTTTTTCCAGTTTCGTAAACCAACGGGCGGACGCCTCTGCCCTCCAGAGATTTCTTCCTCCTCCTGAGCATTTTTTTATTTTTGGACTTTTGCAAACTTTTGTAGTGAATCCCAGCACAAAAACGGCTCCTCTCTCATGACATTTTCAAATTCAGCCGAGTTTGACTCCACTGTGCCGCGCAGGATAGAATTGGGCGCCGAAAGGCGCAGTTGTCAATTGGCCGAAGAAACCCGAAAACCGCACGGAGTCAAGCAGGGCCCATTCGTGGGGCGGCAACGGGGGCGAGAGGGGGGCGCAGCATAGATAACAGAGAGGTATATTAAATGCGGCGTCGCGTCACCTCGCGCCGACGGCGGCCATTGTGCGCGACGCCCGACGTCGCCCGGCACTTGCCCCCGGCCCCCGCGACGCTTTTATCGCCTCTTCTCCTTTCTTCGCGCCTGTGCTGTCGGCCACCCGCCTTCCGTCTCGCTCGCTCGCCGCGGATAATTAATCCTCGCTCATTAGGTTCCTTTCAACGACAAATGGCCCGCGGACGTGGCCTCTGCGCTCGGCCGCGCTGCCAGACATTGATTGAAAATCAAACGCCACCGACCGAAATCCGACGGAGCCTCCCGGGCTTCGGTTCTGCGACGCGATGCGCGAGTTCCCTGCCAACTTCCTACTTGTCGCGTCGTCAATTAATGAGCAACAAGACGAGAGGGATTTTTCCACTGGGTGATCCGAAAATTTAGCAGCGCAATTATAACCTCTGGGGTTCTTGCTCCTTCACGCCTTGTCTCAACGGGACGTTTCAAGGGATTTGTCCCAAGTTCGAATCGCAGGAATGAAATCTCTGGCTCTGGGGCCGAATTTTGTCGGTCCTTCCACCGTACTTAAATATACCTTGGACGGGTCTCGGCTGCACTTAAGTCCGGCTTAGCGCTTCTGATTGGCCGGTGGTGTGGTTTGAACTCGTCGATGGATGTCGCACTCCGTGTGAAAAAGCCAACAAAATTCGGCCCTTTCCGGAAAAAGGGCACATAACGAAGAGAAAAATGCATTTTAAGTTTCCATCATTAATTTCTGGCCACTGATGGTACCTTTCATCGCAGCTTGGACTCCCGATTTCGAACGAGAGTCACTGTCTGTGGCCGTAGAGTAATAATCAAAACTTCAAATGCATTTCTCTCAAACGCATTTTTTTGCTTTGTGCCCTTTTTCCGGAAAGCTCCACAATTTAGCAGATTGGGTCATTTTATGGCATCCTCTCCCATAATTGTTTATTTAGAAACGAAGAATTCTGTCGTGCCCAGTTCATTCAGGAGCCTCCTCAAGAAAAAATGTTAATCAAATTTCGGACACCTGCAAATTAATAAGTCTCCATTGGAAATATTATCGTGATCTTACAAAAATAATAATCAGCCTTTGTAATTCGTTTAGAAATTCGTACTTTACTGATGTTTTTCGCACACCCATATTAATATATGGAAAAGTTAGTTAATTAATATATCTTAAGACATTCAGCGTCACAGGCTATTAACGTCTTTAAAGAGAATTTGGAAAATGGGTGTATATACGAAAATGATGTATGGGTAAGGATGCCTTCATATACACATGGTCAATCTTACTTTTACCCACGGGTTCCTGCAACCGCAGGTCAAAAATAAAAAACCACCGATCCGCCCCGCCAAACCCAGTTTCCGGTAATGAGAGCAGGTTCGGAGCCACCGTCCCAGACATAAAGCCTAAACGATATGTACTTGGCCAGAAAAGGACGTATTCTGTCCACCCAGACACAAGCGTGTAATCAGGAAGGAGGTTCCGGGGCCAGACAAACGCCGTGATTATAAGCTCAAAAAGAACAAAAAAAAAAAAAAAAAACCGTTTTACTTTACAGTCGGAGGGTCTGTAATCAGAGACGTGGAGCCTCGCCGAAGAAGGGCCGGGGAGTTTTCGGCGCGAGATGTGTGTAATGAAATTCAATTTCACGGATCTGTTATTAAGCACTTTAAGGATTGAGAGGAGCCGTGGTTAAGCATGAGCGCATTAGCGGTCTGTTATTAGTTCTGTCCAAAGGCAGACGAGTGCTGCTGTGCTAAGGATGAACGTCATATGAACATTCGAGAGTTGCCAAATTTCCCTCATTAAAATGTTTATTTTTGAGATTTATGGAGAGTACCTGCATACGAGAGAGTGTTGCCATCTCTGTGTCGCTCTCTGATTGGTTCATCGGCCCTAGGTTTTTTATTTTATTTTTTTTTTTTTTTTTGATATTGAAGTTGTCCCTTATTATTGAAATTAATACAATACAAATCTAAATGACTATGATAAGTTATTACAGGAGAAAAAGTTACAGAATATTAAAAGAACGATAATGAAGTTAAATTGAGACATAAAATAAGATAGAGAAATTAAGGGAAGAAAGGGGGGAAAGGACGCCGGAATTGCATTAGCATACCATCGGCGGCTCTAGGTTATCTGTATTATTATGGAGCTCCAAAGTTGGACAAATGTAAACAAACCCGACCCAGAAGAATAAGTATTATCGGCTGAGAAATGAATGATTATCACACTCAAAGGTTAATTTTCGGGAAAAATATCCATTAAGGTCAATCTGAACTCAATTCAGAAGTTTGTCTTAAAACAATTTCTATCACACACGCGTAAAACTTTGTAGAACTTTGTCGCCACCATCTTTGTTTACATTGGGCTAAACTAGGAGCGGAGGGGCTGGAGCTTGTTTCCATTGGTCCAACTTTGGGGCTCTGCGATAGACGATCAATCAGAGAGCGGCACAATTTTTCTGTAGTAAAAGGATTGAGATGACAATACTCTCCCGCATACCACTGGAAAAAAACACATTGGATCTAGAGTCCAGACTCTTGAAAATATTGACAACAAAAAATACTCTCGATTCAATCAGATTTAAGCTTATATCAAAAGGAAATCCGCTCAAATTAAGAGGCTTGGTTCTTGATTTAAGCTTAAATCTGATTGAATCAAGAATATTTTTTCTTGTCGATGTTTTTAAGAGTCTGGACTCTAGATCCAATGTGTTTTTTTTTTTTTTTTTTTTTTCCAGTGGCAGGTATTCTAAATTTATGAATTTTTTCCTGAGATTTTCAGGAACTTTGAGTGAAATTGCGAACATAATTATCTGAAAAATTATAAGAAAAATATCCATAAGTTTGCCGGGAAAAACGTGTTTTATATAAGGAAATTTGGCAACGCCTGAAGGCTCATACGACGTTCTTCCTTAGCACGGGAGAGTGCGAGTTCGAGTGCGAGTGGAGCGGCACCTGGTTTGGACCGAGGGCTCCGGCTGTGGGCAGTGCGAGAGGACGGGGTGTTAAGAGACAGCCGACGGGACGGAAGAGCAGTTAATGGGAGAGACAAATTAGAAGTAAATGACGATTAAATTACAGGGTTGATTATTAAGCGGCTATATTGACGGGACGCGTGATTACAGGTAGCGCCTTAATGAATCACCGTTGCTCGATGCGCACCGGCACCGACCACCGCCGCCGCACCGCGGGCTTCCCGGCGTCGAGTCGCGTCGCGGCGCCATGTTGCCGTTCGGTCATCGGCGAATATTTCGTGCAATTTATCTGCCGGGAAAATGGGTAAAGATGCCAGATTGTGCCGTTAAATATAGATAATTAACACGCATTTGAATGGGGAAACAACAATATCAACAATATCTTGCAACAATAAAATGGGCCACTGGACCAGGTCTGTATTAGAAAAGGACGTCGGGTATTCGCGCCAGAATCTTACGCAGAAAATGATTCACGTCATTCCTATACGTACAAATACGGCAAAGAACTTTTTGGAGTTTAATGAGACCATCGTTCTAGTCCAGATAGTTAAGTTTGAAAAATACGAAAAGCTTTATGAATGTGACAGGAAAATCTCGGTTTTTCAATATTTTGGATGTAGGTACTGAATATACTGCAATTTCTTTTTAAATTTCACAACTCAACTGGTCCTAGACTTAACTGTACTGATATTTTAAAGAAAATCATTTTTTCTAAATCACAACATCATTCTAAAATGCACGTTTATGAAGAAGCTGCAACTTATTTCAATCGCTATAAAATGATCTTAAATACCAAAACATCTTAATAACATAATTAACGTATGATCTAGTTGAAAATATGTAAAATATTATGAGCTGCATCTGTTCGAAAATGTGCAAATGCAAAACCATTAGGAAAAACGTGCTTGGTTGCAGCAGAAGGTGTGATACAACTATATCAACTCCGCTGTAGCCGCGATTGCATAATTGTCGAAATGAAGGGGAAATCTGACGCATGCACCTGCTTTGGCCAGATCAAATCTATTCTCATCATCTACTTTCTAGTTATCTGGCGTCTTCCCGTGTTTCACTTATGAAGCAAGGAAACACTACTTGTTTCTCATCACACACTAAGTGTATTTCAGCGTGCGTTTCATCGTCAGTGTTAGTATTGTCCTCTCAGCTCTAACAATTAATGTTGGTAAAAGCCCCTTTTCGCAACAGTTGACCGTTCTACGTCGTCGGACAAGTTCATGGAAATTGGATCAAAGGGTCACTCTATTGACATTCATTCCGAAGATATTAAACGCACACGGAGCATTCCAGCATCTCTTTTCGCTCATTTTTTGCACGTTAAGCGTGCACCGGTGGGAATTTCAAATATGTGCATGAAGCGAGCGCTGCCAACGAGAGCTGTAATCGTAATGAATGCGTTAACCATTAAGCCGAACCGCACAGGATACACGCGATAAAATCTTTATTTTTGACGAGCCGAGCCGAGCCGGAGACGCAGCGAAGAGTGGATAATAAAAATATTTGCGGGGCAATAAATTATTGTATCAATTAAAATGCTCGGATAATATTATTAGCGGCTTTCCGACGTTAATAAATAACGAGCCGCGTCGCGCGGGTTAATTCATAATTATACGCTTTTTGTTTTCACGAAACAATAAAAACAAACGCATGACCATGATAAAACGCTCGTAACTCATAGGAACGGACAGTATTTAATAACGATTATTATGGCCGGCTCTGACAGTCTAGCACAAGCAGTGGCAGGCGACGGTTAATTACCACGCTATGTATCTATTCTCTTACGCTCGGCGAAAAGCACCTACGAACCCGATGTTTTTCGAGGAGTTGCGTTGTTTTAGCCACGGCTCCGGGGGAGCATGGCCCAGAACCCACTCCTTACACCTTTCTGCTGGTAGTTTATTATCTCCGCGATTAATGAGAGAATCCGTAATTACGCTAATTGCCTTCTCGAGTCCGTAACCGCGGTCATGCGTGTTTATTTCCAGAATTCAGCGTCAGTACCGCTGTCCTACCTGAGCACCGCCGCGGCCGTGTTGATGAAAAACACCGTATGCACATTTAGAGGTTGCCAAATTTCCTCTAATAAAGTACTGATTTAAAAAAAAAAAAAAACTTTGTTTAGAACTTTTTAGGCAATATCATTGGAATATTAAAGTCTTGTTCGACAGAATCTAGTCTTTCAGACCTGGGGCTTTGGATAACTAGATTAAAATGAAGCAACAGGGTCATGCCTTCAGAAAAAATATATTTGTGCAATGGCTTAGGGTTCTATCATAAGTAGTCAGATGAGAAAGCTTTAATGATGGAGAAAAATAGACTCAGAAAAAGAGAAGATAACAAGAAAAAGAAGAAGAAAAGGAGAATAAAAGGAAGAATAATAGGGAAAAAAGGGGAATAAACTCTCATTCTACTCTTCTCTCTTTTTCTCTTTGCTTTTGTTCGTCATTCTCATATATTACTTTTATTCATCCTGCTTCATATATCAGTATGATAGAGTTTTTTAGCCAACGTGCGTTAAAAATTCAGAACAAAGCTGAAAATCTCAATACAGAGGGAAAAAGCTCGTTCGAACACAGTTTTCCCTTGAAGAGATATGCTCGAAACTGTGCTCGAACGAGCTTTATTTTCCCTCTGTATTGAGATTTTCAGCTTTATGCTGAATTTTCAACGCACGTTGGCTAAAAAACTTCAACATACTGCCGCTTAAGTTCGTCTACCGCAATCAATTTGTGTACTTCATATGTGCTTGTTTTTCTTCTTCTGCCTCTATTTTCTTCTCTTCCTTTTTCCCTGCTATTCCTCCTTTTCCTCGCCACCTCCTCTTTTCCTTCCTCTTCTTCGTGTTCTCCTCTACTTCTCTCCTCTTTTAGCTCCTCCTATTCTTTTTCTTTCCCTCTTTCTTCATCTTCCTCTTCATTCATCTTGAATTTAATTGCGAATGTGTCCTCATTTGGTGGCTTTAGGAATCCTATGATCGAAATCCGTCACGTAAGGGTCCATTTACGGTGTCTTAGAATTTCAAGAAGAGGATTTCCATAAATTTTCTGAAAAATGAACATTTTGTAGTGTGGAATTCGGCAACATTCGAATGCTCATACGTGGTTTTGCCTCAGGAGCAACGGCGCCGCGCATTCTGCGTTTTTCTTGCTGCGCAACCAAACGCATCGCCCGATCGCTATCAAACACAGTTGTTTATGCTGCAACACTGTCATATACCTGATTAATGGCAGCGGCTTATCTGGTAGACCTCTCTGATATTAATACGCCCGGTAGTTGTGCCTGGCACGTCACGGAGCGCGAAGCCGGAAAATGTGATTTTTTATGACGTGTGGTGAAATTTATACCCACTCGCATATTGATTTAATTTTCGGGGATCGTAATCATAACGGGGTTGTAAGTCAGAGCAGCCATAGATTACTCTTGGAGAGGATAGTTTGATTTATGAACCGGTTCGGCACTGCACGCTACTGGGGAAAGGGATCATGTGTTAAATGTATTCATTCATTTTTAATTACCTTTAATCAATTTGCTCGAAGGTATCCTTTCACATTATTGCATGCGTTTCCGTAAGAGGTGCTCTAAGATTTGAGCTGACTTGAAAACGCCCTGAAGACATCAAAATGTTCTTGAAAGCTATGGATTGACAAAGAAGAATCGACTCTAATGCTGAATTCTTTCATCAAAAGTTCATGAAAGAAATAAAGGAAACAGTCGATAAATGCATATTATTTTTCATCCAACGTTACGGTCTCATACATTTGTGATGATTTTTACTTCTTGTTCCATAAGCTGCATGGATGCGACGCAAAACAGTAGCAAGTCATCAGAGAGTGTACAAATTAAACAGTAAACTTACGGTCGTACCACGGATGGCACGATTAAATGCGTTTTCTCTCTTGATTTCCTTAGAAATTTGGTTGCAATAATTTTTTTTTACATTTTTTCTGCGCTAAAATGATTGAGATTGTAAAACTCTTGCATGCGTCATACCAGTCACAATCCGCGATGAGAAAAGCAAGAAGGAACAGAGGAAGACTCTGTAACTCACACGGCTCTATGATACGACTATTCGTGCTTTATGGATGTGCTTGAAGTATCATCAAAATTGAAGGCGAAATGAGAGATCTGGTCGTGACTCCGACCTTTGTACAGAGTTTAGGAATGACCTCTCTCTATCAAAATGAGAGGACTATCCTTGACTTAGTAAAACTTACTTCATATTAGTTTTTCTCAAGTTCAAGACACTATCGAACCGAGACCTTAGCGTAAAAAATACCGTTGAGATGTGAAAAAGCAAGAGATTACAACAGATCAAGGCTCTTGAACTCACACGGCTCTGTGATACGACTATTCGTGCTTTATGGATGTGCTGGAAGTATCATCGAAATCGAAGGCGAAATGAGACGTCTGGTCTCGACTCCGACTTCGTGCCGCTCTTAAAAAGGACCTCTTTCTGTCAAAAGAACACAACTATAACCGATATCCGATCATGTCTACGGAAAAACTGCAAGACCACACAACTCAGGTTGCGACGTTGCAGATCTCCTGTTGTATTTTGCTTTTCTGAATAATGACTGCCGTGACAGACTCTTACAGTTAGCTCAGTCATTTGATGTCCTCATGCGGTTTTAAGACTATGTAACCAATGGAGCCTAAACGAGAGTCCAAATTTTCTTCCCCGAAAATAATGTGACCCCTCCTTTACCCAAAAAACCCATCAAACACAAAAAAAATATTAACACAGCAAAATATATTTTGTAAACTTACTTTTTCGTGTACGCTTAGCAAAAAAGATTGATGATGAGATGAACCGCAAGTACGGTACTCTATATCATCCTTGCTACCCCTATATACCCTTGAGCCTTGCTCACGTAAGCCTATACTCCTGACTGTAGGAACCTTATCTTTGGTCATGCAGTCGAGCTTCGAAACCGAACCGAATTATCAAAACAATTTGGTCGGATGAACTGAAAATATGGCTCTTAGAACCAAGAACAGCTAGTACATTACATGAACCGGGATTGTGCATTCGATAAAATACAGAGGCAAAGATTGGTATCTTGGCAATGGTATGAGCTATCACTCTCGGGACCTCGACTGTTAACCTACTTTCTAATTACTAGGTACAATCCGTTACGTGTTTAGCAATTATTTCTACCAACAAGCTGAAGTTCAATACATTTTTCGGGGTGAAATCACCCAAACCTAATCATCTGTCTACTGGCTAAGTTGTCTGTTGCTGTCTTATAACTGTCCATGACGGACTAATGCATCCCCTAAAGTAAAATTTGCACCTGCCACAGAGAGATCAGTGGAGAATCTTTTTTGTCTCTGATAAAGAACACGGTACCTACTTACAGTTCATATGCCCGAACTTCACTTCTGTAGAGTACCCAGAGTATCTATAAGGGGACAGAACGGATATGTAAGTAATTTTGAGGTTAGGGCATGGGGCTCATAGGGCCCAAAAGCGCAGCCAACCTATGAATCCAGATTATTGAGAGTGATTCATTAAAACAATTTTTACGACTTTTCGTTTGTTATGCACGTATTTTACTTAGGTTTAGCATAAATTCACTCATTTTCGCGGAGAGGTACTCATTCATTAACACTCTTGGCCATCAGTTTGACATTGGTATCTGAAGATTGGTAGCGGCATTTATCCAGTGTTTTTCGATTTGGAAGGTTTGTTGCGCCTCTAGGTCCTAAGAACTCCATATTTCTATACGTGTCCGTGCTCTCCCCACATAGGTACCCTACTTTCCTCAGTGAACCGCAAAGCTATTCCATGGGAGAATAAGTCGATCTGACAACTTATAGTCACGGCGGTGAGACCCGACCCGACAGTCACCTAGGAATAAATAATTCGAGCCATAGACCATAGAGGCGCTCGCGGACCCAGGACATGGAGCCGGAGTCACGGCGGACTACCAAGCTAAAAAGGGGGGGACCGAGGACAAGGGAAAAAAGCCAGGTATCTGATCGAGACAAAATGAATGTTCTCGAGCCGGGCTGCTTGCACGTTTGTTAAAATAAAGCTGAACATTAATTACAAGTTCACACCGGAGTCAGTGTTAACCGAATTCCGGATCTTGATACAGATTCGGAGAGTTATATCCCGGCCGGGGCTCGAGATGCTGGCTACCTGTGGGACCTGGATCGAGGAGCGCCCTCCGCGCCACACAGTGGGTTGAGTCAATCAGAGTGGTCGGACATGAAATTTATAACTGCAATTCCAAATTTTATGTTTATTTCGTCACATTTTACAATTTGATGGGTTATTCTGGAAGAAAATTTCACGAGGAAAACAATGGAGGTGTTGCATGTGTGAGGAATTTGCGATTTGACTGTTGATTCTTATGTAAAAGTTCACGAGAAACACGATGGTCCCACTGGTTTTTTCTGAAATTAACTCCCAAGCTCAAAAAAAGCTCTCAAGTTGAGGCCAAAATGGAGGGGATATCCCACGCTATCTCTACTTCAAGACAAACTCTCCATGCAAAGATAGGGAGCGAATACATTGAAAGGGCTGCCACTTTATTTGGGGACTCTAAAACTGAAAACACGGCAACCCTGCTAGTGTATTTGCTCCCTATCTTTGCATGGAGAGTTTGTCTTGAAGTAGACAGGATAGCGTTGGATATCCCCTCCATTTTGGCCTCAACTTGAGAGCTTTTTTTGAGCTTGAGAGTTGATTTCAGAGAGAACCAGAGGCACCATCGTATCTCTCGTGAAATTTTACGTAAAAATCAACAGTCAAATCGCAAATTCCTCACACATGCAGCACTTCCATTAGAGAGGCCGGACATGAAATTTTTAACTGAAAGTCCAAATTTTGCTGTTTATTTCGTCACATTTTAAAATTCAAGGGGTGCGACTAGAAGTAAATTTTACGAGGAAACCATTAAACCCCTTTTAGAACCTCAAATTTCTGTATAAACGGAGTTATGAGCGTTTAAAGTTTCCACAGTTTCCAATTTCCAATTTTAAAGGGTGCTACTAGAAGTAAATTTCACGAGGAAACCAATTAAACCCCTTTCAGAACCTCAAATTTCTATACAAACGGAGTTATAAGCGTTTAAAGTTTCTACAGTTTGGCCAACCTCTCCTATTGACTCGATCCACCGTGCGCCGAGCCGCGTCGCCAGACCCGCGGTTATCTGATCCGAGTCGCGCTCGTCTCCTTACCATAATTATGTTTTAACATCCTCCAACATGTCCACAAATCACGCTTGCTCCGGCTCTTTACTGCCTACTTTGTTTTACTTTGTTGGGCTGCCCTTTCGTCGGCTTCTCCGCCGCTCCGAGCGTCTTCATTAACGACCCCGAGCGATTCTTGTCCGGGCGACCACGACCTTCGCGGACCCCCCAGTCCAGCGGCGATCCCGTGGCAGAGGATAAAGAACTACCCGACCAGGAGCGCCTCTTAAACTTCGCTATCAAAAGCTCGGTCGTTGCAATCATTTAGTCACTGGATTGTACCTGATTTCATCTATGACTGCGCCATCCGGGCAGGAATATTTTGATACCATCGTCAACGTGAGTAGGTTGAGTGTACAATGTAAGGGGAATATGGCAAATCATAGAAACTTGTTCGGCCGATTGTGAAACTTGTGCTTGCCGTAATTTCAAATTGTTATGAGTAGCTCGGTTGTGACTGAGCACTGCGGGTAACAGTTCTTGAAATTGTGAGCTAAGGCATGTCCCATCAAAAACATTTCCATGAAAAAATGAACCGTCGAGCTGAAAATTCGTCGCTTAAAATAAAATCATGTCCCAAAACATCAAAAACTCCGTCGCTGCTATAATGTAGTCCTCTGGATTGCTCCTGATTTTACCTGAGACTGAAGGGAATGTTTTGATAACATCGTCAACGTAAAGAGGTTGAGTGTGTACAATGTAAGGGAAAGTGGCAAATCATAGAGACTTGTTTAACAGATTGTGAAACTTTCAGTGCTTGCCATTATTTCAAATATTGTTATGAGTAGCTCGGCTGTGGCTGAGCGCTGTGGCTGAGTGCTGTGGGTAACCATTTTTAAAATGAGCCACTAGATGAGGTCTGAATGAGAAGAAAAAGTCACTTGTTTTCTCTTCAAAATCTTATAAAGAAAATGATTCACTCAACTGGAAGTTTTGAAAGCAACTCCTTAAAAAAATATAAACAAGTATTTTAAATACAGATCAAATGGAAGTTCGGTTATTAAAATGGCGGCATTTGAATGTTTGCCATTTAACCAATTTTAATAGATAACACGAGTATCTTGTTTAGGAGTTGATTTTCACATTTCCCGCCGTTGTGTGATTCGTTTTCTTTGTGGAATTTTGAAGAAAAAACACGCAAAATTGTGCTTTAATTCATACCTTTTCTAGAGGTCCACTGCGAGTAAAGGCACATCCAATCAAAAATATGTCCTTGTGAAGATGAGCCGTCAAGCCAAAAATACACATATTTGTCCCTTCAAATACGATGATATCCCACAAAATAGAAGTAAAGTGAATATCATCAATACAAATTTAAAGCTTCTCTTCCCTTAAGCATTATTACCGTAAAAACAAAAAATATAGACAAAAAAGAAATCTGAACCGGAATGAAATCAGTGATCTGAAATGGCTTCGAATCGGGCAGGCAACTGAGCTAACTGCGTGATAAAGCATCAAGTATGACGGAAAGCACACGGGATTGTGTGTTGAAAGATCAGTGTGATCAGGAGATCTGAGGCAAACATACTTACCTACACGTATCTGACTAGCCGGAAAAATAGTATCTGCCTTGTATTGAGTTTCATTAGGCTACTCTCATTATTATATCTCATTATACATGAATAATTACTTTCATTTCTATTACCGTGCAAAATACTATAACAGTGCGAAAACAATGGGACCGATAAAAATCGCTGATTTTTCACTTTGCTGAAATCTATCGAGCTCCTCGCGATGCCCTGGAAAATATGTAAATAAGGATGGGTTTCGCAGGAAATGGGTGCGAGCGTGGCAATACATAACACATGTAAGATAAGAATCGCTCCACACAACAGACATTCGCTAATATGAAGACGTATGCCGTGTCTGTAAATCAGTTTGAGCGGCATAAATAACATATTTTTATAGATTAAAATCGCTCGGCTACAGCCTGAATTCGCTGCTCAGATACGTATATGCGTCGTTTATATGCATCCGAGCACAACAAAAGGACAAGAGAATCGTGCATCGGGAATCATATAACAATTTTCTGAATGAATCATCCCAATAAAGTACCCTATCCATCCTCCCCGGCTCTCTATGGAAACCCCATAAATCTAGCGCCACTTACATAACATATGTGCGCGCCATAGCAGCGCGAGTGAATTATATAGAGGAGAGTTAATGTAGTAAGACAAAAAGGGGGGTGGTTTCCACAATCACTTTCTGAGAGTACTTTCAACATCCACCCGGGCTAGCATTTTCAATTCGCTCCGATCCGGGTCCCTTCTAAAACCGCTGTCTCACTCAGCCCCTCCCTCCAGTCATTACTGATACTGCTCCTCTGCACTTTTTGCTCCGAGCTGCGTCTATTTCAACTTATTCATAAATTTTGGTTTTATTCGCTGTTCCTAGCTCGTGTGAGTATACAACTGCAGGGTACGATCATAGCCGCTCAGCCCTTCAATGATTTCTCGTTTATTACCATGAACGCATAGGCTTTTTATTAGCACCCACAGTTTTGTTGTTTTCCTCCTTCTCGAATAGTTCTGTGTCTGTAGTGTTGAGAATTTTTAAGTTCACATTACCAAAACTAGAAACTTTGATTAAAACATCAGTGCACGAGCGGAAAGAAAATGCTATGCCATGAATTTACATCATTTTCATTCGACTTAAAGCTGCATTTGATGAAATGAAAAGAATGCATGCAACTCGAAAAAACTTTCGCGAAAATGTAAATTTTTAGATGTGCACTTCGAATTTTTTCCCTTTTCCTATTAATTTTGACACATCATACCTTATTTTGATGAAACTTAACGCCACATTTTCTCAAACTTCAATAAAAAGAGGAGCCTCAACGCGCTTTGATGACGGCGCAAGGATACAACTATTCGTGCTTGATGAATGTCCGTGTTGCATCTGGAAAATTGAAGGCGTGATGGCGAGAGGCGAGAACTCGGAGATGATCGGCTTTGTGCTGCTAATGACGTGAAGCTCAGATTCGGGAGAAAAATTAAAAAGTGAGGCCCGATTACGTGTCTCTCCTACCCTCGGCTATATGGTTCACGTAGCCCTTAAAGCACTACTATGAGTAAAACAAACGGAAACAAATACAGTATGGAAATGGAGCAAGAGAAAGACAGCACATTGATGACGGCGCAGACATACAACTATTCGTGCTTGATGGATGTCCGTGTCGCATCTGCGAAATTGAAGGCGCGATGACGCGCGGCGAAAACTCGCAATGCTCCGCTTTATGCATCCGTTGAACATCTACATTTTCCTATTCCTTTCATTATATTCTGAAATTTACAACGATCAACGAATACATTTTCTTTTAACTGGCAACATAAAAACAAGTAAATTTCAGCAGTCTATTATCAGTGCCTCTTCTTACTTTTGCTCATACATTTTCATCTTATTCTTCATCTAAAATGAATCTTTGGCTATGTTAAAAAAAGACCTCAAATGTTGCTGAGTGAAATCGCCTCTTTTTCAATTCCATACATTTATTGATAACTCGGATTGTGAAATTTGCAACAAGCTCCAGCTCACCCAGTTTAACGGAGAAAAGTAGCGATTTCGCACGACGCGTGACAGCAATGCTGTTCGTATTTGTGTTGCTAACTAGAGACCCACAGATTGAGTGCCGCGATGACATGATGGCCGCTCGCAGCAGAGCGAGTGCCCCGAACAAATTTAAAACAAAACGTTTTTATCGCGAATCGCGGGGCGGCATAAATGAAATAGACCCATTAGAATACATTATTAAGGGGGAAAATTGGAACAAGCGCTGGAATGTTGTTAGCGGCGGGACGTATCTGCGGAGCGATGGGCAAAAAACAAGGGGAAAAACGTGGTTTATCGCGCTGGGTGTTGGCTATCTCGCCACTGTAGCCAATATGAAAACGGACAAAGCGCATCGTATGATATATCTGGGAGCATTTATCTTGTGAATTGGTCCGCTCAAATGGCGATGTATATTGACTGGGGGCTCCCCGAGCGCCCATTCTTGTTCCAGATATAATCTAATGATGAATGGCGTCATAAATTAAGATACTCCACTTTTTCATTATCTTTACGAATGTTTTATATCTGGTCGCAAATGATATATTCGACCTGTTATTATTTTATGAGCTGTAATCGATACCCAGCTTCGGGGCCCTGTCCCGCTTGTCCCTCCCTGTCGGCGCGAATTGGCTCCCGCACAACTATCCTTCATGTCGTCTCCGCATTTCTCACTCCTTTTCATCGTCACACTTCCTTTCCGCACCTGGAACAATCATTTATCAATCTGCCACATGATTAAAAAGAATCCCCCCGTGGTTGTAATTACTACGACATTCGGCGGATCCAGAAAATTGGCAACATTGCTTTTCTCAATTTAAACCTATGGAAATGTATCGATTCTTGGAGGGGCAAGTTGCTCCGACAAGAATCGACTATTTAACATAGGTTTAAATGGAGGGAATCCGGTGTTGTTAAATTGCTGGACTCGCAACTGTACTACGATCATTGGCGAGATGATCTCCAACACTGAATTCGACCATCTTTAAAACATGTTCAGATCATATTAATACAAACTATTCCGTTTCTTACCACGTTGATATCAATTTGTTGTCTACATTACAACCACCTGGTAATAATTTGGTGAAAACAACCTTACAAAACCGATCCATTACAGTGTTGGTCCTATATGGTAGTAACATAATGATCTCAGCTTCTTCTGCCTACTTTAATAGTGATTTCTATTACGAATGGGCAATTGGGCATTCATATCTCTTATCCTACCAATATAAATATCAGCATTTTATATTCGATCAAAATATGTGCAATTTCTAAAATATCGTTGAAAGAATGCTGTTTTACTGCACGTCAAGCGTTTGAAATAAAAAAAACACAATGCCAGCTACGATCAAGAAAGCAGGTACACCCTGAAATCCTGTGCTGTAAGAGAATTGTAAGAACGTTGTTTATCCGTACCTAAAAACAAAGGCTAAATGCCCCACTATGATGAGTTTTATAGTGTAGACTCTGCTTGCTAATATGCACATCACTGCTTCATTTGAAAGACCTTTGTGTATGCTGAAATCGCAATTTAAAACTTTTTTCTGATAAGGAAAAATGAAGAAAAATAGATTCAAAAATATGAGAACGTTGTGCCCTGTGACGTTGCAGGCTCACATTTCCATTTAAACACATTTTGCCAGCAGATTAGGACATTCTGCCCAACTCCTTTAATAATCGTCCAATTTAGAAAAAAAGGGTATTCTTGGGCTTAGTTACCTTAATAATTTCCATGACGAATGAAATTTATCAAATTTTGAACACACTTGCAAATTTACCTTTCTGATGACTAACTTTTTCGATTTTACTTTAGTTCGTTTGGTTGTTTCCTACCTCATTGGAAAGAAAAACACATTGGATCTAGAGTCCAGACTCTTAAAAACATCGACAAGAAAAAATACTATTGATTCAATCGGATTTTTGCTTAAACCAAGAACCAAGCCTCTTAATTTGAGCGGATTTCCTTTTGATTTAAGCTTAAATCCGATTGAATCAGGAGTATTTTTTCTTGTCAATGTTTTCAAGAGTCTGGACTCTAGATCCAATGTGTCTTTTTTCGAGTGCTCCATCAAGAAAAAGCTATATGCATGCCTATAGAAAGTTGAAAGCTTCTCTCAGCCACGAGCGTGGTAGAGTAAGGATCCGCAAAAGCTTGGGCGTAATTGAGTAAAGGATAAAAGTATATTTTGTTTCTCTCATAGGAGAGAAAAAATCACGCCGGATACCATAAGGCTGTCGAACGTAGAGGCAATACAAAAGTATCGAAAACCATTAAGGGCGGGCTGTCTTATGGGCGACCGTAGATGATTGCTCTCAGAGGTCTAGCGGGGTATGAAGTTGCTTACGGCTCCCATGGGACTCGAGGGTCATTCCCTTTTCCTTCGCCCACTTCTTCCTCCTTTGTCTCACCACCTTTTTTACAATTTACTTTGGTATCCCCTACCTCTCATCCGAGACAAACCAAGCTCGGCTTTCACCCCGTCCAGAAATTTACCGAATGAAACTGCATTTTTGTCGGTCGGATCAGACAACCCCACGCTTCATCTCTCCGTGCTGCCCGACTGTTAAATGGACCGGAACAGCTTTTACCGAAAGGTCTAAGTCATCGGCCACCTTCTTTTAGCAATCACTTGCCACTCTTCTGTCTTCTGCATTTCATCTATTCTCCTCAAACTCGTCCTCACTTTATCACCAATTAAGGCAATCGCTTTGCTACAGTCAAAAAAACGTGTATCTCCAAGTACAACGCTGTGAATTTTCCCTCGTTCTTTAAATATTTATAAAGAGACCAAAACAAACAGTTTTCCTCCAGTTTTTCTCCGAACGCTCCGCTTGCATTCAAGAATATTCACTGAAAATTAAAGGCTATTTTTCGGTCTGTTTTTTTCTAAAAAGCTGGAACGTAAACGGAGATTCCGACATGTTGAAATAGAGTTACACAGTTTTTGTTTGTATTTAAGCTATCTTCTTTTCTCTTTTTTTACGGAAATTGTACTCAGCTTGAGCTCAAAATGTGAAAAATGAATGTTTGACAGAAATCTGCGTAGGCATTTGCAAATTTAAACGTTCTTTTTCCAATCTCTTGGCTCTCTCTGGCTTTGGCCAAAATTCATCCAATAAATTATTTTGATCAGATATTTTTTTGATAATGCCGAAATTATGGAGAAAAAGGTCCCTTTTAGTTGTTCTGTGAAGTTCTCTTTGAATTATTGTCGCTGTGTTTCGTTTTTGTGACAATTATCACGCTTGCATTGAGCTTTTCCGTAGCTCAGTCTTGCTTGGTCAAAACACAAGTTGGGCCATACAAGGCATCAAAGAACAAACTTTCTGGCTCATTTTAAAAACAACATACGTGCCACTAGCTTCCATTCATAGATAGGTGATATTACGGACGAGTTAAAAATAGCAAAAGTTTGCGTGATGCAATCAAAGTATGTAGGACATGTTAGACATATTTCATGGAGACAGTTACAGACTGATGAATACATAAGTGAATGGATAATTAATTTGTCATTTCCCAGCTGAATGTCGAGGCCATCAACACGAACTCATACCTACATATTAAGTTTTTGATTGGATTCATAGAAAAAACTGATGAAATATGCGAGGGGGCATGAGCGCACCGCATCCTAAACGTGCGTAATGAAACGCTCCCTGAACATCCATCAGAGTTTTGAAGCTACCAACTCGTCTTCGTTTTAACACTAACTATGCTACATATTAGTATAGCTTCGATGGTAGGGTGAAATAATTGTCATTGTCTCTATCATCCATGTCATCAAGTGGAGAATGATCATAATTAAAATGCGTATTATGTGATGAAGAAATACAATTTTGCATCCTTGAAATAGAGTTGCGTTCTTCCAGTGGTGCAAAATTATATTTCCCGGGATGGAATCACACGCGATGTTTCGTTTAGCTGAAAAGTGACATTTCATTTTCCATGAATTTTCAACGCCTCCTGAAGGGCTGCGTGTATGCAACCCGCAACAATTATCCGAGCTTTCGATAACTTCCAAATTTGACTGTCATATTGCTTTTCAAAATGTATTAAAATGTCACTGTTTCTATGCGTTCCATGCCATAATGAGTCAATGAAAAATTCTTACAAAATTTCACTGCGGAATTCATTTGATTAAGTTTCATGAAGTTTTGCAGCTCTGCGGTCCTCCTTTTTAGAAACGCCGATATAAGGATAGCAACGCAAACACCTCGTGGCAGTTGCGGCACATTGCTTTTCAAAGTGCATTAAGATATCACTGTTTCTATGCGTCATTCATACCATAATACACCGAGAAAAATGATTGGTAGAATTTACCATGCCTTCACGCTGTATCTTACACAGCGTCAATTCAGAGTCAATTCTGCCACAGGAAAGGTAAACGTTACTATATACTAGTACAAGTAACCATTCCTCTAGCAGAATCGACTTAGAATTCTCGCTGTGTAAAATGCAGCGTGAAGAAATGGTAAATTCTACCAATCTTTTTTCTTGGTGTGACTCTATGCAAGAGTCTTAAAAATGCCACTGCATAAAATTCACTTCATGAAGTTTCATGAGATTTTGCATCTCTGTGTTCCTCCTCTTTAGGGACATCGAGAATAACAACAAAAACCACACCTGCCAACGAAGAAAGAACAACGTTTTTTGATGGCGATGATGGTCGGGGAGCAGTGGTGACAACAGCGCGAGCGCGGTGCGGAGCCCATTCTGAGAACGGATAGCCCGTGTTACTGTTCACGGCGTGAAAGGGTGATACAGAGTGAACGTAACGTCAAAAAAAGAGTTACGAGAAACGGCGACATGACTGCTGTTGACATTATTATTTAGGATAAGAGGAGTCTCAGAGGCGCTTGGAACAGGGACCCCCGTCGGTATCCCGGCTCGATATGCATAATGAGCCAATTGGCCCGAGAGCCCGGATCACACTCACGCTGTGCGCGCGCGCATGTGTGGTGTGCGTGCGCGTGTGTTGGTGGCGGCCAGCGCGTGCGACGACGTGGGAAGTCGAGGACTCGAGAAAAATATTAGAGTCTTAAACAGCCAGATATAAACTAACTGAGATTGTTTAACAATGCACGCCGAGTACTGCAGCCTCCACTCCGAGGTTGCCTTTTTGTGCTGGCCAACAAAAAAAATTCCTGATAAAGAATTTGCAGGGGAAAATGGTTTTGCCCCATATTCAAAGCTCGGTAAGCGCCATAAGACAGAGTACCTGTGTAGGAGAGTAGGGACATGTCGGTAATTTTGAGGTTCGGTCATGGAGCTCCAAGCAGAGACAAGAGAACCTCCACTATCCTCTTGGAGACAGGTGGAAGCTTATACTCAACATTCAACAATACCTAATGAAAAATTATAAGAGAGCAACAGTCATCATTCTTTTTTCGGCTGTTGTAGGTGGATGCTGAGCTTTGCGTGACATCATGAGCCAAACAAGTTTCCCAAACTTCAGTTTATTTGTAAAACGAAACTTCCGAAACGATTTTAACCATCAACCTAGTGGGTATAGGTCAACAGCTGAATGTTGAAGCCCCGAAAGAAAAAGCTTCCACCATTGTCAAGATACTAGTGGAAGGTCTCGTGGCCTCCAAGGGTCCAAAAGGGCGGCCAATCTATGAAATAAAATTATCCAGAATGATTTATTATTAGTATTTTAATTTTTACCCGTCGTTGTAACGCTAGTATCTGACTTAGTTTTCTCCTATATTTACTCATTCTGCGAAAGAACGCTCATTTATAAACATTCTTAGCCATCTTGGTTTGATATTGGAATCTGAAGATTGGCAGTAAAATTGTGTGTGCTGGTTAGAGGTTTGGCTGTCTTTTATGGCTCTAAGCCCTCCATGGAGTGAGGTATCCATACACTCGCTATGCAGGGAAAACTGTACACTGGAAATAAAAAAACACATTGGATCGAGAGTCCAAACCCTTAAAAACATCGACAAGAAAAAATACTCTTGATTCAATCGGAATTTTGCTTAAATTAAGAACCAACCCTCTTAATCTGAGCGGATTTCCGTTTGATTTAAAAAAAAATCTGATTGAATCAAGAGTATTTTTTCTTGTGAATGTTTTCAAGAGTCTGGACTCTGGATCCAGTGTGTTTTTTTTTCCAGTGTATGATCCTTAGCAGTTTCAGAAATAACTTGAAATCAACTTTTCGGCACATAATTCATTTTTTATAGTTAATATTTTCTCTTACACCACAAGGATGTTTGTAGTTGTGTGGTCTCCAGAACACATTGTCTTTGGCGCGGAACCGCGAGCGGCAACAGTGGACAGTAGAGTGAAACGCCAATGGCACTCGCGATCCATATCTATTATAATAATTCCACCCGGCTCATTAACATACTGTTATTGGGACCTTTTTATCCCGTGCTTCTAGTTGGCGCGTCGAGTGATGGCCGAGTCGCGAAACACAGCTCGCGGGAGCGATATCGGTCGCCATGCTCAGGAAAATCGCCGTATGAGCCTTCAGACGTTGCCAAATTGTTCTCGATAAAATACGAATTCTCAGGAAAACTCGTATTTATTTCAATTCCAATATTTTTAGGAAATTTTATTCTGAATTTAATCTATAGTGTCTAAAAACTCTAGGGAATAATATTCATAATTTTCTTTAAAAAATATAGTTTTATGTTGGGGGATATTTGGCAACGTTCAGATGCTCAAACATCGTTTTTTCGTAGCAAGGCAGCAATGGCCGACCTCCTGCTTCGCTACGGGACGTAAATAAGTGGGAAGTACAAGTCAGTCGTCTCAATGTAAGATCAGGAAACATGGACTTAAGCTCCGTTGAGACGGGCATTATAGGTTGTGCAGGCTTCTGCGGCTTTGAGCATGTACAACGTACAACGGGCTGGATTCATAATCGTATTTTATTGAACGACTCCTTTCCGTAAGGAGGCCTTGGATGGCTTTCATTGTCCCGGAGGAGGGTCCGATCGTGATTCGTATATATTCTCTGGTAAAAAAAAAAAGCGAAAACCATTGAAAAACTAAAAGTACGATCATTAAAAGTGTCTTTAAAGTGAAGAATAGACCTGAAATTGATTACATTTTGCAATTACACTGACAAAAAAACACATTGGATCTAGAGTCCAGACTCTTAAAAACATCGACAAGAAAAAGTACTCTTGATTCATTCAGAATCTAGCTTAAATCAAGAACCGAGCCTCTTAATTTAAGCGGATTTCGTTTTGATTCAAGCAAAAATCCGATTGAATCAAGATTATTTTTCCTTGTCGATGTTTTCAAGAGTCTGGACTCTAGGTCCAATGTGTTTTGTTATCCAGTGTAGGAGCTGCTGCTTCTATCGCTTAAATAAACGACCTATCTGCGCAAGGAAAGAGGTCGCAAATACGTTGTTTTTAAAATGAACCAGAAATACAGTATTTCCTGATTGCAAAATTTCCAAAAATTTCTAACGCCTCACGCACGAATTTTTTAGCTACCTTATGCGCGGGCCCATGAGAGAGGTCTGCAATCATTTTATTAATTTGAGGTGGACCATTGTGAAATGGTGAAAACATTTGCAGTTTTTCTTCGAAGGGATCTCCACTTGTCTTTTCAAACTTGTTTTAGAATAAGTTTCCTTCTTAAATGAAAACAAAAATGTGATGTGTATCTTGGCCTGCACACAATGCCCAGTCGCGGAAGAACTTCAAAAAGGTGTTTGTGAAATCAAAAGACATCTATGGCAATTAAGAAATGTTTTTGCACGCAAAAGAAAAACAATGAGACGAAAGTAAAACAAGATAACGTTCACGATAAATGTTGTGTGGTCAAGAATCTAAAAACTGTCCCAAACATTAACACCGTCCGAAAACAGAGTGTAAAAAGTACTTGGACAAATTATTTTGCAGGGATCGGTTAAGCGTCCTGCGAATAATTCTCAATCAACATGAGGTATCATGGTCTGCTCTTTCCTCAGCCATTTGAGCCTTTGAAGCGGCAAGAGGAAAACTTTTGGGATGAGCGTCAAACGTCAACTCATCGCGCCGGATATTGAATTTTTTGTGCATGTTAATGACAGAACTAATCGCTGACACATACCCTATCATTGAGAGGAGCAGTTTCACTCCTGCAATGTCATGTTCAGTCCATTAATAATGAAGCCCCAACTTGTCTTCCACACCACCCCGTTCGATTGTTGCGTTGGCTTGCCCGCGCAGGGATGCCACACCTCTCCCACGCTAGAGTCCCTTTATACTGAGAGTCAAGACAATTTGAATCCATTTCTGATTGGTTCCCGTATTTTAGGCCTCCACAGTGTCACAAACGGGAATAAAGATTACATTTTCACCAATTGCAAAGATTATAATCTGGAATGGACCAGGGAATTACGGGTTCGGCAAGGAACAAACGGAATGAGAGGAGGAACGGAGAAAGGCATTTGAGAATGGGCCAATCAAAGATTACGAAAAACGTTCAATTTCTGTAATCTTTATACATCCATGAGCTGAATTGTCTTGACTCTCAGTATAAAGGGACTCTATCCCACGCCATCGAGACCCATTGAAAAGTAGATTTATCGCACGGATCAAACGGAAATTGCCCCGAGCGTAAATAAAGGGTGGATCCAAAAAGGGAGAAGATCGGGGTGAGCAAATTTAATTGGATCTGTTGGGAAATTTCTTCAAATTTGAGTAGAATTTTTCAGAATCAAGAGTTTGACAGAAAAGTCCTGGGGCAGCCCTTGCCGTTATTTAAAAAATCAACCCTCCCATATTGAAATTTTTTTAGTTAATTTAGCTCATTATCTCGGGAACTAATTTAGCGGTAAAATTTATGAATTTTATAAATGTCACCAATTTTTCTTTCTTTTTTGGTTCTGCCATTCTGACATAATTAATAAGTAGCTGGCAGGCTTAAAATTTTAAGACTTCATGAGTTATACTAAAAAATGATCTCGTAGAAATCCACTTCTTTCATAATCTGCGATTTTTTGTAGTGATATATTTTCAATAACGACAGCATTTACTTAATTGGTTTTCTTTCGATTTATTACTCAAACTTTTGACATTTTAATCAATTAATTTCAAATACGGGGGATAAAAGCGTGATAAACAAACACATGTATAGAAGTACACTTTTAGGAGTAGGTTTGATCCTGAGCTTTCACAGCATTATTGCTTTGAGAGCTGCTTAAATTTACATGGCATTAATCACGCTTTAATCAATAAAGGCAGAAATTTCACTACCTTCATCCAAAAGTTCACTTGGGTCCAAAATTAAATGCACTGACACTCACCTATCTAACTACTTTTTATGTATTCCTCAAAAATACGGTGGGACGCCGCCGACTAACCCCTCCCCTATCTTTTGGATCAACCCTTGCGGTTGAGTAACTACAATTTTTCAGCCAAAAAGTGTAACCCCTACATCTAAATGCTTTGGAAACTTTTGATTCATTTTCATTATGAAGGGGTGCATCACACTTAGGTACCTCGATCATACACACTTAATAATTTTCATGAAATGGCAACGCTGACCGTTGATTGACTTAATTACTATACGTTACGATTGGATGCTGGCAACGCTGCTCATGGGGCGGTCTGGCTCCAAAGCGAGGGTGCGACCGAATAATTCACGGCGTTCGTTTTTAATTTTCAGCTTTGATATACAGTTCATTCATGTGCGCCGCGCGAAGATTGATTGAGTCAACGTTCCTTCTGTGTTCTGGCGACGTCATTTTCTCGCATGACGGTGCATCCTCCTTTGCAGCGGCTTCTCCGTCGATTTTCTCACCTCGCGCGCCTTCAATGGCCGCCTTTGCCGGCTTCACGAACTTTCCCGCGTGTTATCCCGTTGCACCGTGAAGTTTATCTTCCTCTATTCGATTGGTAATCGATCTGCAGCAATGGACCACTACACAAGGTACGAATTTCAGCATTCTGATACAGGTTTCTTAACCGAAAATTCACGTAGAACACGATGCGCACAACAAAAATTACCGAAATCAACTCCTTACGAAGAAATTATATGATTCTTGATGCGTGAATTCAAACCACCCGCTCATGAAAACTCAATGCTATACGTGATTCACATCGCGCGCTAAACGTTATCATGACAGTCTCTGGGATATAAAAATCTGGCAACCTCAATCTTGACGCTTTGGCTCAGTTATAGCAAAGTGCTTATAGTTTGAACAACACATGGTGAGACATGAACGTTTGCTCGATTGAGAGGCTCGCTGAAACCGTTGTGGTGCGCGATTTGACTCACGTAGAGGTTTGAGTTTCCTGTGAGCGGGCCTTTCAAATTCCTCGTAACCAATGTGAAATAAAAACGTTAACATCTTCCTTAGGAGTTGATTTCAGTAATTTTCGTTGCGCAAATCGTGTTCCACGTGACATTTTTGTTAGGAATAAACATGTATTAGAATGCTTAAATTCGTACCTTGTCTAGTGGCCCATTGTTAGCTACTAACAAATGAACCCCTAGATACCCAAGAATTTTTCTATACACAAAGTCTCGAGTCGAGTCAAATTGAAACGTACTTGAATACATTGATTCTCATGGTTTTCGAAATACTTTTTGTGTTATTTCGATGTTTTTGAACGTCAGAAATACTATTTCGAGACTTTCACCTTTTGGAGAACATACTGGCGCTTTTTCGCCCATCTTTCCTCATCCGCCATATGTAGCTTCCTCAGATGAAATAGTTCGGTCAATTAAAATGGCTTGGGGTTTATCTCAGCGGTCGTCGATAAAATATCTAAAAAACGACGGAACTCTAGCCAAAACGGAAGAAACATTTGACAAATATTTTGAGTAGATTTAACATAAACTTCTCGCAAATTTCAAGAGTAAGGGACATCTCAACGCGCGCCGACGACGGCGCAGAGATACAACTATTCGTGCTTGACGAATGTCCGTGTTGCGTCTGCAAAATTGAAGGCGCGATAGCGCGATAGCGCGAAGCGTGAACTCACGCTGCTCCGCTCTACGCTGCTTTTGGCAGAAAAGTTTAAGAAGGAGGCCGGATATTACATCTTTCGTATCTTCGGTAGGGTTTCTCACGTAGGTACGTCTGAAGCATCACTACAAAGACAAACGGAACCAACACAACATGGAATTAGACCAAGGGAAAAAGACGCGCGTTGATAACTGCGCAGAGGTACCACTATTCGTACTTGATGGATGCCCGTGTTACAATCGTTGCATCTGCAAAATTGAAGGCGCCCTATCGTGAGGCGTGAACTTGCAATGCATCGCTCTATGCTAAAGGCACCTCTCGAGTTGCTGATAGTTATTCGTCAAATCCATCCGACATAGGCACGACAAAAAGGATGACTCAAAATAGAGTACCTATATTGAGAGAGTATGTCCACTGGGCCCCATGGAGAGGCTTAGGACCCAAAAATGGCGGTGCTTTGTTTTGGTTTTTGAGGATGGGAGAGGGTCATTGCCAACTTTTGACGGTTATCACCAACCGCACTTGCTGCCAACCTTACTACATCTAAGATCATTTTTCTCAAAAATCGCACATGATTAGTCTTAAAAATATGTAAAGAAGTCGCAATAGTGCATTTGGGGAAATTTCTCGTTACGATAAGAAAAAAAAAACTACATTTTGAGTCATTTTGCACTATATTAATTCATGGCGTCCGCCATTTTTGGGTCATAAGGGCTCCATTCAGCCTAAGATGGCTGAGCCAATCAGAGGTGGTAACACCAGTGGCCATACTCTCTCAATATAGGTACTCTAACTCAAAAGACCGACCAATAATGAACCTCCATTCCCCTTTAATCTTGTCCACTCCAATTGACAAACACAAAATTTCAACGATCGGGCTGTACTACTCCTCTGTTTCGTGTGTAAATTCTAGCTTCGTAGGTTTGGTAAATTAAGAGGATTAAATAAAGTAGAGAAGATCCAATTCGGTGAGGTCGGGATCATCTGGGTGCCTCCACATTACTACTCAACTGCAATCCGGAGTACATCAACCCCGATTTCTACTGAGGCGTATGTTTAGTACAGGGTGGCAAAATTTCATGAAAAATAAAATCTTGAAATTTCACGAGATTTGTTTCATGAAATTTCAGAAATTTATGAAAGATATTGTAAAATACCGGTTCCTTTTCATGTTCCGCAAAATGTAAAAATGAAGAATTTGCATGCAAATTTTTACAGCTTCATCTGAAAGTGCTTAAAGAGCTGATTTCACGGTATTTTTTAGAATTTTTTTCTTATTTGGGAAATAGTATAAAAACACATTTAAAAGTGAGAACATGCACTGCCAAGTGACGTCATCTGGCGGCATTTCCCATTTAAATACTTGTATTTCAGCAGATTAGATCATTTTGTTATGTCTTCTCCAATAATTGTTCAACTCGTGAACCAAGGGTATCCTCGTGTTCAGCTTAATCAGTAGTTTCCACTTAAACACGAAATTCATCAAATTTTAGACACCTGCAAATTCTCTAATACAGCATTTGCACAAATAGTGACTTTTTTCTATTTTTGTGTTTTTGAGTGCGGGTTGCATACTCTAGCCCTTAAAAACTGTGAAATGTTTCACAGCCTCGTGAAAGTTCATGAAATACTTCACTGAAATTTCCAATCTTTCATCTGTCTTGCGTTTCATGCCACCCTGGTTCAGTGCCTTTGCGCCGAAGGGGTCCTTTCGAGATAGGACGATGTTGCAATGGGGGGAAGCGCGAGCTAAGACGAGGGCGGGGGTGGATGGTGTCGCGGTGGCGGCGGTGGAGGGGTGGGGGCGGGGGCGGGCGGAGTGACAAACTGCGTGCGTCTCGGTGTGTCGCCGACCTGTCAGGTCGGGCGGGAGACGCGCCGCTCTCTCCTCAACCGCGGCGGCTGCGCCCCGAGCAACCCCGACATGAAAAGCGACTCCCTCGAAACGTGAAATTGAGCTTGTAAAAACGTCGAGCCAAGGTGTGCGAGGAAGCCGCGAAAGGCGGAACAACGGGGTAAAGCACCGAGCGTTGTCGCTTCTTCTCGCCGAGTTTGTCGTATTCTAAGTCCGTCTTCAAACAGCTCCTGCTGGAGGATATGGAACCGATCGACATGAATCCATCGGAAACTAAAAACGTGGAACGTTCGACAAATCATTGAACAAACGGTGTCGATTCAATCGACATAAATCGATCGGAAACTAAAGACGTGGACGATCGACGTAAACCGATCGACTTATCGTAACTTCCGCTGCCGCGCTGAGTCAAGTTTCGTAAACCTATCTCTAATGGACAAGGCCTTACATTCATAAGAAATGAACGAAAAAATCATGAAAGAACAAACACAAAATTTGGTTTAATGATTTTAACTTCCGCCGCCGCGCCGCGCCGCGCCAACCGCAACGCGTTTGGCGCAATGCGTGAAGTATTCACGCAGTCTTGCAGGCGCTATGCGTTTCACGCTGACCGCACTGTGTTTGGCGCAATGCGTGAAGTATTCATGCATTCTTGTAGGCGCTATGCATTTCACGCTGACCCCAATGACCGCACTGTGTTTGATGCAATGCGAGAAGTATTCGTGCAGTCTTGTAGGCGCTAATATGTGTTGCAGTCGATCGCCGCGCCGAGGGCTTCTCCTTTTCATCTCAAGTCCTCGTTATCATTTCTCTCTAAGTCGCGACGTTCCAGGACAAATTGCGTGTTTGGTTTCTCTATTAACTCGACTAATTGAAGGCACTGTCTCTGGTGTCACTAAGAGGCGACAAAATTAGAAATTACTATACTCTCAGTAAATGAGAGATTTTGTCGCCTTTTCTCGTTTGTAATTTTTTTTGTCTAAATCCGATTTTTTTTATACCTACACTTAAAAAAATTGCAAATGTTTGCCGCCTCTTAGATTTTCCGCCATGGGCCGCGGCCCATGTGGCCACCCCCTTGATCCGGCCCTGATCTGGTGACCAAGAAGCGCCCAAAGCGTGAACCGATTGACAACCGTGAATGGATAGACAAACTCGTGAATCGGTCGGATTATGTCGATCGGTTCACGGTTTTTATTTTTCAATCGATTCATGTCGATTGAATCCAGAATTTCCCTTCTTCCCTTACAGAGGTACCATGTGATTGTCATCATGATTAAGGGATGTTTCAACCCCTTATACATAGTCGTTGTTCTCCAATTGTAATGAGTTTGTTGCAAACTTCAACCAGAGCAAAAAGACGAGTTGTTGTAGACATGTTCTAAAAAATGTATTTTTTCACTATTTCTAGGAAAATTACGTAAATTCAGACACCCTAACTATAAATTAACTAACATCCCATCCTCAGTGTCCTTCTACGAAAAATGTCTGACGCGGGGCCACCAGATGTAACACGAGTGAACTTTGGTTCTTTTGCGAGTGAATGACTTTTTCTGTAAGACGAACTGTGGAAATTTCGCTAAGAGGGGTAAAAATAGGTATATGATGTTAAAACTGGTGGATGCATTAACAAAATGTGATTTAATTTGGTTTCAATTTCTTTTAGTACTTCAACAATACTCTACGACAAAGAAAACACATGCCTAAGATAAATTAAACTGCATTTTCCTTACCCCAATGGTTACCTCTCATCAGACCTCATTTCACATCCACATTTATCCATGTATCAGGATTACAGAAGCAGTGCCAAAAATGGATCGCTCTAGCCTCGTGTTTGTCCTAAAAAGGAGGGATTTTTAGGTCAATGAGGAAATCTCGCCGCGAAAATGTCACCTCTTCATGATCATGAATCACTAATAATTATCCATTTTTCAGTTTTTGTTGAGCTTTTTAGGTCTTATATTTTTTCGAGTCAATATGTTAATGTAGGCTTAAGGACCGAATTTTCCGTTTGCCAACTTCAAGTTGGTAAAATATTAAGGAAAAATAAACTCAAATCGATCAAAATTCAATGCTTGATTTTTTTAGATTGATGAGCCAATTTAGAAGATCAAAGTTTAAAAACCTCGTCAAGATGATCGACTGTGATCCTAAGTGTTACCAATTTAGGGATAAAATTGTAATCAGATTATTCATTTATTTCTTGAATATTATTTTCTTTTCCTTTCGATAGTGGATTACTCAACAGGGTATGGATCAAGCACCGCAAAACAAGTTTCGCATCGAAATTTTATGTAAAATACGAGTGACGCACAAAACTTTCCAAATTCAAGTCATTAGTGAGAAAAAAAAGTTTTTTTTCCTGTGCGTCGATTCGAACTTCCCCTCCCAAAAAACCTAGGTCTACTGGAGTCGAATCGATCACTGTCAGAGTTGCAAAATTTTATGAAACTGAAATTCCAAAAAAATCCATGAAATTTCATAGTTACATTTCATGAAATTTCATAGTTACATTTCATGAAATTTTCTGAGTGCAATTAATCAGTGGCCGAAGTTGGGTTTGGCTCGGATAGGCAACTAAACTAACCGTCCGACAAAGTGGAGAGTATCGCGGGGAATTGCAGGCGCTTCCAATCCGAGGATCGGCTTTTAAAGTTTTTCACCAACAGCGTTAAAAATCAGCATAAAGCTGAAAATCTCAATACAGAGGGACAATTGTGCTCATATGACCACAATTTTCCCTCCAAGAGAAACTCTGTTTGGTGAAACACTAGTAATGACCATTCAGGAAGGCAACTTCAGACGCGTTTCGGGTCTAATTGGACCTATCCTCAGTGCAGCGCAGCCTCCTGAATTTTCCGCTTGTAGCTCGCACAGCGTATCTCTTTGAGGGAAAATTGTGCTCATGTGAGCTTTTTCCCTCTGTAATTAGATTTTCAGCCCTATGCTGATTTTTAACGCACCTTGGCTAAAAAAATCCGACTCACTGTCTTTTTTCATAGGTGCTCTATCTGACACCAGCGCGCAAGTCCCCGTTTGAAGGAGCGCGAAGTGACAGAGCTGGCGATGCTTGGCGGCCACGCTAGAATAGTAATTCCGTTGACACGTTTGAATTGTTTGTGCTGCACCGGGCCGCGGGTATTTTGACGCGGCGTTTGTGTACTCTTTGATGCCGAGCAATGATTCGTAACGACAAAGCGGGCCGCGGGCCGCTTCAGGCTTCAGGCGGCCGTTTCAGGCCCCGATCCTTCAGCCTCGCAGTCGCCGGGTGACATCCCACTCGCCAGGCATCTTAACGACACGTTAGCACTCGGTCTTTATTAGCGGAGACGAAGCGACGCGCCTCCACGCCGCGCCGCTCCGGAACGACGCATGTGCAAGCACCTGACATATCCTTGTAATTAATCTGTTTAATAGAGTCAATTATGATTTCGAGCCACTTGAAATAACATCTCCGTGGCGGCCCCCATATTTCTCTCGCGTCCCGAACAATTAAACGATTTCATGCGGTTACAGATCGTTTACCATGATTTATGGGACCTGCGCTTAAAATAATCACTCTCCCAAAAAGGCATTGCCCACAAATAACGTTGAGTATGCGGTTTTTTGACACTTAGGCATCCTTTCTATGAAGCTTAGATAGTGCAATAAAAATTTTCTGTTTTTTTTTAAAAAAAAAAAAAAAAAAAATTGGAGGTGCTTTCGTCATGGGGTTTCCTCTTTATTTCACATTGAGAACATATTCGCATCCACGGGATATTCGCTGGTGACTCTCACAGTTAGGTTCGCAATTTATGCAGGTGTGTTTTACCATGTGTGTAACAACGGTTCTTTAACCTATGGCACACTTCCGTATAATAAAAAGTAATGCTGTTATTTCTACCGCAAGATACTCGCTTTGAATCGAATCGCTTAATTCGAAAGGTGCCCAACTTAAAATGGGAAAAAATCTGAACCTAACAATTTTGGGGAATGACAAGACTCTCTGGCTCATTTTCGTCACCCTTCAAAAGAGCTCCGCAGCAAAAAATATAAAACTTTTCAGTTCTTCTGTATTCAAATATTTACGTTGTTTACACTCGTGCGTTTTTAAATCTTGAGCCTTAACGGCATTCTTCAAAACTAACACAATCAACGCATATTCCTGCGGTGTAAAATGAAGGAAACTAGTTATAAAAGCATCTAAAAGATTCCCATGACCCCAAGAACCATCTTCCCGCATGAAACGGGATTTTCTTTTTTTCGAGTGAAGCAGCTTTAAAACAAGACACCCACTTGCATTCAGCAGCCACTAATCGAACAAAACTATAGAAACCCGCATGTACTGAATGCTAATTGCAGGATACAACTATTTTAACTCTCCAGTAGTTAAAATTGCATAGCCATCAAGATGAAGGCGCCTATTCTATCCTCACACGTAACATGATTCTGCTGAGTTTATCCTGGAGGCATCAACAGTATGAAGACTCAACTTTCTGTTACAAGATCGTTTAGTTTTTCTGAATGAATATATTGAAGAAACTTATTTTAATACATAAATTTTTTCAGTTTCAGTGTAATTCGTAAAAATGATTCATTATTACTCATCGAAGGTCTACTTTTATTAGCCTTATTCCGCCACATTCCCTCTCTTCTTTCGTTTATTCTCTGCACTGTTTGAGATTAAAATTATTTTGTAACCATAATGATGACAGGATAAGGTCATTCTCGACTTTAGTTTTGAGTCAAATTGGCATTATCTTGAATAATTTGACCTCAAGCGGCTTTTAATTACTCAAATTTACTTTGAAATGACCCTAATTGCCTTCAATTAACTTTACTTACTTACAATGTCACTTAACATACCTTATTTGCCCCTGGCTAGAAGTCATATTTGACCCGATCTACGGATTAGTTGACTCGCGACTGGTCTGCAATTTAGAAACAGAACATTATTTTTTTAACGGTGTCTATAACCGTGCTTTAAAGCGCAAGTGCACCATCGCAGTTATAAAGTCGTAAGGGGTAGCTTACGAAAAATTGTTGCGTATCTCGTCATTAGCAGTTTCCTCCACGACTGATCCCCAAGTAAGTGTTGTTTCAAATCCTCTTTCCGGCATTGCTAATGCAACGATGATTTCATTTTCAAAAGGATCGTGTAGCCCGCCATAACGAGGGCATTAAGTTTGGCTCATGCACTCGAATCTGAGCTTGCGAAAATGAGCGAAAAGAGAACAATGCAAAATGAAACGAGGGGCAGAAATAGTTGACCCGAGCCGCTCCTCACGTCGTCACATCGTCTGGTCATTGGCGTGGCGTGCTTTGCGATATATCGATTGATCTGTCATTTAAACCTATGGAAAATGATCGATAAATAGGGTGTTCGCAGCGAACACCTTTACCATAGGTTTAAATGGCATAACAATCGATACATCGCAATTCACGCCACGCCACTGCTGGTCCGCCGTTAATAGTTTCGTAGAAATGACCACGGGGATAAAGCATCAAACTAAAAGGCCTCCTCGGATTCTCGTCACGTTGAAATGATCCACTGAGTCCGATTTTGAAAAAAGGATGGCCTTTTTTGCCGCGCAGCTTTCCTCGCAGACTGCTCGGCTTCGTCAAGCGATTCTCCTTTGTTCCTTGCGGTCGCTTTTCCCTGTTTCCGACTCCGTTTTTGTCCCTCTCGGCGGCCATTTAACTGCACTTTTATTCCTTCTGCCGAGGCCTTGAGGAGAATTTATGGGTTCACCCCGCCATCTTTGCGATGCGATGGTCTAGCTTTTATTTCACTCCTGTTTTATGCGAGTACTTTACAAATAAACTTGCGATCGCACGAGTTTATTCCTCAAGTTTCGTCTTATCGATTGCGGATGAAATATCGATCTTCTTCCAACTTTGGCTCGTCGTAAAGATTGACTCTATTGAGAGAGTATGGATATGCCATAATGTCATGGAAAAAAGTAGCTGATCTTTCCGAAGTCGTTCCGAAGTAACGTTAAAAATCTGATTTTTTGGTCCTTCCCTCCGCTTCAAGGGCAAACGTAACACGAGTCTGCAATTCTGCATCCCCTTGAAATAAATAAGAAAAATTCAGTTTGATTATTCCCCTTCATAGCGCCTTCAAGCGATCATAATAAGAGATTGTTTGTATACTTACAAACAATGTAAGTTAGGTTTGTATACATAAGGTTAGGTCTTTCTCCGGCCACACCTGACTGCCACCTAGAAAAACTGCTCGCATACGCGGTAAATTTAAAACTGCATGTTACAAACTACCCTAGTAGCAGAGTTCACTTTGTCTTTTTTAAAAAATATATAAAGAGGAACTAACCGTTAGATAATTTTGATTTTTTTTTGGGGGGGGGGGGGGGGGGGGGCAAATCGGGCCCTAAAGAGTGGATTTCAGACTTTTTTGATGTGCCCAACGCGATTTCAAGTACTTGTGTGTAAACTTGCAAGTGAACTTACCCTTAAAAATTATACTCAGTTGGCTGCATGTGTTGTATGCAACAGACCCTAATCACTAAGCATGCACGATTGCAGTCCATGCATACGGAGCGGCGGAGCGCATTAGATCATAATGTTTGCGGTCTTTGTTGGCATATATTTAGCGATAAAAAATTCAAAAAGCTCAAAAGCATGGAAAGGGAAGTAAAATTGTTCCAGTGTATAGATCAAAATAATACGTTTTCACAAAAAAAAAAAAAAAAAAAAAAAAAAAAAAAAATTTACCCAATTTTCATTAAAAATCTATCATTTACTTCTCAAGGTTTCTATTTATACTAATGATGGAATAAGCAGGTACGTCTTCAATAAGAGAGCTTTCACATCTGCATTCCAATTCAAACGAGGTACCATCGAGCAACGAGATAACCGAGAAGAACCGAATGCATTTGGGCGGAATAATCAACGCCAGTAATCATTTTCCCGGTTCCGACAAACGGCCAAATACGAAAGCAGTCGTCACCTTATAAATAGTATTGATTTCACTATAAATAGCCGGTATTAATTATTTGAGCCTTATAAGGAATGTCCGCATCGATAACGTCCCATTTTCCTGAGACGCTATCTCCGCGTTTCGTACTCATTCTCGCGTTGGACATCACGAATACGTCGTAGGGCCCGAGAGATTTATACACGCGCGGCGAAATTCACCGCGAGGTAAAGGCTCGGCCGGGGCAATAAAAAATTCCAAATTAACAAAGAGATAACAAATTTATGACGGAGCCCGCGGTTTAATTACGCTTTATTCCGCGGCTGAAATTTATTTGTCAGAACCGGCGCGTTTGTTTGAATTTTTGTGGATGGACGAAATATCACACATTCCTCGGTCCCCTGGATGGAAAACATCCGTCCATCAGCGTTATTAATTCGGAGGGGCCGCGCTACGGAACAACGTCGTAAGGGCATCTCTACGCTGCCAAATTTCACCCTATAAAATATTCATTTGCGAGAAAACTTATGACTATTTTCACTTAAGATCAGCCGACGGTAGATCCTATTGCGAATAATAATTTCTAAAATAAATTTAAGGGAAGAAGTTTGCAGGGGTTTTGAGGAAGTGTTGATTTATTAGGAGCGATTTGGCAACGTTGAAAAGTTCCTATGGTGTTTTTGCTCAGGACGGCAGCGCGACCCGCGAGCCGCCTTTATTTGTTTTATTCGGATTATTTCCCTCATCGGATGACGCGAACCCCATAAAGGCGGAGGAGGGAGAAAGGTGGGCACATATCTTTACCTTTTTTAAGCTGTCGGCCGGACAAGTTTCGTAAATGTCAGCGACGTATAAAAGGGAAGATGCCAAAATAAATCAGGCTTAAGGAAGGAGACAAGTTGTCTTTATTTCAAGCATGTAATTAATTGTAAATTCCCGGCTTAAAAACCGAAAAGCCACGACAGGTTGACTTCTAGCGGTCGGGCGGCTCAAAGACGGTCAGCGAGATCAGAGGGCGCCGCTTGCTACCGGGCTTTCAAACAAATCAGTCGGGCTCCTTCGAGTGCCCAGTGCCCAGTGCTGCCACGCTAGGGAAAAACACCGTATGAACATTCGAATGTTGCCAAATTTCCTCTCAGAAAATATTTATTTCTGAAGACTGTCATGCATATTTTTCCTTGAAATTTCCAGAAACTTTCAGTCAAATCACGAACAAAATGCTTCAAAAAATTGGATGAAAAAAGTTAACAAATATTCCCGAAAATTCGAGATTTCTCGAAGGGAATTTGGCAACGCCTGAGGGTTCATACGCCGTTTTTCCTAAGCACGGTGGAGTGCCTTGTCTTTTTATTTATCTCATGTTCTCTGAATCCGCGGCCTGTGCCGCTCCACCTGCATGGTAGTCTCTTACACGCTGTCATGCATGCACATATCTACACAGATTTACTTTTAGCCATATACCGTCACCGTCGTCGTCTTTCTGATCGGCTTAGCCACTTGCCTGCCCCTCATCGGACTCCGCCATGTCCGGCGCGGCGGTCGAGTGTTTTCTTTGTTTCGACACCCTGCCACCAGGGTCGCATATCGCTTCGTTTCATTTTCCGAGCTAGCTGAATCCAACACTTCTTCACATTGAACGCCGCTTGGCATCAAGATCTGGTGTCGTTATCATTAGAGATTTCTATGACGGTCCACGATTCAAGTGCGATTATGAGCGGTGCTTTGCATCATTTTGATCCTATGATAGGCCCTTGACTAACGGCAAGGGATGGACTGGCGGAGGGGTCGCAGTTACTCGGGGTAATAAATATAGGGGCGGAAGTTTCGAAACCCCGCATTGGAGGTACAGATGCTGTTTCACGCTTTGGCCATTGATATTCTTCATAATTCAGGGTGCATTCACAGAGAGTTTAAATGCGTTTAAAGGTTACGTCTCTGTTAAAATTGAAAACGAGAAAAACTGCAACGTGGTATGCAGTTTGGCTGCAGACTTCGGTCAAATCCGTCCAATGCACTCTCGAATTTCCCTCAGAAAGGTGTGCTTCCTGTTGACCATAAGCGAATCTAAGAGGAGGGCGTAGGGGGCGCTCACCCCCTCCCCTTTCTGCTCGAAAGAAGGAGGAAAAAAGAGAGAATAAAAGAAGAAGATAGAAACGGAGGAAAGAGGAAGATAGGAAGCGATAATTTGGTAATTATTCATGACGAAATTAATACTGAAACTGTATATTGGATATCTTGAAAATTCCCAACGATCTAGAAACTATAGATAGTGGGTTCCTATGCTACGCCAACAATGAAATTCGTAACACACCAAGAGCAACAATTAGGTTAGGACGAAGATAGTCGGTTTCTATGGCTTCTTATGGGACTGTTGCTGAATACGGACTTATATCAAATTTAGAACCAACTATTTGAAAATCTGTGTCCAGATATGGAACTCAGCCATTCATCAAGTGCGTTTACGGTGAAAATTTCAACGCTAAATCATTTATTCTAAAACCTCCCTTAAGATTCCATGTATTTGAGGTTATGACGAAGATAGCAATCGGGCATTTCCACTCCCCGCCCGCCTATCGAACGACCGCTCCATGTGTGTAACGTTTTTTCGTAGGCCACCACCAATCTATAGTTCCTAGATCGTTGAAAATTCCAAAATTTTCTGAAGAAAGCCCTTCCAGCCTTCCTTCTCCCCTCTCTTCCTTCCCTTTCCCTTCCTCTCCTCTCCTTTCCTACCCCTCCCTTCCCCCTCCCGTTCGAAACGTCTGCATCCGCGTATGCTCTTGGCGTGCATGCAGAAAACACCTCTGGTTAAACTCGATCCACATCATCAAGGGGGAAAGAACAATGTAGAGTGAATTTTCAAAGGTAACGCGAGGTTATTCGAGCTGTTTTCCAGACCTTTCGGGGGCTACGCGTTACGGAGTCGCCTTTCGCCGGGCCCGATGCGCGGCCTGACATGGCGGCGAAGCTTTCAACACGTCACGATCGGGGATATGTTACGACAGGCCGGAGCCGTCACCCGTCAGCGATCCGCGCCGCGTCAAACGGCAGCAGCACAAACGCTGTCAGTTAAAAATAGAGCCTCAAGTGGGTTGACAAAAGTTACACCGAAGATAAGTGTTTATAATAGAGATGATAATAGCCGTCCCAAACATCATACGCACAGTTTCCCCTCCCCACCTGCCCGGCGAGTGGCGGGGGAGGTTGGTCGGGGTTGTCGAATTTCCTTCGAAAAAAAGCTCGAAAAGTGTCGGATGGGCCTCTAAATTTTTCGAAAAGGGGCATTTGAGGGACTTTTCTAGCCAAAGTTTCGGAGATCGCACCCTACCTTCCTCTTCGGCCCAACCCGCCCTGCGCGGAACAAAAGTATCACAATCCCAAATATACTCCTAGCTGATTATGGCGCCAGATTTCACAGTGGTTGCACCAGCCAGAGGTATGGTTCACCCAACCACACTTTCGGCTGTCTAAATCATACCGCCAGCTGGTGCAAGTACTGTGATATCTGGCGCCAAAATCAGCTGAGAGTATGGTTGGGATTGTGATAAATTTTTTTCCGTGCGTGCTTTTACACAATAAGTATATCCAAATGAGCAAATTTTCCTAAATTATAATTGCAAAAAAATCACCTTGAGCACATTAGATACACAAAAAAGGCACTCTCGTACACATTTTTATCAAATTTACCGCGTGAGTGGGCACTTATCTCTCGATCATCATCAGATAGGTCTAAAAGACAATAAAAAATGCGCTGTTTGTACTTTTGTTTTCCAAATTTCCTTCAAGAGTTGAAACTATTCTCTTCGACATTGGAGATCAAGTATGTCCAAAAGTACATAAATTAAATACCAAACATAGAAAACTGTATTACATAATTAACTATACACGATCCCCAACTACGTTATTTAATCCATATAATTTTGGAAAAACTAATAGAGATATTCTACTAGGAAGAGAAGTTTGAACAATTAGGCAAGTGATGAATGAGATAACATGGAAAGCTAACTTTAAAGAACTAAAAATTCCTCAAACTGTTTTTCAATGATCTCTGACGTATGATTTCACTCATTTTATTCGCACTTTATTCTGATGAAATGACACAAATAAACTTTAAAAATTGATTGAAATCCCGCATGCAAATTAGTTATAACCGCGGATTGGAAAAATTTCTGTTAATTTCAGCTAGATTTGTTTATATCTCTTTCCAGGAAAACTCAATTCCCGTGATTAAGAAAAAAGCACCTGCGGATACTATAAATTTTGAAAATGCGTTAATGCGAACTTTGCACGTACAAAGTTTTGGAGTTGATTTTAGATGTTTTGATGCGTGCACAATTTTATATTCGTGTGATTTCACCCATGACAAGTCTGCAAGTTCGTCACACCTCTGACGTTAGGGCTTATCTTAATTTTCACTTGAGCCCTGTTTAACATATGATTCCATGCTTTCTGGGGCTCATGTGGAAATTGGGTTATGCCCTTACGACAGAGAAGCAACGAGTTGACTTTATCTCCTACGTGCAACAGACCCTTCACGGGACACGCAAAATAGAGCCAATCTTTTGTACCCGTCATTGCGTATGATATGTAAATACAAGTCCCTCGACTAACAAATATTTTTCGTGTCACTCTGGCCAGGTGTTCAATTACGTGGGAGGGTTGTGGTGGCCGGAGGGAGGGAGGATGCTAGTGAGACTGGGTGATCGTGGATGTTAAAACATGAGATCCTATGTTTTGTTGCCAGTTCATTCCTTGCACTTTTCAAGGTAATCTCTTGCATCAACCAAAGATGCAATAGACAATGATGTATTAATTTTTTATCTATATTTTTTTCCAGTTCGAATACTATATTGAACAGCTAGCTATATGCAGATTGATGCCAAGTGGTGTCTAACGTATCGTCAGGATGCAACGCATCAGCTATAATTTTTGCTGCCCAAATCCCTCCAAGTTATCTACAAAGTGTACCCATCATGATAGGATTTTCTTTTTTTGTTTCGACAAACGAGTGCTCGCGTATCTTAAGTCTTAATCGCGACATGATTGAAAATACAAATGATGGCCAATCCTTGACAATCATTTGTTAAAAGATTAGTTATTTCTAAAAGTTAAAATACACATATGTATAAATATTTGAAATACAGATGCAGGCGTAACTAGGCTGCCATCAAATATTTGTCAGTTGAACGTGATTCTTACTATGATTGCTTACTTTACTATAATAGTCATTTAAATTGGTAATGATACTAGTATACGCTGATAAAAGTGAATCTGAACAAGTTTGTGTTCTCGAGACATTGGAAGAGTAAAAATGGGTTTCTTTTGGATACGCGTTTTTATTCTATGAGGATTTGAAAATCATCTATCATTTGGGCCATGTGAACCCTTGTTTTGAATAGAAATGAAACTTCAAAACTCGTTTTTTATGTTTTAGGCCATCCATTGAAGTTCAAGTCATGATAAAATATATTAATTCGGCCGTAATTCAAAATGACGCTTCTAACGAATTGAATAAGTTTCCTATGAGATAGCACCAGGTAGATGGCTTTTCTCCTATAAAAATCTGGCAGCTATGGCTTTTTCGGAGCCTATAAACCTGTCCGCTTTGTTAACGCGAGTCTTTATAGGCGACACGGCATTGACTCACTTAACCGGAGAAAAGAGGGAGTCAACGTAGATATAAAAACAATCATAGGCAGCAATCATGGTCGTAAAAACAGGGGTGGTGGATTAAAAATATCAGCTCATTTCAGCGTAGGCAGTTAAAAGTTTATGTGTTTTCAGAGAGCTGGTAAAAGCTGTCATAAATCAACCGGAGAACCTGGAAGCGAACATAAAAAATAAATATACTGTTGAGGCTAGTCCAGCACCCTACCCCATAACCTCTCAACCGAACTGACTTTCGTTTTTCTTTTTTTTAAAGCCAAACACGTGATCATACGATCAATACTCTGAAATAATCTGTTCCGGTGAATCTAATTCAAAATGCAGTTATATCTTTCGGCGCTGATGAACTTCAGCTCTCCATTCACTTTCCGAAAAAAGAAGAGATCCAAAAAAATTGTGAATCTGTGCCACATCGATCGAGATGTTATCAATTTTTCCAATTTTTTTATTTCATTTCATCAATCTTTGGCCCATTCTAAACCTTAGACGCCCAAGCTGGGTCAAATTGACCCTTAGCTTGCTGAAAAATAAACCCCGCGGATTGTGAGGGGTCAGTGCATGTGAGCCTCAGATATAGTTCTACAAATGCATCCTAAAAATAATTAGATATCGAACTGAAAAAAGGAATAAATTCGAGTGTTAACACAGCCGAGGATATAGGAGAGACATATTCGGGCCTCATTATTTAACTGTTCTCCCTAATCTGAGCGATGTCTCATTGAGATCATAGAGCGGACGAGCGGAGAATTGAGAGTTCACGTCTCGGGCCGTCGCGCCTTCAATTTTGCGGATACAACAAGGAATCCATCAAGCACGAATAGTTGTATCTCTGCGCCGTCATCAACGCGCATCCTTTTCCCTTGTTCTTTCCTCGTGTGTATTGGTTCCGTTTGTCGCATTGTAGTGATGCTTCAAGGGCTGCTTAAGCAACGCAACCTAGGATTGGTGAGACGTAACTTACTTAGTGAAGAAAAACGAATAATATTCTCGTAAATTAATTTGCACAGAAGAGTGTAGTTTTCTAGTATTTACCTTTCATAAGAAATACGTCGTATTTGTTCCACTTATTTAGGTACTTGTCAAAGTTTAATAATTCATGCAAAGTTTGAAAAAGTTGCCTTCTTTATAGCTTAGCTGCGCAGTTACTACGGTAAAGAGTGAGTGATCTTCTTTAAAATGTTTCATCAGCAGATTATTTTAATCTCCTAATTTCTAAAACTCTCTAATTATAAGACAAATATTATTATTACCGTAAAGACCTGCTGATCCCTGAACGTTCCCTCAGTACTTATCCTAGTATTATATTATTGTTCTCATTATATTTTATCCTTGTTTTTGAGCGTATATAAGTAAGATTCATGGTAGTTAGGATGCTTGAAATAAAAACAAAAATAAGAAAGTCACCGGTTGACGTTTGCGGTGAATTTATTGAGGACGTTGTCATTTGTGACGTGACGCGAAGCTGCGCAGGTCTGTCATTTTTTTAATATTTCCATTAATTATGTGTGTCAAGAAGAATGCGAGAGACAAAGGCATCTGGAGCCTTGCACTGATTCGTGGTTGGCTCAACTCGAACTCCGCGGGAATGGTAATGGCGGCGGAATTTTTTCCCCAAAACGGAATGTATCAAATTGACGTACGAAAAGTTTGAAATATTCGGTACGAGAAATGTCGGGAATGCTTTTGAGGCCTCGCCGTTTAATGCGGCCGCCTTGCTTCAACGCACAGCACAACGCCGGGACCGTGTCGCACAGAGGAGAAAATTCGACGGAAAATGAACATAATGCGGCGGGATAAAGTGATTCTTCAGGGGTTAAATTCTGATGTTCATGTCTCTGTGCAAGGGATTTTTTGAAAAATGAGACCGATGAAGATTTGGAAAAGAAATTATATTCTGTTTGGTTTGTATTTTTGTCTCAGAAATATTTAACTCAACTGACCGATTGATTTGTTTTTTGAAACAACAGTGAAATAGGGAATTATTGCTGGTACATAATGATAAAAATTGGCATATTCCTTGGATGAAGATTACAAAAAAGTGAAAACCCCAAAACTAAAGATTTTAAACAACAAAATTCTTTAATACCCAAAAATAAGATTTAAAAAACTAGGAAACCCATCAAGGCTTAAATTAAGAAATAGAAGTATTAAAAACCAATATGGGAGGAAATCATTCCTCTGTCGTGAGACAATTTCAAAACTGTCGAAATAAAATGAACTATCTTTCCTAATTTTTGTCAATACGTAAGTTTCAAATAATTTTTTAAGGAATATTTCAAGTTTTATAGACACCCATGATGATCCTCAAAATACTCTGAGTTGAAGTAGTTCGTTGATTTACCAACGTTCAAAAGTTGCATTTAACTTTCACGGCGGCTGCGTTGTTCGTAACTCTCAACGTTGAATTAAATCAAAATTAGTGAACCCTAAAAAAGCAGAGCTACAGACGACCAAAATCAACCGTCAAAATAATAGTTATTTTTTTTTCTTTTTTGTTATCTTTTTTTTCGTAAAAACAACAAAACCCAATAACAAAATGGGAATATAACCCCACCGTGCGCCGAAAAAAGGAACTATAAATCTGGCAAAAGAACGACGGACATACATCTCAGCGGCACGTTTGAATTTCCAGAAAGTCTATTGGGCTCTCCTATAAACGCCGGCCGCAACGTGAAGACGAACCGATTGCGGCTCTTGCAGTAGTTCTTAATATGGACAGCTCCACCTGATTTTTCTTACAAAAAGGAGCGAATGTAAACGAGGAAAAAAGAGGATGCTATACATAAATGCGAAGGGATCCTCATGGGCGAAGACGAGACCGAATAAAAAATTAATTACATGCGAGCTCATTGTTTCGAAAAGTAAAGACGTTGATAATTGAATAAATGTCGTCATTAAAATTCTGGCCACGAATGTGTTGCCCAGAGTCGCCAAGTCGTTCAGAAACAAAAGTGAATTTAATTTGTATGCATTTGTAAAAATATCAATAAAATTATGTTTAAAATGGATTCAGCAGAAAGGGATGGAGTCACATCAAAAGAAGGGAAGAATAGGGCTTCATGCAGGGTTCTTTCCTCCATTAGATCCGATGTAAAAGCTGAACTTTGAATGTATGCTTGAGGTACGAAAAGTTTGTTGGGGATTTAAATTTTTGGCAGGAGACAGTGAAAAACTCACCAAGCATGGAACCATCTACTTAATTTTTGGATAATGAGCCCTGGTTTCTTCTACATAACTCAGTCCACTCGGCGTTATGATATTGAGGACCATGCATTAAACGTTTCAAATGTGTTTGGTTGTTATTGAAAAAGGAAGGAGTCATCTCTTCTCTCTTCCCGATTTTGTTAGAATTACAAATTCTGACAACACTGGCAACTGATTTAACTGACCCGATACTTATTTTATTAAGTCGTAAAATTAGTTTTCATTTTATAATAAACTCCTGACGAAAGCCTATTTCAAAGATACAGAGTGCGCACTTGTTTGACAGAGCATTCTCTCTTGAATAAAGAGTGTGCATTCACTCATATTTTCATTTTAAGAGTTAACACATAAGCTCTTCCATGAAAAATCCAAAATGGTTTTAAAAAATTATCTACATGGATAATGATAAATTGGTCATTAGATATGATTTGATGACAAGTCAGGAGCTTGTAGAGGTGCTTTCATGAAAGCCTAAAACTCGCCGACCATTCTGAAAGCGACATATTTCTGATGTAGAAGAATCCAGATGGCAATACTCTCCTCTTACAGCTGGCTTGCTTCAGGTCAGCTCGGCAACTAAACTAACTGCGGGGAAAGACGTAGAGTATCACGGGTAAATGCAGGCGTTCCGAGCCAAATAGCTCAGGCAATGGATTCAAGTTTATTAATGACTTATTTCAGAAGTTGGAGAGTAATAAATTTAAGTTTACCACCATGTTTATTCTCCTTAGTGCAAAACCAAGAGCTGAGCGGAGAAGCCATCATTTAAGCTTAAAACTCGCCGAATAATCAGAGAGCGGCACACTTTGCTGCAGTAAAATAAGACAGCAGTACTCTCCCGATATGGGCACTGTGAGTTCTTCTTCACAGAGACAGTATGTTTTACCTGCGTGCCGATTATTGAAATTGATAGACAGAGCCATAGACAAGGAGGACATAAATGTTTTGGAGGGATCCTATTAGTGAAATCAGATGGTTGTGATGGACAAAGGAGGTAGGTAATAGACTATCTAACGGCAACCCATGATGGACTCTGTAGTTGGTCCAGGATTTTCTCCCTTAGTCCGTAAGAACCACCCATTCCAACCAATAGGATTGCTACATACTTCCATATCTTTTATATCTATTGCTTCGTCTATCAATTTCAATAATCAGCCCGCTCTGCTGTAAACGCTCTTTTAGAAGTCAACTTTCAGAATCGCCTATTGATACATGATGACCAAAGAATCGAGCAATCCGTTTATCAATCCTAACATAACTTTATTGCAAAAATTAATCTAGCACATACAGACGAGAAAAGGTGACAAAATTTCTCATTTCCTGAGAGTACAGTCATTTCTAATTTTGTCGTCTTTCGGTGATACAAGAGACAGCACCCTTAATTAGTCGAGTTAAGAGAGAAACCAAACACGCAATTCGGCCTGGAACGGCGCGGCGCAGAGAGCAATGATGACGAGGACTTGAGATGAAAAGGAGAAGCTCTCGGCTCAGCAATCGACATGTAACACATATTAGCGCCTACAAGACTGCAGCGAATACTTCACGCATTGCGTCAAACACAGTGCGCGCAGTGCTCACCCTATCATTCATTAATCATCATTGAGCGAATTTTATTTGATGATAAGTTGCTCAACAGTCTGGGAAAAGGTAGGATTAAGTCCCGATTTTAACTTCCGTCTCGCATTGCTTGGATTGTTAGGCACTGCGGGTCCCTATCTCTGAATATATTGTCTCTGTTTACTGAAAGTACTTTGAAATAAATCGGACTCACGGACGGCAACAGGACCGCGACTGCGTCGGATGGAGTGATGAATTTCGAATGGACGCTTGACGGCTGTTGATTGGCGGATGGCGGGTGGTCAACGTTGATTGTTGGAGTTCGGACGTCGGATCGGGCATGGCGTCGGCACCGGTTCAAAGCTCACGTCGCCGGCAAGCGGCTCCTCTTTGAAAACTTGTCAATCGACCCGTTTAACAAAGCCTCCAGAATCTGCATCAAACTCCTGACTGGAAAAGACGGACGGCCGCGCTCGCAGAAACCGACATCTCGCTGTTGCCGTCGCGGATCAAAGGCTATTTGGATTACATTTTGCAGTAAGGAACCACTATTTCTGGCCCATTGTAGAAACAGCATACATGCGATTAGTTTCCCTATTCAGATATTTACTTTTATAGAAGAGCCAGAGATAGTGGTTCCTCATTGCCAAATGTAATCCATTTAGGTGACTTTCCGATCCACGATCTATGACATTAGTCGACGAAAGGGCTCACTGGAAAAAAAAAAAAAAAAAACTCATTGGATCTAGAGTCCAGACTCTTGAAAACATTGACAAGAAAAAATATTCTTGATCCAATCAGGTTTTTGCTTACATCAAAAGGAAATCCGCTCAAATTAAGAGGCTTGGTTCTTGATTAAGCAAAAATCCGATTGAATCAAGAGTATTTTTTATTGTCGATGTTTTTAAGAGTCTGGACTGTAGATTCAATGTGTTTTTTTTTTCCAATGCTAAATAACAAATTAAAAATAATGAATTTTCCTCGTCGTTCGAAAATCTTAATTAAGGATTACATCGCATTTAACCTTTTAAATCTATGTAAAATGTCTTAATAAGAATTGTATGCTTCGGGCTGAGTGTTGAAATTGATAGACAAAAAGAAGACCAAAGGTGAAGGGATCCTATTGGTGGAGGCGGGTGCCGGCGGGTGGTTGCAATGGACATTGGAGGTAGGTAATAGACTACCTAGATCGTATCAGCAGAAAGGAACCAGCGCGATTACCGTGTTGTAAAAATGATGCTCCTTCATAATTATCTAAAAAGTCTCGAAGAATAGGAGATGAATTTGGCTCTCCACCAAAAAATTGTTAATTTTAAATAAAAATAACTGTAAAGTATTTTAAAAAAGAAATGGAGAAGTTGCACAATTTTGAAAGCATTGTAGTTGCGGAACTTCCTTTCTGCTAAATGCGATCCGACTAACGGCAACTCACGAAGGACCCTATGATTAGTCCATTATTCACCCTCTTAGTCAATAAGAACCACCGATTTCAACCAATACGATCGCTCCATACTTCCTATGTACTCTTTGTCTATCGCTTTGCCTATCTGATGCAACAATAAGCCCGCTGGATAGAAGACTTTATGGTAATGTCAAAAAAACATATTAGAATATACTGATTGCTCACGGATAAGTCTAATGGTGACTTAAAAGACGATCTGTAGCTATGAAAATTCTCAAGACATCAGACATCGATGTACCTAGTTTTCCTAAAACCCGTCTTCTTATCCCCATAAGCGAGGGTTTGGTATCTCAGGTGATCTCCGAGTTTATGTAGCAAGTTGACCATAGCAATTTTACCATAGCTGATCTTGGCAATTTTATCAATCGATAAGGGCCACTCGATAACTATTTAAAAACCCTGAGGCAGTTGACAGAGCGAGCCGTCTCCCATGCAATTGATGACTTGTGGCTGTCGATCGGTGATCTGTTACCGGTAGCTCCTGGCCTGAAGAAGAACGCCGTAAGAACGTTCGAATGTTGCCAAATTCTTCCTCAATAAAACATATAATAATGAGAAAAGTAATGCTTCTTTTTTCTTGCAATTTTCAGATATTGTAGATTAAATTGCGAATACAATTTGCTGGAAAATTAGGAGGACAATGGTCAAAAGTTTTCAAAAAAGTTCCCAATTTAGCTATAGAAATTCTGCGACATCCAAAGTCTCATACAGCGTTCTTCCTGGCACACTGCCGTGCTAAGGAAGAACGCCGTATGAGCATTTGAGAGTTGCCAAATTTCCCTCGATAAAATGTGTCTTTGTGAGGAAAGTTATACATATTTTTCCTTGAAATTTTCAGGAAGCCTGGGTGAAATTACAAACAAAATTATCTGAAAAATTGGAAGAAAACTACTCATAAGTTTACCAGGGGATTCTTGTTTTATCAAAGGAAATTTGGCAACGCCTGAAGGTTCGTACGGCGTTTTTCCTTAGCGCGGCAGCACACTGCACAGCAGAGCGCAGGTCACTGGTTAGTAGTTGAAAGTTGAGCGGTGTACCTGCGAAGCTCCCAGCGCGTTCTCGCGAGTAATAAAGCTGCCATTTTCGATCCTCTGGCGACGATTTACGAGAAAGACGACCGACTCGACTCGTCTTTAATTTATATCTTTATTGTTTTGACACTCGACAATGGTCCTGCATGCCGCGCCGGATGGATGAAGGTTCGAGAGAGAGAGAGAGAGAGAGACTTCGGAACAAGGACACTTACGTTTAATAATTCATGTATTCCTAGAAAAGATGACAGATATGCCGACGCTGGAAAAGTTTACTACATCTAGGCAACATCAGACATAGTTGTCCCTGGGTAGTTTACTTCCATGCTGGGAAGATATGAGTGCTTTAGTCGATCTGTTCTATACGTGCGAAGATGCGAAACATCAATCGCTTGCTCAGAATTTTGAGAATTATAAATGGTAATACTTTTAATCACTGGAAAAAAAGTCGCTTTGATCTAGAGTCCAGACTCTTAATAACATTGACAAAAATAAATTCTCTCGATTCAATCGTATTATTCCTTGAATAGAAGAGTCGAACCTCTTGATTTAGGCGGATTTTTTTTATTCAAGCAAAAAGTCCTATTGAATCAAGGGTATTTTTTCTTGTCAATGTTTTTAAGAGTCTAGACTCTAGATTCAAGCGTTTTTTTCCGGTGATTGCTTGGAGGCTTTAATGAGCTTGATTGGTAATTTTTAATTCTTGTCTTGAAGAGTAGGGACTGCACATGACCCAGAGGAATTACCACGCATTTTCTTTACTTTCTTTTCTTCATTAAAAAATTATGAAAGAACAAACATAAACATGGTTAATCAATTTAACTTCCGCCGCTGCCCGACCGCACTGTGTTGGCGCAATGCGTGAGGTATTATGCAGTCTTGTAGGCGCTATGCGTTTCACGCGACCGCGCTGACCACACTGTTTGGCGCAATGCGTGAAGTATTCATGCAGTCTTGTAGGCGCTATGCGTTTCATGCCGACCGCCGCATTGCTCCGTTCCGGTCAAATTGCGTGTTTGGTTTCTCTTTTAACTTGACTTATTAAAGGTGTTGTCTCTTGTATCACCGAAAGACGACAAAATTAGAAATTACTATACTTTCACTCTCAAGAAATGAGAGATATTGTCGCCTTTTCTCGTTTGTAATTTATTTTCTGAGTCCGATTTTTTCTCTCTTTTTTTGATACCTACATTCAAAAAGATTGCACAATCTGCCGCCCCCTACATTTTGCCGCCATGGGCCGCGGCCCATAATCCGGTCCTGGTCTGGTGTAAACATGAACTTCATGAAACTTTGAGGTAATACCGTTTTGAAATGGTGGTGGTTTTAAGATAGGTGTTCAACCACTCAATTTCCCCTATCTTTGTTAACGAAGAATCGCACAGGATGGAGAGTTACGATGCAAAATTTTATTATTTTCTTCCTATCATTCATTTTGAATCCGGCAAATTGCAATCCTGAAGTTTAGTGAACATTTCAGGAAGGTTACAGAGGTACAAAATATTGGGTCATTGCCTTCAGTTTAAGTTCAATACTTCAGAACAACTTACAACTTTAGAGCATGTTGAAGGAGTTGTCTTACAACGATCGACCTTAATGCTTATGGAGTCCGGTAAATATCGAGAAACTTCTAATTAAAATCTGGTAGTGATTGACGTATTGATGTAAAAATAATTTCCGTTTAGCGTGAGTGATTTTACTAGCGGCTTTGCTTCTATTGAGTAATTTTAAAGTCTGCCGATATCTTCAGATTTCTCTTCTCTCTCCGCTCTCGCCCTCCCCTTGGGCCGATTATTGAAATTGATAGACAAGGTGATAGACAAAGAAGACGTAGGTAGTTTGGAGCTATCATGTTGGCTGAAATGGGTGATTCCCATAGACTAGGGGAGAAAATGATGGACTACCTATCGGGTCTCTGGTGAGTTTGCCGTTACTTAGTCTATTACCGACCTCCTTTGTCCATTGCAACCACCCGCTTTCACCAATGGAATCCCTCCATCTCTCTTTTGTCTTCTTTCTCTATAGCTTTGTCTATCGATTTCAATGATTGGCTCGCTGTTCAGTATTTGCCTTTTCGATTATTTTTACTCAATAATTTTTTTATTTCAATATATTCAGCGCCGTGCGGCGAACGCGCATGATGGCTTCTTTTCCTTTCCTCAAGTTCAAGCGAGGATTGAACCTAGGAGCTGTGGCATAAAGCATAATGATCTATCGCCAAGGCCGGCAACGCAAACAAGTCCAAAGGGGACTACACGCCTTGGAGGCATTATCAATAAATCATGACAATGATGATCAATTGTGTGGATAGTATTCGCTGTCAAACTGAGATGCAGAAGTCTCAGATTCAGGAGGAGGAGCGCACAGATTGAAAGCTATTTCTGCTCAAAATGGACGTGATCCGACCCGGCGCACAGATGTGAAAGTCGCTCGTCAAATCTGAACAAAACGTGCACTCAAAGTGCAAATTGAGACTTTCATTCAACCGATTGAATCCGAAAAAGTATCACACATCAAGGGCTAAGGAACCATAACGCCTAACCTACAATTTTAGCAAAAGTGAGATAGCGGCTTTGCCGCATTCTATACGTATGTAATACGCAAGCTGAAGTTTTTAGTTTTTCCCCAGTTCTATCAAGGAGCGTTGAAATGACGCTGTATTGTATGCAAAAATTGTAAATCTAACCTCAAAATTACGAAAACGGCGAAGTTTTCTCCTCGTCTTGCAAAGTTGTCAGTTTGCAGATTAGCGGTACTGTTTCTTAGCCATCGATGTGTAAGCTTTGACCCCACAAGGTTTCATTTTTTGGTCATAGTTTGCTCTAGAAATCTGCTAGGAAAAGTTTCCTCGATGTTTGCGGAGATATTAACCGCAGAAGAAGCCAACTATTTTCAAAGCTTGGGTTAGTAATGATATGTGATAAAGTTATGAATCTTTCAATTTAAAAAATTTGAATTCGCTTTTTTTGTCATGGTTCCTTCAAATTTCGAATGAAAATGAAATTTCTCAAATGACTTAGGTCACCAATTGTCGCAAATGGATCTTCCTTTGATATTTCCTATCAAGTTGAAGGAAAATTGAGAAAAACAAATTTCAAACTATTCCAGATAAAATTGACTCAAACTGCATGTTGGTTGCTTTAAAATTTCGATAATTTTCCAGGGGAAGCCCTCCGGACCCCCTTCCGCCCTTCACGTTCGAAATGACTGGATTCACCTATATTTTTCAATCCACTTCCGCCCTTGTAACGATTTTGCAGTTTAGGTCGCTATTCCTTAACTCGTAGCAAAATGGCGTAACGCTTTTCTCGACCCCCTCACCTAGACTGATATGCTGCGGAAAAACGCCGTATGAGCATTCCAGAGTTGCCAAATTTCCTTCGATAAAATGTTCATTTCCGAGGAAACTTATGAATATTTTCCCTTGAAATTTTCAGGACTTTTTGGTGGCATTGCGAGCAAAATTGTCTGAAAAATTCGGAAGAAAAATATTCATAATTTGACCAAGAAATTCGTGTTTTATCAAGGGAAATTTGGCAAAGCCTGAGGTTCATACGGCGTTCTTCCTCAGCACTGCAGTACAGCGGAGCGTATTTTATGAGCGGCCCCTATGAGTTATAGTCGTTGCGGTGGAATCCCTCGAATCACCGAGGCTAAGTGCTTTGACCAGTGAGCGACGAGCAAAAGGTGAAGTGTTGATCGGCAAACAACCCAAAAGGAGGGTTGAAAAGGTGCGGGGGGCGGGGGCACCGAGGGGCGGACGGGAAGGGGTGGAAGGTTAAGGGGTGAGAGGGAGTCGAACGGGGGAAATGATAAATGTGTTAAAACGGGGCTCGTGATGTAAGAGCACATCAATCACGACCCTCGCAGCATCTGGGCCCTTGATTTAGTGCGGCCACCCCCCGGCTTGACCCCGGTGACAAAACGTCTCTTTTTGACCAGTCACTACAACCGATACCCATGTTTCGAGTGGTTTGTACACTTCCTCTCCCGATTTAATTTCCTATCCGAAACTACTCTTTGTAGCCCGCTAAAACTACTTTTCTTTCACTTTCGACTGCCGCTGACCTTTCGATCCTCGATCGTCCCTTTACATTTATCTAACGTCCCTCAAGACGCGAAACCGCCGAGTGCCCGCGTTCCGAGTCCCGTCCCTCCGATCCCTGTCCGCCTTTTTCGCTAACTACCGGCGTGCTTTTGCCAGTCGGGCCCGCATAAATCATGCCCGGATTTGTCGGGATTTTCGCCGCGAATACTGCCGTGCTAAGGAGAAACGCCGTATGAACATTCGAGAGTTGCCAAATTCCTTTCATAAATGTTCATTCTGAGGAAAGCTACACTGGAAAAAACACATTGGATCTAGAGTCCAGACTCTTAAAACATTCGACAAGAAAAAGTACTCTTGATTTCAATCAGAATCTAGCTTGAATCAAGAACCAAGCCTCTTAATTTAAGCGGATTTCGTCTTGATTCAAGCATAAATCCGATTGAATCAAGAGTCTTTTTTCTTGTCGATGTTTTCAAGAGTCTAGACTCTAGATCCAATGTATTTTTTTTCCAGTGTCTGATACTGAAGTTGTTTTTATCTTGAAATCTCAGGAACTTGAGGCGAAATTGCGAACAAAATTATCTGAAAAATTAGAGTGAAAAGATTTACAAATTTTCCTGAATATTCGTGATTTACCAAAGGAAATTTGGCAACGCTCAAGAGTTCATACGGCGTTTTCCCTTATAGCAAGGCAGTATAGTTCGCGCGGATTCCGAGGTGAGCTTCTTTTTGTTATCATTATACGCGCTTCCGTAGTCATGGCAATACTAACTGGTTGATCAAGTATTTTCCTGTTATATGCTCACGTTCGTTTGCATAACTATCAGGCTTTAACTATTTGGCACAGTTTAATTTAATGTGTTTGAGATTTTATTCAGAGGCTTTGCCTCTTGTTACTCGTGCAACACATCGCAGGGCCGGATTGACGGGGTGGCCACATAGGCCGCGGTCCATGGCGGAGAATCTAGGGGGCGGCAAATTTTGCAATTTTTTTAAATGTAGGTATAAAAAAAATCGGATTTAGAAGAAAAAAAATTACAAACGAGAGAAGGCTACAAAATCTCTCATTTCCTGAAAGGATAGTAATTTCTAATTTTGTCGTTTTTCCGTGATACAAGAGACAGCACCTTTAATTAGTCGAGTTAAGAGAGAAACCAAACACACAATTTGGCCTGGTTCGGCGCGACTTAGAGGGAAATGATGACGAGGACTTGAGATGAAAAGGAGAAGCCCTCGGCGCGGCAATCGGCATGTAACACATATTAGCGCCTACAAGACTGCACGAATATTTCACGCATTGCATCAAACACAGTGCGGTTATTGTGGTCAGCGTGAAACGGATAGCGCCTACAAGAATGCATGAATACTTCACGCATTGCGCCAAACACAGTGCAGTCAGCGTGGAACGCATAGCGCCTACAAGACTGCGTGAATACTTCACGCATTGCGCCAAACACGGTGCGGTCGGCGCGGCGGCGGAAGTTAAAATCATTAAACTAAATTTTGTGTTTTTTTTTTTTTTTTCATAATTTCTTCGATCATTTCTCATGAATGAAAGGCCTTGTCCATTAGAAATAGGTTTACGAAACTTGACTTTCGCGCAAAGTTCAGTATTTTGCTAGTAGTGTTTCGCTCCTAAGTTGATTGTAAACTAGAAAGTGTAGTTTCCAATCGCAAAGTGCAGTCCAATTTGAGGTCGACCATTTCTCGCCTAATGAATAGTCGCCAACTCGATGTGCCAAAAGCAATAAATTCAATTTGCCGAATGATGCCTACGATTCATGCCAGTATGAAAACTTTGTTAGGCTATAATGTTTTGCAAATTACGTCAGGATTATCAAACTAATTCCTCAGGTCTTCGGCCTCCAGTCATTATGCGGCAAATCTAAAGTTTTCTTGCACACAGAAAAAAAGGAGGTGGTCGCATCTTGAGGATTGTTTACCTCGTGACATAGATCAGCACAATACAGCGTCGATAATCCAGCAAATTCCGAAATTCCACGTATGAAAAACTGACCATAACGCCAGAATTTTGTTTTTGCTTAAATCAACTCAAAATATAATTTCAAACACTTTATAAAGAGAGACTTTTCTCCATAAAAGACACAATTTCCAAGAAAATTGATCACAAAAACCGTCCGTACCGACCGACTTCCGTCATCGACAGAATCCAAGACTCCCGAAATGAGACCACCTCTTTTTTTTTCTCCGTGGTTGACTTATGCAAGTAACTTTTTTACAATAAAATGCGGAGTTTCTTGAATATATCGTCTTTCACTCCCTGGCAGATTTTTTGCAATTTACCCGGCTGTGAGACTGACCGATCCAAAGCCGATTCCGTACTTCCGCAAGCATCCAATTAATTCAGATTTTTCGGTAGTGAGATATTGACATTAATCGCTCCCGAAGCCCATGCGGCTGCTACCGGGCGTGTCCTAACCCGGGCGGCGATCGAAAGCGCCGCCCGGAGGGAACGAAGCCGCTGTCAAAACCGGTTGACAGGGCCCAACTCGGGGGGAACTCAACGACCCGGGGAGGAGGTTGACGGGTGTGGAAATATCTCAGTTTCAAGGAGCGAGTACGTGCTCCTGCTCCGCCGTGCTAAGGAAGAACGCCGTATGAACATTCGAGAGTTGCCAAATTTCCTTTGATATAATGTTCATTTTGGAGAAAAATTGTGACTATTTTTCCTTGAAATTTTCAGGAGCTTTAGATCAAAAAACGAACAAAATTCTGTGAAAAATTGGAAGAAAAATATTCATAAGTTTTCCAGCGGGTCGATTATTGAAATCGATAGACAAACTTGTAGACAAAGATGACAAAAGGGATATGAAGGGAACCTATTGGTGGAAGCTGGTGGTTGCAATGGACAAAGGCAGTAGGTAGTAGACTAACCAACGGCAACCCACGAGAAATTCGACAGTTAGTCCATCAATTTCTCCCTCAGTCTATGAGAACATACATTTCAACCAATAGGATCGCTCCATTCTTCCTATGTCCTCTTTGTCTATAACTTTGTCCATCGATTTCAATAATCAGCCCGCAGGGAATTTGCGGTTTATCAAAGACAATTTGGCAACGTCTGATGGCTCATACGCCGTTCTTCCTTAGCACGGCAGTGCTCCGCGCTTACCCGTAATTAAAGACCCCCTCCGCCTTCGGTGTCAAAAATAAAGGGGCTGACCTTTGAGAGTGACTGCTCAGAATCGATACAAAGGGATTGATCAGAAATTAAAGGACTCGATTCCGGTTGATAGGAGGACAGGCGGAGCTAATCAAAGTTTAACCCGACGGCTGAGCGACTCCAGGGCCGGGGGCCTGTGATGACAGATACTAATTTCCAATTCTGGCCGGGCCATCAATCATTTTTCCCCCGGCGGCAACAACGCCGGCCCGCAGAGAGGCATCCGCGGCGCAAAGGGGTAATCTGCTTCATCATTGACGCCTACCTTCAACGCAGACACTCTCGCCTGTTGCCATGTGGATCTTTGTCGATTCTTACCCCTCTGAATGGGCCAGTTTAGACAACGTCTAAATTTTGATGTCCTCCGAATAGGGTGGCATGAAAGGTGCGATGTTGAGTTACATTTGCTGCCCAACAAAAATGGCCGACTCTCAGCAGGACTAAGCGAATCTTATTTAGAGGTTCGGTACTACTTTTGCGCCCGAGCCTCCAAGCTGCCATTCTATTTGAATTCGCACGGAGAAAAAAACTTCGTGCGTGGGACCCGAAGTTTAGGTCATATGGATCTCTGAAGTTTTCGGATTGAGCATTCGAACACTTAAGGTCCAGCTGCTGAGGTTTGGATCACACATCTGAAACTTCAGTTCTTACGTCTGAAGTACTTCGGTTTTCACATCCCAAGAACTTCGGTTCTCACATCCGAAAAACTTCGGTTCTCACATCCGAAAAACTTCGGTTTTCACATCCGAAGTACTTCAGATGTAAGAACTGAAGTTTCAAATGAGCGATCCGAACCTTGACGACTAGACCTTAAGTGTTCAGATGCTCAATCTGAAAACTTCAGAGATCCATATGACCTAAACTTCGGGTCCCACGCACGAGGTTTTTTTCTCCGTGCGGAACTTCCGATTCGGTGACTAGCAAATCGCAACGTTGGTGAGTGATTTTGGTACCACCTTGCGAGGTGGTTCTGAAAAAGGTTCGACTTATCAAAAACCAACGGATCTGATTGGCAGAATCTGGTAACAACGGTGTCCACTGGTGTTCGTGCCGGACAGAACTCCCCAAAGAGGTTTGGAACTGTAAATAAAATTCGCTTATTGACGTCAGCTCAACAGACGGAAGAAAACCGCCGTGCCGTTGGCAAAGTCCCGTCGGATTTAGATGATTTGGAGGTTGAATTTTTTTAACAGTCAAGTTTTTTTAACATTTAAATTTCATCGACACCAACATGCTTACGAGATAAATCCATCTTTTTTCGTTCCACTCTTCCTTTCATTAATTCCTCTTTACAGAACTACAGTTCAGATAAATTTCGAATAAGATCTCCCCCCCCCCCCCAAAGAAATGCATGAAGCTCACATGGAATGATCATGTGCTTTTGCTGAATACGAGTTTTCACAATGACTTACATTGCCAGTTATTTTGTTGCTAGACTGACAACTATGTATGTTGAAATCGTACAGAGGAGTTAATATATTAGACTCAATGAACTGGCTAGATAAGCCGGAAGCTCTTTCATCGCACCATCAGCCGTCTTACAATTAATAGTGTGAGTTAAGTTGATGTACCTGTCCTACTTCTGCAAGACTTCTTTTGAAAAGTAGAATAATTTTGAAAGCAGTTACAAGATACCACTTCCCGAGCTTCTAAGTGCCCGTGTTGCTTATCCTGGAAAATGAAGGCAACTGCAACAAAATAGCAGCGGCGCCATTCTTGTGACTAACGTTCTAACGTTTTTATTCTTTGATGCAATCAAACTATACTCTTTCATGAACAAAAATAAAAGTTTTCTATCGGACAAAAGTTTAACCAGAGCTTTCTCTGCGCTTTTCCACATTAATAGTTGTGATAAATAAAGCCATTTTAATCAGCTTTTCTAAGAAAAAACAATATTCTACGCTAATTACATTGCTATATTTTACGTAACATTCGTACTTTCATGTAATCATTAAAGGACTCATTGCACTTACTGTTTCGACCGGTTGGTTTAATTTTAAATTTGAATGAATGTATGTCGGCCATGTTCATAAGAGAGGTCAACGCAACACATTTTAATTAGCTGTTACCAAGTCTACGTGACCTTACCTGACAAAATTTTTAGAATAGAGCTTTAAACTGTTTGAAAGAATTACTCTTCGTTTGGTAAATACAGGGTACAACTGAGTATTTGCTAAAACCAAATGATCCCTGAATATATATGCGAGGAGGGTAAATACTCAAAACTTCAACAAATAAATTTGAAATTTTACCATGTTTCTAAATGTACTTGCGGCAAAACTTGAAGCAAAACATTCATTGAGACTATGTAATTTTAAAGCTTACGTATGCTTGTATGTATCACTCAATATGCTTTATTTTGAGAATGTTAACATTTGTTATTCTAAATGATACCTACCCTGCAAATTTCAGATAGAATCCCGAGAAAAAATTTAAAATAAAACCTTTGCTCCTCGATAAAGACGCTCACATATTCTTCCTTCCATTCTATTGCTATCGAATGATCACCGATCGATAGATCATGGCACAGCCTGAGAACAGAGATATCAATGGTTATGTCAAAATTCAGAAAGGAAATAAATGGAACAAGAAACAGGTAGGAGCAGAGCTAACATTATCGTGTAAAGGCAGATGATATTAGATAAATCCACAGACTTGATTTATCTGTTAGCATAAAATGAGGTTCCTCTTTCCCTCCGACGGTGTTTGCTCTCCCCTCGGTGGAGGAAAGTGGAAGGGGATGGGGGGAAGGGGTAAAAGATCAATCACTGGGAGGATGGAAAACCAAGTGATCCAGTCATTCTTTTTCCTCCAGGGAAATGAACTTTACCGATAATCAGCAATCCCTTCCGATGCCACGGTGCCTCCGTGCTTTCAGGAGAATAATCAATCAAATTATCGAGTACCGAGAGAGCCTTCAAACACTACGGCGCTGTAGAAAAACGCCGTATGGGCATTCAGCTGTTGCCAAATTTTCGCTGATAAAATACAAATTTTTGGGTAATATGTCAACATTTTTTCTCATGACGATTCTCAGCAAATTATATTGCATTATGCCTTGAGCTTTTGAACATTTCGCAGAATAATATCAACAAATTTTATCAAAACTTAATATTTTTTTCATTTAAAATTTGGCAACTTTTGAATGCTCATACGACGTTCTTTACGATGACGGCAAAATAGGTCTACCAAATCAATCCAATAACGATCTTCGTGAACGAGATAGCAGGCTAGCAAAATAAATCCCCTCACACCTCCTTATGGAGTAGCTATCCGCAATTTGGAAGGAAGTATCAACAGCACTTCGAAGATGATTTATCAAACTTTTGCGTCAGTATATAGATTGAAATTCAACAGTCTGAAAATAAGGAGGATAAAATATATAATCAACAAATTATAATTATAAATGATCGTAGAGGGTAATAACCGTGGATGTGCAAGTATGAGAAGTAATTGTTGAGACATATTGTAATTTATTAGAATTATCATCCCTCTTTTTTAGAAAAGAATAAAAGCGTGCATCAATGGCATGAAAGGTAATTTTATAGAGCTGGTTGAAGTATGGTTGAAATTTTGAAGCTCGCAGTTAGGAGCGTATAGTAACGGGTATGCTTTAGTATTAACCGAGTTTTTACTTTTTCTTCCTCACGTGAGAAAATAAAAATAAAAATCTCCGTTAGGACACCTTAATGTGTAGTGCTTGGTTTAAAACTAGAATTAGAGGTTGGTGACACTGTTCTCCTAGCTATTTAAATCCATCGTATTCAATTCCGGAAGACTTCAATAAAAATCGATTGTTTCGCTCCCTCAGCAATAAACTAGACAAAATGTGTCGCCGATTTGCGAAAATTGCCACTGATCGAGTAACATACCTTTTCAATTAAAATCCAATCTGCTCATCATCTATTTTCAATCTTATACAACTTTTTGATCTTTTAACCCTCTACACGTTTTGACAATAATGCATTTCCAAAACAAACAAAAAGTTCCGACAGTGTCCTCACATCCCCGAACAAACTTTTCAAGTGTAATCAGTTTGACTGAGATAGGTTTTTTGCAAACCTTATATTTAGACGTATAAACATTTTTGTCTTAGGTTAGCGTGCAATATAGTTCCTTTTACCATAAAGACGTCCAAATTTCCCGTGATTACCAGCTTTGCAGAGGCTCATTATGATCATCGACTAAAATTAAGAGTTTAATCCCTGTGTATCGAGTCGGATACAGTGGATGAGAGGGCAAGTAGACGATCGAACGATAAGACAACCATGCTAAGTAAAATAACGTATGAGCTTTCGACCATTGCCGAATTTACTCTGATAAAATCCAAATTTCCGGGAAAACGATATTTTTTTGGTCTCGAATTTTTAGAGAGTCTTATTCGCACTTTGTTTCTGGTATACTTTATAATTTCAACGAGGAAGATTCATAACTTTTTCCAAAGCAAAATATGTATTGGCGGCAATTTTGCAACGTGTGATGGCTTATACGACGTTTTTTCTTTTACTTGGCAGAACACGTGACATGTCCGTGCGGTTGGAGTCACGGTTCGAGTGGAAAGGCCAGATCTAGACGCCGCTATTCACCAGAACCCACTCGCGATCGATAGTAAGAAGAATATGGCATTACACTTAATTAGCCGCTTAATGTACACGAGCTGTGGGAACAGAAGCGCCAAGCAGTCAGACGCCCCAATAAACACACTTTGTTGCCGAAACAAGCCGCAAACTCGGAATATGCTGTGATCACATACGCAAAGTTGCAAAATTGAGTTTACACATGGAGTCTTCTTTAGGTGAGTTCGATTTCAGTTAAAGGAGGAGTCAAAACATCCTTAACCCTACGGGCTGATCGTTAAAATTGATATACAAAGCTATAGACAAAGAAGACACAAGGAATATGGAGCGATTCTATTGGTTGAAATGATTGGTTCCTATAAACTAAGGGAGAAAATGGTGGATAACTATAGGGTCGCTCTCGTGGGTTGCCGTTAGTTAGTCTATACCTACCTTCTTTGTCCATTACAACCACCAATATGATCCCTCCATATTCCCTTTGTCTTCTTTGTCTATAGCTTCGTCCGTAAATTTCAACAATCAGACCGCTGATGTCACAAACCGTTAGAAAGATCGATGGTAAAACTACCAAACCACGTATCTCGGTTGCAACGTTGCAGACCTCCTGTTATATATGTACCTTATTTTTTAAATGGAGAACTATTTAACGTCCAGTCTTAAAAACTTTTGTGTTTTTCTTCTCTATGCGAGGCAAATTCTGAGAAAACTTTAAAGGGGTTGATTTTTTCTTCTTTAAAAAAGTATAACAGGGCCGGAGATTATTAAAAATCCCATTTGAGATACGTGGTTTGGGAGTTTTGCCATCGTTCTACGGTTTTATACGTTTTTTCGTGTTCTTCGTCAAGTTCATCAACTCATTCCCAAATTCCTTTCCTCCGTTCCCACTCACATTCGTTTGTTAACTGAAGTACTCTTAGTCTTCTGGTCCATTCTGGTTTATAATCTTTGTAGTAGGTGAAGGTATTATCTTTGAGGTGGTTTACGACACTACGGAAACCTAAAATACGGAAGTCAATCAAAAAGGGATTTCGCTTGTCTCAACTCTTCTTGGCAGTACAAAGGTAGAAAATGGTCGCCATAATAGAGATGGCATATTGCTTCCGAATTGATCTGTGAGTCTAAAACTTTCAGACGCACAGCTCTTAGGGTTTAATGTGAAAAAGCAAAGTGGCGATTGAGTTATAAGCATTTTTAATTTTCAACTGTTAAAATGAGTTTTTAACAAATTTTGATGGATATTTTTGCTAGGTTTTAATATTTTTCTGAAGATATAATTATTTCGAAAACAAAAATACCTCCAGGTAAGGTCTGTTTAAGTTGAACTTCACAATAAGGCTAAAACTGAAGAAGAGAAATTGAAACAAACTATGAAACGAGGATAAAAATAATGTCTCTACATGGCTACCACAGTTCTTTGTCAATCGGCGGTTCTCGATGGGTGCACATATCACGCAGCCTAGAATTGAGCAGGCGAGAGAAAATAACTATGATGACGATTGGAGCAGGGTCAAAAATATCAAAAATGTAAAACGTTTTAAGCTGTCAAGAGCTCTTAGGCTCATTTTAACAACACAAAGTACTAACAAAAAATTGAATAGCGATCTGACCTCAGTCGTTTGGATGGTTGCGTGATGACAAGAAAGGTCAGATCGCCACTCAATTTTTTTGGTTTTACTTTTTTGTGTTTTGAGGTTGGGAATGAGTCAGTGCGATCAAAGACCTATCGGTTCGATCGCTAATTTTAGCTGGATTCCATACGCTAACTGACGAATGCCCCCCCTCCCCCCCTAACAGATTTCTGACGAAAATTTTCGATTTTTTTTTTCTTAATAAAAGGATTTGGATGCAATATACCTAGTTTCTCTATATAGGCAATCGGTTTTTCATATGTACCTCAAAGACAACTCCCATGCATTTTTGAAGAGGTAAGAAAAGCGAGAGTGCCTTCCATTCCGAACATGCAACACGCACATCCGTAGAACACGAATAGTTGCATCAAGACGCTATTTTCAATTCAGTTTAATCTTTGTAAAGCGAAAACCCCTCCAATTTTTCAATGTGCTACGCGCACATCCAAAATACTGAAAATAAAAGCAAAATTTTAAGGGGGAGAAACTCGTAAAAATGAAACACTTTTAGGAAAAATAAAAAAATAAAAGTTAGTAGTAAAATTTAGTTACATAACCTATGGTAATTGTTTTAATCATTTAAAGTCTCGTTCAAACTGTCCAGAACAATTCGTCAAAAGTCGATCAGTAGAAGATATGTGTCTATTAGTGTACGGATTGCATTTTAATTTAACGAATGGCCCGTTGGTGTGATTCTCAGACTTTTGACCGAACACTTCGCGGACTGGGAATGGGGATGACCTATCCACGGATTAGACGAAAAAGTTGCCCAGTCTCAGACGCGGCAATTTTTCCAACTGTATGCAACAGTTGGTATGTTGATACTTGTTCCTAAGTTTCTCGTTATTATGAATAATTTACGTCACGATCCTCAATATCCTTTTTCCACAGAATTTTGCAATCCTGAGAGTTTACTCAAACCACGCGCAGTGCAGTAGCCGGTTACGGATCAGCGCCACGTGAAGAGAGTTGCAACGTTGTGAAAAAATTCGCGATTAACAACGGAAATTAAAAGGCGACTCTTGCCATTATTCACCAACGGCTTAGTGGCGCGGCATGCGGGCTAATAAGTGCACGAATATTGCTACTTATCTGATTTTTACCGATGCCCTGCTGAATTATTAGCCTGCATGCACCGCGTGTGCAGTGTGCAATGTGCAATATGCAATGGATGCCGTATTTGCTTCTTCTTCCACTCCGCACGTTCATATATTTACTTAAGTCAATGGTTCTCAGTGGAAAGCGAGAGTTAGCTCAAGCAATATTGCCGATAAACGGCTCCATATGAACTTTTTCGCTTGCATCCTCCAACAACGAACCGTAATCTTTACAAAAATATGTAAAATAGACATGCAATGATACTTGTCAGTGCCCATATCCAAAACGTCGTATCCAATGGTGACCCCCAAAAAACCAAGTTTTCAATCCTGAAGTCATCCATAGACCCTCTGAATTCTTCCTTTAAATTGAGATTCTGATATTTTTGAGGTCACGGGTGAATTTTACACTAAAAATCAAAAGAGTAGCGGTAGCCATTTTACATGCGAGTTTCAATCCAGAATAAGTGTAACCAAAATTAAGGAAATCTGTAATTTTCTCAAAAACTTGAGGGGACAGTTTCAACAGAGGACTGCCGCGCCGTGCTGATCGCACTTTGTTTGGCGCAATGCGTGAAGTATTCCTACACTCTTGTAGGCGCTATGCCTTTCACGCCGACCGCTGCTGAACGCACTGCGTTTGACGCAATGCGTGAAGTATTCATGCTGTCTCGTAGGCGCTATGCGTTACACGGCGACCGCTGCTGACCGCACTATGTTTGACGCTATGCGTGAAGTATTCATGCAGTCTTGTAGGCGCTAATATGTGTTACATGTTGACCGCCGCGCCGAGGGCCTCTTCTTTTCATCTCAAGTCCTCGTCATCATTGCTCTCTGCGCCGCGCCGCTCCAGGCCAGATTGCGTGTTTGGTTTCTCTCTCAACTAGACTAATGAAAGGGCAGCTAACCTTCTGACACAAAAATGTCACTGACAAAATTCAGATTCCAATGTCAGACCAGAACGGCCAAGAATGTGCATAAATGAGCGTTCTGGCCAAATTGCGTGTTTGGTTTCTTTCATAACTCGACTGATTAAAGGTGCTGTCTTTTGTATCACCGCAAAACGACAAAATTGGAAATTACGATACTCACAGGAAATTCAAGATTTTGTCGCCTTTTCCCGTTTGCAATTTTGTTTTTAAACCTACATTTAAAAGAAAATTGGAAAATTTGCCGCCCCCTAAATTTGCCGCCATGGGCCGCGGCCCGTGTGGCCACCCCCTTAATCCGGCCCTGCCCGAAAGTAAAAGCGTCCACCTGCCGCCAAGAGGCCAGTGGAGAGTCTCTTGTCTCTGCCCTTAACACTAGTGCTCGATTCCTGTAGAGTCCCTTTATACCCAGAGTTAAGACAACTCGATTATCAGCTGACTGGCAGCCGGCTTTGGCTGGCCATGGAGGCCGAAACGAGTGCACTCAAACGAACGATATTGAGGGATAAGGATCAGGAATCTGCGATGTCTGTCACACAAAAACAACAACATCAACAAATTGATCAATTAAAGAAAAGAAATGAGATTGGTTTGTGAATAATTTCTTAATCTATTTTCATTTTGGACCGATGGAATTAACAATTCACTCTTGATAAACCACAATTTAGTTATAATTTCATTATTCCTGTTCACATTCGAGGTACCGCCATCTTGGTGCACTCGTTTCGGCCTCCATGAGCGAGAACCAATCAGAATTGGATTTTTTTTTAGGCCACTTTCAGCCCAACCAAAAGGTAGCCAAAAGTGAGTTGTCTTAACTCTGGGTGTAAAGGGACTCTAGATTCCTGAGCTAGTGGTCTTTTTGAGAACCACTGCGGCAGACGCACGATTCACCGGCTCCAGTCGGAGCACCTTGCATCTTACTCAGCGTCTCAGCCCGGAGCCGCTGCTTGAGCCGTTGGCGGAGGCTCCAAACGCACACGCCGTTCTTAGGAGTTGAAACACGGCCCATAATCTATGATCGCTATCAAATGCACCTCATGTTTAGAGATGTGCTGCATTGTTTGAGATATTTATTTCGCTCGGGCCTCCAATAAGGAATCGGGAGAGGAGATTTTAATCCTTTCGACTTAAACTAAACCCCAGTTGTCGGACTGTTCGTTTCGCATGCGCTAAAACACCTGTCGGGTGTCCGCGAACGTCGTCGGCCCGCGGGGATTTTGGAAGTCGCAACACTGGGTCGGCCCTTCGGTCGGTCATAATTTTATTCTTGCCTATCGCGCGTCCCTCCTCGAGACCTTTTATGATCGTGCGCATTGTTCTAACTTCGACGGGACTTGTCTGCGCCGATAAAGTATGCGCGAAAAATGTCCAATACTTCTGTCGCGACTTACGCTGAAGGTTCTGGCGGGCCGCTGGTGGATGCAAAAAATACGAAATGATCAGAAATCGTCGCGAGTGATAATTTACGTTACATTGTGGTGCGGTAATTCTTGTCGGCTGCATTATTTGTCCCGATGAAAAGTAAAAATAGAAGGATAGATCAGATCATGCATATTAGCAGAAAAAAGCAAAATTTTTTATTGAAATTTAATAATCTTCTCATTATTTCGTTTTTCCCTTCTTCTTTCATTTCTTCTTCTTCTTCTTCTTCTTCTTCTTATTCTTCGTTTGTTTTCTCCTTTTTCTTCGTTTGTTCTCACTTCCTCATCCCTTTCTATCCTCCTCTCTTTCCTCTTCCTCTTTTTCTTCTCTTCCTTCTTCATCTTCATCTTTATCTCCTTCTTTCAATGACTATGTAGGGCATATGTCCCTGTTTATCTGATCATCACCATACCAGGCACGTGCAAAAGTGAAAATGTGCAAAATAACTACAAATTTGTGTGTGTCTTAACGGACGGTTGGCTAAAAGTAAATCAAAGTCGAAAGAAGCTTACATTTCGATTGAACATAAATATACATTGAACTCACATTAGTTATTTCGAGCAGCGATACGAAAAATATATTCAAATATACGTCATGCGTTCAAAAGTCTAAGGTTTCAAAAGGATGAAACTAAACAACTGTACCTTCAAAATAATCCCTTTCTAATAGACTGTTGAAAATATGTATTTTTGAAAATGTATACTCAGATCTTGTTCTTTCCTTCTTTAAAATCTCAATATTTAGATTCATAGATAGTTTTAAACTTCATTTTAAAATAATAAAATATAAACTTATGATGCAAAAAATGGAAATTTCCCACTGAATTTTTATACTTGATTGAGAACTCCATCATCTAATTAAGTACTGAAACGTGACCGACGAAATTTTTAGTTTTAGCTCTGAATAATTCGCAGTGTAAAATCGGACCGTTTTCAGTTGAAACGTAATTTATTACCTACGGTTTATTCACGTTTCAGGCAATTGTTTCATGGCATTTTTCTGAAACACGTAAGTGGTGCGCCCTTTTTCCTTCGTTGTTAACTACTTTTTTATGCTGATTTATCATTTCGAAGCATTCATTTTTGTGAGCCGGCGCTAGACTGCAACTCATTTCCTTTTCGGATCTTGCTTCCGAAATAAACGAGATATCATTATTTACCTCCATTGTTCGGGAATAATGAGTAACAATAGTGGATGAATAGGTAAGCTAATAAGTCCGGAGAAAAATAGTAGGAGAGTAGTTAGAGCGACTATGGAGGGGCGCAAAGAGACCGCCGGCGCGACCAAAAGTCGCAAATCATCATTCACTTTGAAAAGAATGGGAGGAAAGGCTCGGAGTGGAAACACTACCATGAAATATTGCTACCGGTTTTCTATGCTACATCAAACCCTCCTGTGTGACTAAAAAATATCTCCATAACCCGGGTTAAAAAGGGGCAGGGATCCTTACCAACACTCTTCAGAACCATTATAATAAATTGAAATTAAATCTATGCAACTCGATTCGATTTCGCATCTCGATGTACCCTCGTTTTCAGTCGCGAGGGTGAATGATCGATTATCGATATTTCCCCATTTGAAGCAACGGTAAAGAATCGACTATGAAGGTGTTCATTGTGAACACCATGTTTATCGATTCTTTTCCGTAGGTTTAAATGACAGATCAATCGATATATCGCATAGCACGCCCCGCCACTGGATACTTCAGAGTGTGACATAGATGTTCAATATCGTGAAGATAGATCGAAACTCACCGAGCACACATACATGGTGAGCAAGCTCTGTCCTCTTTGTATTGAAATGAATTACACGCCAAACCACCGCTCCATGCTCCAACAATTATGTTATGGTTAATAAATTTATACCCTCATGACAGATTTCATACAATAAAAAAAAGAAGAAAAAAACTTTTGTATCATTTGAGCGGTGTTATTTATACCCGCACGAGGTGTATATGATTGTGTTTAATAGCATTATTTATTAGATCGCTCGGGTTGGACTCCTTTCATCCCTTTTGTGGTACCTATATCAATACAGTCATATCAAAATCACCATAAATCCACCAAAGTTCAACTGTCTCGCGGGTTGAATTTGGTTGCTACTAAGTCAGGTGAACAATGACTCGTTAATGACCAGTCGTATTTCAAGTGTAATAGTAAGGTGAAACTAATAACATTGTTACAACGTGGGCCCGCCATTTTCAAGAGCAGCATCCAGCACATAAAAATTAATAGCTCACGAATGTGAGCAGCTCAGTGCGGCTGCTTAGCTGTTCAAAATATTGTACACCTATAGATGTTTAATTCGTGAAACTTGAAAAGAAACTCGTGCAAAGTTCAAATATCGATTTTGGTGCAGGTTTGAGAGAAAGAAGAGTTTCTGGTGCTTAAGTCTTTTTAAGAATAACCCATTTATTTGTCCTAATTTTGATTTTTTTCCAGATTTTTTAGAAAGAAATTGTTTTGCTTAAGGCTTTTGTGAGAATAACCGACTCATTGGCCCTTATTTTGATTTTGGTCCAGATTTGTGAATAAGAACATTTTTTAGTGCCTAAGTCTTTTTGAAAATGACGATTATTCATTGGTCCTGATTTTGATTTTGGTCCCGGTTTTTGAAAAATAAAATTGTTTGTGCTTAAGTCTTTTTGGAAATAACCGACTCATTGGTCCTGACTTTGATTTTGGTCCGGGTTTGCGAGAAAGTGGATCCGTGTGTGGCGCAAAGATGGTAGCGAAAACTTGAGCCAAGTGCGGAGGTATCCATCTGATAAGGTGAAGCAGATGGTATTTTAGAATGTCACTATTGCTCTCCTGCCGCCCATAACAAGGGGCGATTGTACCCCGTTCTCGTTCCTCTTTGTTATTTCCCCGAGATCCCACAGGGATAGTTAGACGAAAAACTCCGCCACAATGAAAATATATATTTCTAAAAAGCAATGAAAAAGATAACACACTTCATCGATAACTTTAAAACATTTCTCCCCCGATCTCGCCCCCCGAAGACTCACTCCTCCGCGGGAGTAAATTTACTACGAGAGAGCGTGCAAACGCTTTCCGCTCCCGCTTTTTACGCGCTCGGATAATTTACAGCACCTGTCTATCATAAACTTCACTTTGCCCGCCGCCGCGCTGCCCCGCGCCTGCGGCTTGCGTCACCGGGAAAAAATTGACACTTTTTATTGTGGAACATCTCGAACGGTGTCAAAAATATGGAGCTTATCAAGTCGCGAACACATGGAAATGTTGCCGAGCTTCTGAAATTCCACTTCTACGATGTAAAAACGTGACGAAATTTGTCGTAAGGTACGCTGCCGCGTTAAGGAAGAACGCCGTATGAGCCTTCAGGCGTTGCCAAATTTCCTTTGATAAAACAAGAATCCCCTGATAAACTTATGAATATTTTTCTTCCGAATTTTCAGATAATTTTGTTCGTAATTCCTCCTGAAGTTCCTGAACTTTTCAAGGAAAATTATTCATAATTTTCCTCAAATATAAACATTTTATCGAAGGAAATTTGGCAACTCTCGAATGTTCATACGGCGTTTTTCCTTAGCACGGCAGTATGGGTCTGCTGCACGCAAGAAATAAAATCCAAATGGATAGAGCTCCTGCAGGTTAAATTGCACAAAAATCACAGCAAAAGAGTCTGAAATCCATTCCTCTGCGCACAATTTGCCTAGCTCGTTTGGTTTTTCAATTCAAAAGAAGAATAAAGAGGAGAAGGAGGAGAAAGAAGTTAAAACGAGCTTTATTGGGAAGTAACTGTACTACCACTGCATCGCTGTTAAAATTGTGCACCTTATCAGAAAACCTACACATTAAACCATGCGCATGTGTTTGCCCAAAAAAATGTTACTATATTGAGAAAATTGCGCTGCAAACATTTGCCTATCTTCTCAGAGGATCCTTCCTCCGAACCTCGAACCATCTATCGCCCTTTTCAAAAGTGATGCTAAGCCAGTTGTTGAAAAATAACCCGTAAGACGGCTTAATGCTTGAACATTAAGTAAAGTGTCAGGGCCGGATTTAGGGAGGTCCATTTCACCAGCCCCCCCACTTCCACAAAATAATATGAAAAATATGCCATCGTTTTGTAAGTGTTTTGTAACGTTTTGTAAGTCTAAAAAAAAATTTTGTAAGTCACTCCAAATGCTTCAAAAGGATAACTTCATTTTGGGGGGGCTGGAGAAATGGTATCCCCCCCCACTTCGCGATCGATAAATTCTGACAACGCCAACGTTTTGTAAGTGTTTTGTAACGTTTTGTAAGTCCAAAAGAAAATTTTGTAACTCAATTTTTAGGGGGGATACGGCTACCCAAAATTTTGGGGCCAGCCCCCCCCCCACTTCGCGATCGATAAATTCTGACAACGCCAACGTTTTGTAAGTGTTTTGTAACGTTTTGTAAGTCCAAAAGAAAATTTTGTAACTCAATTTTTAGGGGGGATACGGCTACCCAAAATTTTGGGGCCAGCCCCCCCACTTCGCGATCGATAAATTCTGACAACGCCAACGTTTTGTAAGTGTTTTGTAACGTTTTGTAAGTCCAAAAGAAAATTTTGTAACTCAATTTTTAGGGGGGATACGGCTACCCAAAATTTTGGGGCCAGCCCCCCCACTTCGCGATCGATAAATTCTGACAACGCCAACGTTTTGTAAGTGTTTTGTAACGTTTTGTAAGTCCAAAAGAAAATTTTGTAACTCAATTTTTAGGGGGGATACGGCTACCCAAAATTTTGGGGCCAGCCCCCCCACTTCGCGATCGATAAATTCTGACAACGCCAACGTTTTGTAAGTGTTTTGTAACGTTTTGTAAGTCCAAAAGAAAATTTTGTAACTCAATTTTTAGGGGGGATACGGCTACCCAAAATTTTGGGGCCAGCCCCCCCACTTCGCGATCGATAAATTCTGACAACGCCAACGTTTTGTAAGTGTTTTGTAACGTTTTGTAAGTCCAAAAGAAAATTTTGTAACTCAATTTTTAGGGGGGATACGGCTACCCAAAATTTTGGGGCCAGCCCCCCCACTTCGCGATCGATAAATTCTGACAACGCCAACGTTTTGTAAGTGTTTTGTAACGTTTTGTAAGTCCAAAAGAAAATTTTGTAACTCAATTTTTAGGGGGGATACGGCTACCCAAAATTTTGGGGCCAGCCCCCCCCACTTCGCGATCGATAAATTCTGACAACGCCAACGTTTTGTAAGTGTTTTGTAACGTTTTGTAAGTCTAAAAGAAAATTTTGTAGTCACTCCAATTTTTCAAGTGGGATACGCTTCCAATTTTGGGGGCTGGAGCAGGTACCCCCCCACTTCGCGATCGATAAATTCTGACAACGCCAACGTTTTGTAAGTGTTTTGTAACGTTTTGTAAGTCCAAAAGAAAATTTTGTAACTCAATTTTTAGGGGGGATACGGCTACCCAAAATTTTGGGGCCAGCCCCCCCACTTCGCGATCGATAAATTCTGACAACGCCAACGTTTTGTAAGTGTTTTGTAACGTTTTGTAAGTCCAAAAGAAAATTTTGTAACTCAATTTTTAGGGGGGATACGGCTACCCAAAATTTTGGGGCCAGCCCCCCCCACTTCGCGATCGATAAATTCTGACAACGCCAACGTTTTGTAAGTGTTTTGTAACGTTTTGTAAGTCCAAAAGAAAATTTTGTAACTCAATTTTTAGGGGGGATACGGCTACCCAAAATTTTGGGGCCAGCCCCCCCACTTCGCGATCGATAAATTCTGACAACGCCAACGTTTTGTAAGTGTTTTGTAACGTTTTGTAAGTCCAAAAGAAAATTTTGTAACTCAATTTTTAGGGGGGATACGGCTACCCAAAATTTTGGGGCCAGCCCCCCCCCACTTCGCGATCGATAAATTCTGACAACGCCAACGTTTTGTAAGTGTTTTGTAACGTTTTGTAAGTCCAAAAGAAAATTTTGTAACTCAATTTTTAGGGGGGATACGGCTACCCAAAATTTTGGGGCCAGCCCCCCCACTTCGCGATCGATAAATTCTGACAACGCCAACGTTTTGTAAGTGTTTTGTAACGTTTTGTAAGTCCAAAAGAAAATTTTGTAACTCAATTTTTAGGGGGGATACGGCTACCCAAAATTTTGGGGCCAGCCCCCCCACTTCGCGATCGATAAATTCTGACAACGCCAACGTTTTGTAAGTGTTTTGTAACGTTTTGTAAGTCCAAAAGAAAATTTTGTAACTCAATTTTTAGGGGGATACGGCTACCCAAAATTATCAGGGTCAATCGCACCGTTCAAATATCCCGCGCAAAGACCACCGGATCTCGCCCGGATCTTTCCCGCCTCCGTGCCATGTTGCCGCAGCCTTTCAACCTTTCCGACCGTTTCAGTGGGACAGAGATAAATCGTGTTCCTACGCTGCTTAGGGTTACATTAGGTCAGGTTATAGATTTTCCTCCCCGATTTTTGTTCTCGCTGTTTTAAGAGAAGCGTATATTATTCAGCTAAAATTAAGAGGGGTCAGGTTGTTTACATTTCATGGGCACTTGAAAATCCGGTTGTTTCGCTTTAGACAGGAGATGAACCAATGAACATGGTCTGCATTAAATAATTAACGGCACTTATTTTCTCTTCAAAATTTATTGTAAAAAATGATGCACACAACGAGAGGTTCGGAAAGCAACCGCTGAACGGGATACTCTTTAGTTTTTTAAGTCAAATCAGATGATGGTTCAACGGCACAAATGATGTCCTTTATATTTTTTCCCTGAAAATAATGTTAACTGTGAGCACTTATTTCTTCTTCAGTTGCTCATTTCTGGACTCCAAGTCGTGCGATTCGTTTTATACTTGAAATTTTGAAGTTGGAACGCGTTGCGTGGTGTTTCAATTTATACCGTGTATAGTGGTCTATTGTTTGACGGATCCGGGTCAGGGTTAGGTTTCCTTAAAATTTTTTGAGGGTAGGTCGGTAGCTTCCTCCCAAGAGAAGAAAACCAATATTTAATTATAACCAATTTATACCGTGTGTAGAGGTCTATTGTTTGACGGATCCCGATTCGCTCAAATATTGAAAGGTAGAAATTGCTGGGTATATGACCCCCAAAAGTTTGGACACCTACCCTCTCCTCAACTTTAAAACTGATAAATATTGACGAGCAATATTCTTCTATGTGTAGCTCACGAGAAAAAGCGGTGGGAAGCAACGAACTGTTTCAAGGAGTAATTAGACTGCATTTTGCAATTTGGAATTATAAATTGTGTCTTATCTGAAAAAACACTCATATACATAGGGAAACTAATGGCACATACGTTGTTTTTGAACCGGGCTGGAATTTATAGTTCCAAATTGCAAAATGTAGTCCAATTTAAGTTTATCATTGGTGAAAAATAAAATTAGGCATGTAGGAACGAAGGTCGTCTTATTCTTGAGTAATATTTCTGGAAAACTCGCAAACCGCAGAATGGAGAACTCCGGTTCTTTAACCCTTAGATGACTAACCGGGTCTACGGGGCCCGACGGCTTTTTATTTTTCGAACCACATTGGCTGTAATTGACCGAAAAGTCTGTCCTTCACAAATAGCTCTACAGAAACGCTTAAAAACATAATTCTCGAAAGAAAAAATATTCGAAATTTTTTTTTAGACTGCAATTTGTGTTTCGCGTCTACCCCTAGAATGACTAATTGAGGCCTACGAGGCCCGTATTGAGGCAAATTTTGGTTGTTAAAGTGAATTATAAGATAAACGTGGGAAAAAATTTCTTGTCGAGTTTTTAATGGTTTCTCTGAGGTTTGGCTGTAGTTGTTTGACCTGAGAAGCGGTCATGGAGGTATTATACCGCCTGAGAATACTGTCAAAGTACCGTGATATAATTTCTCAAAACTAAAAGATAACCCCTTTACATCCTCACCGTATCATAAGAAGCATTGGGTGCTTTTTAGATGCTTCTTGTGATACAATAAATATGTAAAGGCGTTACCTTTTAACCGTGAGAAAATATTGTATGGTTTTTTTGATCGTTTTCCCTAAGAAATCAAATTCCAAATTTGTTAATCTCGTGCCAATATACCTCTGGGCTACAAGTTTCAAGCAAATCCATCAGCAAAAAACCGAGTTGGCAATTTACGGCCGTTTTGAAATTAATGCAGCTGCCATTTCGAAAATTTTGGTTTTTTTAAAAAAAAAAGAAAAAAATCTGACGTCAAATTCGTTATTCTCGTGGCAAAATACTCTCCGTCGCTGATTTTCGCGCAAATTCATGGACGAAGAACCGGTGCCAATTTTCGGCCATTTTGAACTTTAACAGGCCGCCATTTTGAAACATTCTGAGGAAATGACTTCGGATTTGTGTAAAAAGTTTTCTTTAATTATGTTCTTTCGAACTAGGTATCGCGAATATGGTCTTCTCTCTTGAACGAAAAGTTGGGGTCCATTCCCTCCCTCTCCCTCCCACCTTCCGAAGGGGTCCCCCTGAAAACCCTAGGGGGAAGGGACCGATAAGTAGCTCATTTTTACCTAGGCACATCCTTTAAGTTTCAAATCATTACTTCTATAAGGTAAAAAGTTACAGGGGGTGGAAGGGCCATTTGGATCACCCTGTATATTAGATTCTTTTAAATTTCGACAATTTTCTGAAGGAAGCTCCGCTGACCTCCCGCTTCCATCCCCGATTTGAAGTGTCCGGTTCCGCCTATGAATGACAGTGATGTTTTCTCTGAGTGGTTTTAGTTCATAATACTAAAAATGTAACAAAATAAGGTTCTAGACGAAAGTGATTTTTTAAATATTGGTTTTCTTCTCTTGGGAGGAAGCTACCGACCTACCCTCAAAAAATTTTAAGGAAACCTAACCCTGACCCGGATCCGTCAAACAATAGACCACTATACACGGTATAAATTGAAACACCACGCAACGCGTTCCAACTTCAAAATTTCAAGTATAAAACGAATCGCACGACTTGGAGTCCAGAAATGAGCAACTGAAGAAGAAATAAGTGCTCACAGTTAACATTATTTTCAGGGAAAAAATATAAAGGACATCATTTGTGCCGTTGAACCATCATCTGATTTGACTTAAAAAACTAAAGAGTATCCCGTTCAGCGGTTGCTTTCCGAACCTCTCGTTGTGTGCATCATTTTTTACAATAAATTTTGAAGAGAAAATAAGTGCCGTTAATTATTTAATGCAGGTAAACAACCTGACCCCTCTTAATTTTAGCTGAATAATATACGCTTCTCTTAAAACAGCGAGAACAAAAATCGGGGAGGAAAATCTATAACCTGACCTAATGTAACCCTAAGCAGCGTAGGAACACGATTTATCTCTGTCCCACTGAAACGGTCGGAAAGGTTGAAAGGCTGCGGCAACATGGCACGGAGGCGGGAAAGATCCGGGCGAGATCCGGTGGTCTTTGCGCGGGATATTTGAACGGTGCGATTGACCCTGATAATTTTGGGTAGCCGTATCCCCCTAAAAATTGAGTTACAAAATTTTCTTTTGGACTTACAAAACGTTACAAAACACTTACAAAACGTTGGCGTTGTCAGAATTTATCGATCGCGAAGTGGGGGGGCTGGCCCCAAAATTTTGGGTAGCCGTATCCCCCCTAAAAATTGAGTTACAAAATTTTCTTTTGGACTTACAAAACGTTACAAAACACTTACAAAACGTTGGCGTTGTCAGAATTTATCGATCGCGAAGTGGGGGGGCTGGCCCCAAAATTTTGGGTAGCCGTATCCCCCCTAAAAATTGAGTTACAAAATTTTCTTTTGGACTTACAAAACGTTACAAAACACTTACAAAACGTTGGCGTTGTCAGAATTTATCGATCGCGAAGTGGGGGGGCTGGCCCCAAAATTTTGGGTAGCCGTATCCCCCCTAAAAATTGAGTTACAAAATTTTCTTTTGGACTTACAAAACGTTACAAAACACTTACAAAACGTTGGCGTTGTCAGAATTTATCGATCGCGAAGTGGGGGGGATACCATTTCTCCAGCCCCCCCAAAATGAAGTTATCCATTTGAAGCATTTGGAGTGACTTACAAAATTTTTTTTTAGACTTACAAAACGTTACAAAACACTTACAAAACGATGGCATATTTTTCATATTATTTTGTGGAAGTGGGGGGGCTGGTGAAATGGACCTGATTTAGGGGGTGGCCACATATATGATCCGCGGCCCAAGGCGAAAAATCTAGGGGGCGGCAAATTTTGCAATTGTTTTAAATGTAGGTATTAGAAAAATCGGATTTAGGAAAAAAAATTACAAACGAGAAAAGGCTACAATATCTCTCATTTCTTGAGAGTATAGTAATTTCTAATTTTGTCGTCTTTCAGTGATACAGACAGCACCTTTTAATCAGTCGAGTTAAGAGAGAAGCCAAACACACAATTTGGCCTGGAACGGCGCGACTTAGGGAGAAATGATGACGAGGACTTGAGATGAGAAGGAGAAGCCGTCGGCGCGGCAATCGGTATGTAACACGTATTAGCGCCTACAAGTCTGCATGAATACTCCACGCATTGCATCAAATACAGTGCAGTCATTGCGTGAAACGGATAGCGCCTACAAGGATGCATGAATACTTCACGCATTGCGCCAAACACAGTGCGGTCGGCGCGGCGCACCGTCTTCGATCAAATTTCTGCGGCCTGTAAACATTTGATGGTAGATGATGAAGCTGTGGGGCTCATCCTTCATCTGATTTCCACACATCCGTGCTTATTTCATGCTTATTTCAATCAACACGCTGTCATTGTTAATGTTACTCATCAATCTAGATAACTCTCGACCGCCATCTTGTTCATCATTTTGATTGGAATTGGACGGAAATTTGAGCGTGTAACCAGGCCACAACGTAGAAATGTGCACTTCTCTGTTCACCATTACCTTCTGTATTTGCCTAGAGTCCTTTTATACTGAGGGTCAAGACAGTGTGAATCCATTTCTGATTGGTTCCCGTATTTTAGGCCTTCACAGTGTCACAAACGGGAATAAAGATTACATTTTCACCGATTGCAAAGATTATAATCTGCAATGGACCAGGGAATTACGGGTTCGGCAAGGAACGAACGGAATGAGAAAAGGAACGGAGAAAGGAATTTGGGGATGGGCCGATCAAAGATTACAAAAACGTTCAATTTCTGTAATCTTTATTCCCGTTTGTGACTCCATGAGGGGTGTTGTCTTGACTCTCAGTATAAAGGGACTCTATTAGATACGAGCACTCCGTCTTTATGTCTTTGGTTCGCCATTACCCTCTGTATTTGCCCAGACACTCAGTTTATGCTCTTTCGGAAAAATTTGGCGCGGAATGGTGGCTCGTGTCTCGGGAGCCGCAGCCTTTTTCGGCGGTGGCGGCGGTGGCGGCGGCGGCGGAGGAGGGATTTCATGACTCGTTTTTGTCTATTGTTCGAGGCGGATGATCGCCGTCAAATTTCAATGCAACGAGGGCAGAATAACAAGGCGGCCGAACAATGGGCCGGGCGGCGGAATCAAAGGAGTCGATCAATATTCAGTGACGAATGACGATCGGGATCCACGATCCGCGATCCGCCGCCGTTTGAAGTGCGCGCCACGGACATCCACGCCGCCACCACGCCGCAACGCCACCACATTCCGAAATACAGGAATGCCGTGTCGTCGCTGGTAATTACCCACGCGGGCAACAATACTCCCGCCCTGAGGAAGAACGCCGTATGAGCCTCCAGGCGTTGCCAAATTTCCTCTCAGGAAATATCTATTATGGAAGAAACACTGAAAAAAATTCTCGGCGTTTTTACCAAGATCCGTTGGTACCTCTCCAATCTCACTTTTTTTTACCAAATATTGGTAATTTTACCAAGACAGACTGGGAAGCTTACCTAAAAACCGGTATTTTTACTGTTTTTTTTTTCAGGTAAGAATACCACTTTTATTGGTAATCAATTCCCGGTAACTTTGCCATTTATCTCGGTTATTCTACCACAGTCGATAAAAAATATTGGCGTCTTTACCATGGTCTAGTAAAATTACCGAGAAAGTTCAATAATTTTACAGAGATTTCTCAGTAAGTTCCAGAAATGGTAATTTTACCAAGAAAAAACTGGGATCAAATAGAACCCTGAATTCTTGGTAATTTTACCCTTTTATTGGTATATACACCGAGATTTTTTTTCAGTGAATCCATTAATATATCTCCTTAAAATTTTCACACATTTCAGATCAAACTACGGACTAAATTCGCTGATAAATCGGATGAAAAATATGTACAGTTTTTCCAAAAAATTTGATTTATTAGAGGAAATTTGGCAACGTTTGAAGGCTCGTATGGCGTTCTTCCTTAGCGCGGCAGAATAGACGATGGACGATCCTCGCCGTGTCACTTTCGTCAGCTTATTGCTTACGTCAACTTCCACATTTTTGACCGCTCTGTCTCTCACGCTCCCATCCGATACCTGGAAAAAGCACGTGGAGCAGGTGGAACTTGCACACCATTCCGAACCTCGAATTCTTCTCGTGTATTTTAAATTTTCGAGTTCGATTGAAAATTCTTTGTGGTGTCATCTCCGCTGGAAATAAAGAGTAGCGGGTCCTTTTAGGTGAGCGCAGCGCCGAACAGAGAACGAAAGAGTGCGCGGAATTATGGACTCCGAAAAGGACACGTCTGGCATTTGCACCAGGCGGCTTGTCCGCCGGCTGATTATTGAAATTGACGGACAAAGCTGTAGACAAAAAAGGGATAAGAGAAAATGGAAACAGTCCCATATTGTAAAAGCAGGTGGTCTCAACGGTATAGGAGATACGTTCCTAATTTACCAACTAACGGCAAGCCATGAGGGACCCTAAAGTTAGTACACAAGTCCAAGTCCAAACAGTATTTGGTGACAAAATTTTGACACAATTTTTGACCAATTATATCTTCACTGACGCAGAGTGATTGTCTGCCACGTATTGGCACACGCTACAACGTGACAGACGTCCGTTTACCAAAGTCAATGCATTTAAGGCTATCGATTTAAGTGGTCAAAACTTGTGACATAAGTTTGTCACTAAATATCATGTGGCTCTCGGACTAATTTTTTTCTTCCTTAGTCTATGACAACCGCTCTTTTCAACAAAAAGGATCGCACCATTTCCCCTTTGTCTTCTTTGTCTATAGCTATATCTATCAATTGGACGTATTTCTACCAAACAGACCTATGTGGCGATGAGAAATGTGGGGTGTGCTCTAGAAATCTGGATAAGAAGCAATGTAAAAGTGGGCGTGGTTCCTTTTGAAGAATTGGCAAAGCGGGATATTGCATTCTATCAAACAGACCTATGTGCAACTGAGTGCGGAACTCATGAGCCGCGGGCAGGGCAAAAGAGCCTTGTGGACAGGGCTCATGAGTTAAAGAGCCCCGACGACGACGTCGACGTCTCACCCCCGCTTTTTCATTGCCGCTGACGTCACTGGCGCTTTATTATTCTCATTCACTCTTACGGCCAGAGACTAACGAGCACACCCCATATTTCTCACCTCCACATAGGTCTGTTTGGTAGAACTACGTCCAATTATATCAATGATCATTGCGTAGAAGTGTTCATGTACAAAGGATGCCGGATAAAAGGCTGCCTAAGAGGGTTCTGGACTGAGTCCTTCATGGTAGAAAACGCGAAGGACGCCCTGCCAAATCTTGGATTGGCGATATTCAACAAGAAGTGCAATTTACGTGCGGAACTGCATCAAGATCACTACGAATGGCGGTTGGGTGTTACAGAGCGCTTGAAAGCATTGTAAACTCGGCAACTACTTACCATACATTCACTAAATACCGAATAGCACTTAGTCTGTAAATATAGCTGAATAGAACTGACGTCAAAAAAATGTCAATGGCTTAGTGGCCATGATGACTGCTTAAGTCTAGCATAGAGCACCTACACGCGTAGCTGCTCGCTCTCAGCTGACACGTATCAGAGTCATTTAGTATTTCAGTATCATTTGGTTGAACTTCAAGGATATTTGGCGTGTGCCTCTGTACCGGATCTTTTGGACGGCAAAAAATACTTCACATTTATACTAAGAGGAACACAACGTACATAGTCATTACACATCTAGTTTTTTTTTTTTCTTTTTTTTTTTTTTTTCTGGAACCCTAAGTCCTTTAATAGACAGCTCGAGTCAGGCTAATGGGTATAAATGTGATTTTTAGTGTCCATTATTAAACAAATTTTTTGGATTTTTGGGGAAAAATGAAGATGACGTCATTCAATGTGTTAATGCACACCACAGTCGCTCCAGTTTCGACCTCGACAGTCAAAATAACACTCATTTTCGCTAGTTTTTCTAAATTTGTGTTGATTCAGTTACAATTGTAATTCAATATGGGAACATTTCAACATGCACACCTACGAGTCAAATAGACAGTTTAATCAAGTAATCTCTAAAAATGTTAGATTTCCTCAAGAGATTCTTAATATCCCACACAAAATAGTGAATAGTCTGAGAAAACGGTCATTGAAAACTCAATTTTAAGTTGAGAATTTCATTTCCTGTTACTAAAATGAATTTCTATAGCGCCGATCCAGCATTTCTATCTTTTCAATGTTGCTTATTGCTGTGTCATAACAACATTTCATTGGTTGTATTGTATAAATCTTATAAGAACACAAAATGGTTTTGCTGGCATGTGATACTACGTAAAGTGCAATTAGGGTTGGATGTACATGTCAACGGTGAAACTTCCAGACCACGTATCTCGTTTGCGGTGTTTAAAAATCTCCACTCACATTTCATTTTTTTTGAAGGAGATCAAATCAATATCACTCCTTACAATTTTCACAGATTTTTCTCCGCTCAAAGAGAAAAAATCACGGAAGTTTTCACGAACTGACGTTGAGTAGTTTTCTATTTAAAAAATAAAGTATGACAGGTAGTCTGCAACGTCGCAAACCGAGATACGTGGTCTCGTAGTTTCACCATCGATGTATGTTAACACGGTTTAAAAAAAAAAAAGAAAAAAAAAAGAGAAAGTTTTCATGTTCTTGTTCTGAATCTTCCACATTAAATTACACAGATTTGCTCACAATGCGCACGTGGCTTAATTTCAGCATTGAAGTAAACGGTATGTTTGTTATTTTAAAGAAAAAGAGGGGGGGGAAAGAAGCTGTTTATGTATTGTATATTGAACTTCCGCCGGACAAATTCTCTCTCACTCGGAAGTTTTATCGAAATTAAAACCTATCTATCTCAATCTCGCGTGTAGCCAAATTAACCTGCCCACAATGTGTACAGTCCGTTTCTTCAGAGCAGTTATTCTTAATCTCTCATTTAATACTTCAAATATGCATGTGAGCTCATTTCGGGATTTCCAAGAATCCAAACTTAGTCTGAATAATTCATTTTTATTGATTAATTAAATCTTGTAACAAATTTCCCGGCGCATTCTTAAGCTGTGACCAACATTGCCGGCGTGCAAGGCTGGTGTAGTCCTGAGAAAAAAATGATTAAACGTGCGTTTCACTTCGTCTTACAGATACTTAAATCGTCAAGGCTGAGCTTAACACTGATGCATGAAAAATCCTCAGATGAACTCGACGATGGCACGCCAAAAATGGCTGGCTCGGTTTATAACAGGGTATTTCAGAGGACTCCCAGAGTATTTACATATTAAAATAACCTAAACTGCGGCATTTCTTTTTTTTTCGGAATGCCCGAAATATTTGGCAAGGAGCAGATTCCCGAAACACTGGTGAGTTAATTCCAACATTTTTACGTAACCAAAACATGGCGAGCTTGGATTATGTCCATTTTTATTGGGCTTTGTGAGTATGTGCGGCATCCTCTCTTCACAGTCCTAAAATTTCAACTCGCACAATTTCGTTCAGCGATTCAGATTAAAGCCACCACGAATTTTTTCCTCTCCTTCATTCCTATGGCAATAAAAAATGGCTCTTTCGAAAAAAAAGGTAATAATTTGTCACCCTGTCATAGGGAACAGCTGGCTAAAACCATCATGTCAAAAGTAAGACTCTTGAAAGAATTCTCAATCTGCTTTACTTCTGAGTTTGGTCATACATGTTTTTCTGTCTCTCTGTATTTTCAATGTCTGATAATTAATTAAGACTCGTCGAGAGGTTTCTTTCGGTATTGCGAAGAATGCACTTACGTGCTAAAGGATTAAACGTTATTCCAAAATGTCTCTCTCCTTTTCTAAAGATCACGCGCGAGAAAATAATATAAGCTGTCATGAATAACAAGAATTTTGTCTTAAGGTGTGAAGACTTTCGTCAGCGTCGGTGTGGGTTCAAGTAAAACATGTATTACGATAAAAAATTGTAATAATACGACCGGGTAAAAAGTCCATCCATAAATGACGTCAGGCTTTTAGGAGGGTGTGGTTCCAAGGGATAGTACCAAGAGCGCATTTATAAATTTTCTCCATAATACAAAGCAAATTTCTTAAAATTTTCAAAGGAATCCGCACAAACGTTCTCTCGTAAGAATCAAATCCCTCTGTTAAATTTTGCTATGGCTTGGTTCCTTTCTGTTTAACGCGGTCCGTATGTAATAGAAAAACATAGGTTTGTTTTCATTTTTCTATGAAATTGTGTCGATCGAAACAATCAGTCTAAATCAGTCTATTGTCGCTATCTAGTTGGAGTGAAGCAAGTGGAGCGACATGAACTCTGTCAGGTATTTCCTCTATGAAAAAGTGTGTTGAAAGTTGATTTTTCTCCACCCGCTTCAGTGCACGGAACCAGTGCTTCCTTACTTCGGAGTCAAAGAGAGTGATGTTCGGATGTTTGATGTCTCGTTTCAGTCCGCATGTCCGTCACTGTTGATTTATGCTCGGATCTGGCCGCCGATTTTGGTCACAATCAGGATCTGGTTCACATTACTCGCAGACCGTCGCGCAGGTTTTTTGCACTTGCGCGCAGCTGCTTTGAGCTCCTGTGAGATGGTTGTCAAATCTATGTAAGAGATTCCAACCCAGATTATCTCGCACTGGGAAAAAATGGGGATGAAGCCGATTGAAACGTCCAGACGAGGGTAAATGAATTCGGTCGAATTTATACTGATGCTATAGTTTATCGGTACGGTAAATAGTGAACGCACTGACGCACTGGTAAAAAAAAAAACAAATTGGATCTAGAGCCCAGACTCTTGAAAACATTGACAAGAAAAGGACTCTTGATTCAATCAGATTTAAGCTTAAATCAAAAGGAATTCCGCTCAAATTAAGAGGCTTGGTTCTTGATTTAAGCTTAAATCTGATTGAATCAAGAGTCCTTTTTCTTGTCAATGTTTTTAAGAGTCTGGACTCAAGATCCAATGTGTTTTTTTTCTCCGGTGTAGTGAGCGTAGAAAGTAGAATAACGCGTAGAAGTACGAAGTCGTATATAGCAACATTTCAAGATTGATAGTGATTAAACAAAGTTTTAACACAGCCGAAGATATGAGAGATATCATCAACGGGCCTCGTATTTTAACTTTTCTGCCGAAACTGAGCGATACCTCATTGGCAGCATAGAGCAGAGCATTCCGAGTTGACGCCTCGCGCCATCGCGCCTTCAATTTTGCAGATGTGACACGGACATCCATCAAGCACGAATAGTTGTATCTCTGCGCCGTCATCAGTCGCGTCCTTTCTCTTACTCTACTCCCATATTATATTTGTTTCTGTTTGTCTTTTTTGTAAATGTGCTTCAAGGGTTGCCTAAGCATCACAGCCAATGATAACAGAGGCCTAATCGGGCCTCGTTTTCAACTTTTCTCCCGAATCTGAGTGACGCGTCATTAGTAGCATGAAGCGGAGCATCGCGAGTTCACGCCTCGTGACATCGCGCCTTCAATTTTGCAGACGCAACCCGGACATCCGTCAAGCACGAATAGTTGTATCTCTGCGCCGTCATCAATTTGACGCGTGTTCTTTCCCTGCTCAACATATTTCCATGTTAATTAACTCCGTTTGTCTTACTATTGTGTGCTTCAAGGGCTACATGAGCAACACAGCCGACGATAGGAGAGTTAAAATCAGACTCGTTCTTTATCTTTTCTCCTGAATCTGATGCGACACCTCATTGGCAGCATTGAGCAGGGCATTTCGAGTTCACGCTTCACGCAACTTGTGCCGACTATCTGTAAGGATAAAAACATTTCTATTCTTACTTTTATCACTTTAATACGAGCATGACAGTACAATGACTGAAAAAACAAAGCTTATGTCTTGATCAAAGGAATAAGTAAAGTACATGTATAGCGAGAGTATAGACAATGGTGAAACTCCGAAAATCCATCAGGTCTTTACCGATGCCTCCGCGAATTAAGTTAGGGCCCAAAAGGGCAGCCAGCCTATGAATTCAAATGATTCAGGACTATCTATTATTATAATTGTTTACGATACATCGTTTGTAAAGCACGTATTTGCAAAGTTAGTTTTTGAATACATTTACTCATATTTGAATCAGTGAGAACAAAAACACGCCAACTCCAAAAAATGGAAATAATTAAAGCCCTGCATAGACGATCAAATTCCGATCAAAGTAGACATGCTGATGACTGGTGGTCACCATCTACCATCAAATTTTGATGGGCCGCACTTTTTTGTTCAAAGTAAGATCAGAACGGAGTGCCACCATTCATCATTTCCTGCCACAGGGAACGTTTCTGCCAAGTTTTCATTTTAAAATGACCATATTAATGAGTTTAAGACTGAAGACTCCCGACTTTTTGATGCTACTTTGATCGGAATTGGTTCGGGAATTTGATCGTCTATCGAGGCCTTAAGGCACACAAAAAACTGCACAGTAGGTGAAGAAGATAGTCTCATCAATTTATTTTTGGTGCCAAAAAGCAAGTAATTAAGGACACTTAAAAGTCAAATTGGAACAGATGTGCTAATTTTGATGACCCTTATGAAAATTGACTGTCTTTATTGACAATTGGGCGTTTTTGGGTCATCGAGTTGGTGTGTTTTCGTTATAACTATGATTCAATTGCGGAAGAACGCTCATTTATGAACATTCTTGACCCTATTGGATTTGATATTTGAATCTAAAGATTTCAGTGAAATTTTTTGTACTGGAGGGTTGGCTGCCCTACAGTGCACTGGAAAAAAAAAACACATTGGATCTAGAATCCAGACTCTTAAAAACATCGACAAGAAAAAATACTCTTGATTCAATCGGATTTTTGCTTAAATCAAGAACCAAGGATCTTAATTTAAGCGGATTTCGTTTTGATTTATGCAAAAATCTGATTGAATCAAGAGTATTTTTTCTGGTCAATGTTTTCAAGAGTCTGGACTTTAGATCCAATGTGTGTTTTTTTTTTTTTTTTTTTTTTTTTTTTTTTTTTTTTTTTCCAGTGATGAAGGGAGCTGACCATACCTACTCTCGCTACACAGGTACCCCAGGAATAAGAGGAAGTACTTGTGACAATCTAGCGAAACGACGTAGGTAAAAGAGAGCGAAGACCAACGATACCCATTAAAATTAAAAGGTGCGAACAGGGGCACGCGAAATAAATACGGCGAGCACGGCAGGGATAAAAATAGGAGACTTCAACGAGGAATAAAAAAGAAGGACGGGCAGGAGAGACGGAGCGAGAGAATATAAACCTACGGCGTCGGAGCGCACACCGCGGCGTCATTAATCTTGCTCGTACATTTATCTCATCGCTACCAACATAAGAGCCCAACAGACTTCAGCTTTGAGCTTTCAAGACAGCGGCAATCATCGGATCATTGCGCGTGTTGCACCGACAACGCTGGCGCTATCTAGCGGCGGATCGCTGCCACTAACCTCTGCTCGGGGCGCCCCACGCTAGTAGCTGAAAGACGCTCGACGCGGCGATGATGCCCTCTCCTCGCGGCCGTGTCAAAGTTCGCGCCTCTCCCCGTGCAACCCGTTCGACATGGGCGCCCTCAGTTCAACGTGATACCTCCGCTCTGACGCGCAATTCATGCTCCTAGTTTTTCATCTCCTGGCTCTTATACAGTGTCGCGAAATATTCTACTGACTAGTGCGGTTACAAAAAAAAAATAAAATAAAATAAAAACGGTTTTTTTTTTTTTAAATCGTTTGTTTTGGTGCTCTGATTTTGGAAGTGATTTTTTTGAGAATTGGTGGAAATGTGAACGTATTGGAGTCTTAATTAAGTTTTTCGTTTCTGTGAATACATGATCGATGGATCGGTGAAAATTGTGTTGTTCGCATCCAAATTTGGGAATTTACCGAGGATTACAAGATAGCAATCGACCAAAATGATAACCTCAAGCAATGGGAATCAGTATTTGACTCCGGACTATATGTCACCTTTGCCAACCATGGTGAGTTGTTGTTTTCATTCGGCAGACAGTTGACATTTATCCTGTTGTCTTCGTCATTCTAAAAATGATATTATTTGGTTAAAGTCTACTCTCATCAGCATTGCTTTTGTGCAGCGTCGTTATTAGGAGATACATTTTTTTCTTTAATAAAATATAACGGCATCCTAATAACCCAGGGAAACTTTGGGCGATGTGCAATTGTTTTATTGAGATAATTTTTCCAAAATTCTTTCGGTTTGGGTCCATGTCTACCTAGGCAATCTGAGTGCCTAAAACATAACCTATCCAGGTAAATTATTTCTTTCACGGGTTATATATTTCATTAAAAAGCAATTTTCTCGCGAATGTGTAAATTTTGAAAAGCATAGATACATCGCTGTAACTGAAAACCCACCTCGTTTTCAAAATATGGTCTTTTCAATGCTGAATTTCTAGGGACTCGCCATAAAAATATATACCGGAATGTACTATCTACAAAACATTCGCTGTAACAAAATTAAGAGTTTCAATGAGGTTTTTAAATATAAAGTTATCGTAATGAGATCACAAACGCAATGAAATGCTCTGAAAATGATAAATTCAATTATACCTATCCAGTGGTAGAGACGTCCGCCAATTTTTGTAAAACCCACTCAAATTCTTCCATTCGCTATCGGTGGGCTAACTGGTGACTTCAAATAACAAAAAAAAACCAACAACATGGTAGCACACTAAGTAGGGTGGTAAATTTGGTGTCCTCCTGCTTACAGCCAAAAAAATGCACATCCGCGACAATGACAACATTAAAAAAGTTGCAGTTGTGATGGCCACCTTTTTAGATTTTGACCATTGGACTTTGGTGAAGCAGTCTTTGGTTAGCATTGATTTGCGGTCATGCCACTCGTCCTTCCAGTTATTAAAGTAAAACTGTAAGTTAAACAACATTGGATTCTTCTGTGTATGAAGAGCAATCATCTGTCAGGTTGTGTGCGTCCTTTCGATTAAAGAGCACGTGTCGGTTGCAAGATTGCATGCCTCTTGTACTTACATTGCAGAATTACAGTTTGGTGTGTGAAAAAAAATAAAAAAAGCAAAAAATATTAATTGGCCGGCGAAACTCGAAATTCCACGGGCGCTGGAATTGCAAGAGATTTTGGATCACCACCTTGTGACATTTTATTTGTGTCACCTTTGAAACTTTATCATCATTCATTTTTAGGCATGAACTGCGCTGAAAATTGATCTTTGGATGTCACATCGCTCAACTTTTTGGAAGGGGAGGGGGGGCAACCTCTCTGGGCACTATGGAACAGCCGTATAAGGCAACTTTCAATACCTTGATACCCCCCCCCCCCCGATCCGGTACCCTAACCATTTAAAAATTCCTACAGTTTCGCCCATAATACCAGTCCAACATTGCTTAAAAGAACTATTCATAGTAGTTCTGATCATTTTCCTTAAAAACAGTTTCTTTAAGTGCATTTGGATATTAGTCCCCCTTTCCTCATAATAAGTATCATAATCATAAGTGGTTAGATCATTCGTTGGGAGAATAATGATCAACCTGAATCTTACAACTATCAACGATTCGTCAAAAAATTGTCGGCAACAAAATATTAGCTCGGAGTGTTGGTGGAAAAAAAACGCCTTCAGTGTCAAGTATATGCAACTTGCACGTTTGAGTTAAAGCGGTAAATACTTCAGAGGCTATGAAAACATTCAATGTACTTGTTTAAGTAGAGTGAAGACTGAACAGGTAAAACAAAATCTGCTTTCTTTTGCGCCCCTAATTGATGAGAGGGATACATTTTTGACCTCAACACTTGCTCGGCAAATGTTTTTCAAGAAATCGGCAGAAAATGTTACGATATAAAAGTTCTTATCACAATGACGGATCCTCCAAATCAATATTACTCGATAATAAACCAAAATCACGACTATTTGGACCATGAACCCGATCCATTGCTATTTGGTTACGATGATTTCATCAAATGGGTGATCGTTTTTTATTGAAAAAGAGAACAATCGGGAAAAAGGTCGCTGTCTGCAGCACGCTTAAAACTACAGACACATCAATGTTGGAAACGTTCAATGATCCAGGAAAATTGTTGCATATTTAGACTAACTCCACACAATCCATCATAAATAAAGATAGGTGGGATATTTGCATTCGAAGGACGAGTAGAGGAAAATATGTGTGCAATATTTTACAATGTGACTTACATTTTATGATGAAGAGAATGTGTGCGCTACCCCCTTTTATTTACTCGAGCAGCATTTTAGGCCAGATTGTTGCTGCTTACGATGCAAAACTTACGAAACGTCAAAAAACTAATCATGTTCATGGGTTAATTAAAAATGTATAAAAGTGAATCAATTTTCAAGCATTTCAGATTCGTTTTCTTTGTTTAGAACTTTGTACTTTTGCATTTTTACATTTTACATTTTTACATTAATTATTTTTCGTCTAAATTTGATTACCAGCAACAACTAAATGCCTCGGGCATCCGAATTAATTGGTGAACCTGTATGACATCATACTGCTACAGGGGGAGCCAGGGGAATGGGTGTGCAGCGAGGGGAGGATTTTAGCGCCCACGGATAGAACCTTTCACCTAAAATCAATATGGCGTAAGCCGTACATTATATGTTTACCTTTTGATACCCTTCGCACATCCCAATGCACAAATTTTGCATGTTTCTCTATGATAGAGGGTGACTGAATGGATACTACTGGATACACATCTGATAAAAAGCGATCGGTTGGTACGTCATCATGTTCAGCTTACCTTCAATGATGTAAACAATATTATTGTCTAAAAAAATGTCTGGCCTGCTGTTGAATTTTTATGATTTAAAGACCATCGGAGCGATCATTCCATTGAAAAGTCAAGCTCTCGAATGCATCAAAAATTCAAAAAATTTAGATTGCCACATTTTCTGTAAATTAGGCAACATTTATTTTGATGGAACTTGTTAGGTGGTGAGAAATTGTTGTTGAATATGCTGCTAAACGTACTCACAATATGTCGTGTCAAACTTGAAAACATTCAGGCACTAAAAAAAAATTTCTCCTAAAGGGTACTCTCTCTCTGTAACGAAAATATACGTTGAGTTATACTTAGCTGTGACTTTAATTGACAATGAGCTAGAAAAACTGAAAAAATCAGGGTTTTTCCTGAGATTTAAGGAGGAGCGGGGCAAGGAGAGGATAGTATGGATTACATTATGCAAAAAGGGACCACTATATCTCTGACTCTTTTATAAAAACACCTTTCTGCATAGGGAAAACAATGGTATATATGTTGTTTCTAAAATGAGCCAGAAATAGTGGTTCCTCAATCCAAAATAAGATCCATATGTCCCCTGTAAAAGATATTTCAGGTTCCGAAGAGTGAATGAATCGAGTGAACTTCACATACAATTTTCGGAGATGTCGGGGACCGAGCTTGGCTTCACGGAAACTGTTTTGACCTCCCTGGACCTTATCTGGAATCTCCACTGAAGCTCTGAAATTCCCCAACACTGAAGACGATGGATTCCCAAAATAATTACAAATAAATTCAGCAATTATTAGTTTCTCCGAAATTTTAATAGAGAGTATGCAGCCAGGCACAGTGCAAAGTTCTTACCTCCCCCAGATTTCTCTCCGGAGTTAACGCTGTGCACATCATGCTCCCACGCAAGCATTGAAGGGCTTGGAGGACAAGGCGCATAAGTGCAGTTTTTGACAAAAATTGAAATGTTCACGATTTGAAGTGAAACTAGTTCCAATGCATATTCCGTGAAAAATCAACCCCCAAATTCCAATTTTTAAGCATCGAAAAGTCATTTTGAACTTTCTTACCGCCGTAAGGATCCTTGTAATTTCGGAACTTTAAACATGTATCACTCGAAATAGCAAAAACTGCGCTTATGCACCTTTCCCCCAAGCACCTCGTTTGATAGTTATGACGAGGCAGAGGAAGTTAAGTGATTTTAACAGATAAGCTTTGCAAGTGCAAGACCGTGCGAGTGAACCAGTACTTATGTGCACCTACCAGCTCATTTCAAATAAAAAACTCAAGACCTGGAATCTGACATTCCGATTGTGTGAATCATGCATGAACCACACCCAAAGAGATTTCAGAGCGTCAAAAGAGTATTCAGAGACAATTCATCAATTGCTACCGGTCATTAATTCCGTCTGAAGTGATTTCATGTATAAGGTCCACCGAGCTCTCGAGAATTTGAATAAAACCTATAATCTACTCCTATCGATCGATTAATTCTTGTCATTTTGTCCCGACACCATTAATACGTCAAATCACGCAACGGTCTCTCCATTGAGATCGATTCGATGTCAAAAATTAGAATCCAATGATTCGGTTCTGGAAATGTTTCGACTCCATTTTCTCTAAATTTTTATACTTAGTCGGTTCTCCCCTCGTTACGCAATTTGATAAATTATGATGCATGCGAGCTTGATAAATTGAAGAATCAAAATTCTCTCTGGAGTAGGAGTGCTCCAATTGACAGCTTGTGATATCAGATGTAAAGTATACAACAGAAAAGGACGATGAAAAAATATTTTGACATATTAGTAGTATCCACAAAGTTGACGTAAAATATCTGTCTTCGAAGTATTCGAATTAATCCAAACACATCACCAAAAACACTACCATGGTCCATGGTAGGCACTGGACAAAGCGTTACTGGAGAAAATGAAAGAAAACAATTTTAGAAAAAAAAAAAAAAAAAAAGATAAATCTAGTATCACTGACCCAACTAATCCAGTTGGCGCACAATTCACCGACTGAATTAGTATTGCACTTGAACTAATTGGTGCTGTAATATAACCTTTGCCGTGTCACAAACAGTAATTGATACGTCAAAGGCCTGGCAATGTATATGCAGCTTACTTGTTATTTTGACAAATTACAAAAATTTGCACCGGTATAACGTAGATTTTGTAGGTAATGACCTTAGGATGATCTATGCTAACGCCTTCATTTCTTTGTGATACATAACTCTTTGTCATGCAGTTTGTTAATTACATTGTATGACCTAATCCCAACTGAGGTCACTGATTTTACTACATGATCATACGAGTGTGCCAGTATTTAACATGCATTTACGTGAAAAAGAAAGCGTATATTTCAATTATTTAAGGTGAGATCAGTAGTGTTCTCTTCTTGTTTCTTTAATTGTGAACTTTACTTACCCTCGAATATTTACCACTGGTGCCTCGCAAATCGACGGTGACTGCTGATGACGGATCAAAATTACTAACTTCTACAAAATGCATTGTGTTATGGTATTTTCAAAGCTCATTGTTGAATTTTTTTTTTTGGTTTATAGTATTGTGGTTCAACCTCGGTGCTAGGTGTTCTTCTTCACGGAGAAAAAAACTTCGTGCGTGGGACCCGAAGTTTAGGTCATATGGATCTCTGAGGTTTTCGGATTGAGCATCTGAACACTTTAGGTCCAGCTGCTGAGGTTTGGATCAAACATCTTAAACTTCAGTTCTTACATCTGAGGTACTTCGGTTTTCACATCCGAAAAACTTCGGTTCTAACATCTGAAGTACTTCAGATGTAAGAACTGAAGTTTCAGATGTGTGATCCGAACCTCGACAGCTAGACCTAAAGTGTTCAGATGCTCAATCCGAAAACTTCAGAGATCCATATGACCTAAACTTCGGGTCCCACGCACGAGGTTTTTTCTCAAAGTTGGGTGGTGAAGATTACATACGTCTGCTTCTCACTAAAATGTTGCCTTTTCCAACTTCTTTTGAGATCTCTGCTTGTCATCAGGCATGGCATCGTGACCTTCCGATTGGAGATTTTTCAAATATTTAGCAGCATCCAACTATGATTTGCAAGTCAGCACGAGATCGAAAGATACATTGGTGCCTTAAAATATGTGCGCATACATTAAACCTTTCACAGGCTATAATAGATGATTGATAACATCTGTGCCTCAGAGTTGTGCGTTTCCCTTTCCCTCAACGGCAGGAGTAGAATTTTTTGTTATTATAATCTTCCTCGTTCATTTTAAACGCGAGTCAAAAAATGAGGAATGGTTCCCCCATTCGAGATGAATAACTCATCAAATGTTTCACATGCTCGCCTTATCAGGGAACAAAATCTTGGCGGCGACATGGATTTCTTGGTGTGCAAACTCTAGTCCGAGAGAGGAGTTTTTAATGATGTAACTCAAATTTTAGTTGGTCCATAGAATCTTTTAGCTACAAGTGATGCACCAAATTGCATAATTTAAGCTGCGTCGTAAAGTTGATACGAAATTGATTCCATTCCATCTTGATGTCAATCGTTCAATAACTCAAAGAGCCACTACACTGGAAAAAAAACACACTGGATCTAGAGTCCAGACTCTTGAAAACATTGACAAGAAAAAATACTCTTGGTTCAATCAGATTCAAGCTTAAATCAAAAGGAAATCCGCTCAAGTTAAGAGGCTTGGTTCTTGATTTAAGTAAAAATCCGATTGAATCAAGAGTATTTTTTCTTGTCGATGTTTTTAAGAATCTGGACTCTAGATCCAATGTGTTTTTTTTCCAGTGTAGTCCGAGAGAAGAATTTTTGCTGATGTAACTCAAATTTTAATTGGGCTATAGACTCTTTTAGCTACAAGTGATGCACCAAATTGCACAATTTAAGCTGCGTCGTAAAGTTGATACGAGATTGATCAAATTATTACTTGATGTCAATCGTTCAATAACTCAAAAAGCCACTTTACTTAGTAAGCGGTATCTTTGGGATGAGCTGTGATTTTTTCTAATACTATCTAGTCAGATTTACAGTATTTTGTTGCTCCTCTGACATAAGGGCGTATCTGGCTTTCCGCATAAGCCCCAGGAAGCATAGGTCCATATGGGGAACAGAGCTCACGTGGAAATATAGATACGTCCTTACGTCGGAGGGACGACTATTTATGGTAAACTATGGGCAGATTCCAGAAATAAAACGAAACAACGCAAGTAAGACCCGAGCCCTTGACAGCGACTTATGATTTAATTCATTAGCGCTCAGGCTTTTTTGGTAACATACGTTTAATTTTAATGTGAGCAAAACTGAAAATGCACGTGGTGAAGAGAGGAGAGCCACCTTAAGACACCAAATGACAAGAAATTCGCAACAATCATAAGGAAACCATCGGATCCCTCTTTAAGGGTTGGAACAACGAGAACATAGTAGGACAGAGCTACTGTGCTGAGGAAGAACGCCCTATGAACACTTAGGAGTTGCCAAAACTCCTCCAATATATTGTTCATTTTTAAGGAGAATTATCGATATTTTCCCTGAAATTCCGAGGAACTCAAGGTGATGTTACAAGCAAGCCTCAATGAAAACTTTAAAGAAAAATTAAAGCGAGTCTCCCTGATAATTCGCGTTTTATCAAAGGAAATTTGAGAGCGTGTGAAGGCTCTTACGGCGTTCCTCCTTAGCGCAGCAGAGCAGGACAGAGCGCGAAAATGATGGACGACCTCCGATTAATTCTTTGCGGAACTTCCGTTTTTCAATTTCGAGCACTCATAACTTGCAACTGTCGCTTTTCGCCTTCCCGTCTGGCCCTCGTCTGACCCGCCCCGCCCGCCGCACCCAAATCCCACGATTTATACCCTTAATAAAGGGTTGCGTTCATTCATTGCACAAACGAGCGCTGTTGCGACTTTTCGTACTTTCCCCGATTTTCTGCTGCGGTTTCGCGTGCTTTTTCGCACGATCTGGCATTCGTGACACTGGATTCAAGGCGACACCACCAAAAGAAGGGCTCAACTTCACAGTTTTAATTAAGGTGCTCCGTCTCGCCGCACAGTGGATCGAGTCAATTCGAGAGGTTGGACTTGAACTTTTTTACTGAAACTGCAAATTCTGATGTTTATTTCACCACATTTTGAACTCTAAGGGGTGCTTCTGGTAGAAAATTTTACGAGAAAACCAATGAAACCACTTTGAACACCTCGAAGTTTTGTCTAAACGGAGTTATTAGCGTTTAAAGTTTCCAAATTTTGTCCGACCTCAACCACTGACTTGATCCATTGTGCGCCGGAGAGAAATTGAATCAAGGAGACAGAAGGCTCGTCTGCGGTGGGTGTAAGAGATGTATCGAAGTTTGCCTGGTGAGGCTGTCTCGCGAAAGTACATAAATTGGCGCCTCCCGTAAAATTATGTCCTTCGTTGTAAACGTTAAGTTATTTTTCATTTTCTGGAAGAAAGGTCAAAAATCTTCACCACCCCATTTCAAAGTTTTTGAAAGTTGTTTCCAGCCTTGCAATATTTTAATGCTTCCAAGAAGTATTCCATATTTGATGATTTTTCAACAGTGCAAGCTACTGATCTTGAAGAGTGATCATTTGATTCCTCCTCCAAAAATAATATTTGTCGTATCGATATCAGTAAGTGGAAAAAACACTAAGAAGTGACCCGAACATGTATGTAACTCCGTATGTAACAAGGTGGAGAAATGGTGCTGGGTCCACACCGTTTCGCGGGGAAGACAAAGCCAAGAGGTTCCAAAAATTAAAATTAGAGTCAAAATTAAATTTTTTGAGCCCTAATGCGTGCCAGTGCAAAACTGAGGGGGAAGAGTGTTCAGCTCAGGTAGTTTGCATTGGAATATTAAGTTGGAGTAAATCAGTTAGATATCAGTAAGCTTATACTCGAGAAACCGCTGCAAACATCAGAAACTGGTCTATTTTGGTGATGTTGACTAAAAAAGGGACTTTTTTTAATAATTAGGAGCGCCATACACCATACCAGTTTACGATCAAGTTCCTTTCCTCCAAAATTTTGGAACAAAATGTAGAAACTTTCGGACTAGTGTATAACAGAGAGATGATCACTCATTACTCTTTTGGATACGTACACTAGGTTCATTTGTGCGTCAATATTGGAACATTACTGGTTCAATAAAGAGTTTAACCTTTATTTTCAAAGTGGAAGTTTTTCTTGTAATTTGTATTTTCTTTCGGTTACGAGAAAGATTAAAATGACAACATCCTAGAGCAAGGAAGCGTCTCCGTGTTGACTTAATATTTTGAAAATGTTTGATCAACTGATTAGTTAACCATCGGCTTATTTTCCGTATTGAAAAAGACAAATAGAGTAAGTGATTTTCCTATTTTATGGGCTACTGACAGTCTAAGATCCTTGTATCTTAAGTCAAGGTATAATTATCTTAAATCATCGAGATCGGTTTTTTATGGCATGTATGCTGACTCTGAACACCTGTTCCCATGAAGAGGATCTGATGTAAATTACAATCCGGTCCGTGCCGAAGTGAATTTCAACTGCTTAATCTGTGACCCTGTGGTAAATCATTCAGATTAATATCTCTGTAACTCCGTAACTTATTCGGAGGTATGTATTTCTTAAATCAGACAAGAGTGAAAGCAAGGAATGGATTCCTGAGACATATCTAGAATTTTTCCTTAACAATTTGAACAGAACGGAACAACTTAATTTCATAGTTGACACATTTTATTCTTTATCCTTCTTTTTTCTCTCAAAGGGAACATAACTGCAGATAAAAAAATAGGTCCTGTTATATTGGCTCAGATGCTCAAAATTAGTAAGATCATCATAACAGTAGACAAACCGTTGGATCTATCATCATTAAATTGTCATAATTATTGTTAGGCCTAAAGTACGTTCTATTTGAAAAAATTCCATATCGACGGTGAAAGTCGGCAATCACATAACTCGTTTGCGGTGTCTGAAAATCTCCGCCTCTACGTCATTTTTTTAAAGGAGAACAAATTGATATTATTTCTTGAAGTTTTTGCAGAAGTTTCTTCGCATTGAGAAGAAAAATCATGACAGTTTTAAAGAATTGCCGTTGAGTAGTTTTCCATTTAAAAAATAAAGTATGACGGGAAGTCTGCGACGTCGCAAACCGAGTTATGTGATTGCCGACTTTCACCGTCGATACATTGTCATAATATTCTCCCCCAAAATGTAACCAAATCATAATATATGTCGCTACAAATGGCCACATGCATTTGAGAAAACGTTGCAACACAAGGACATAATTTCTTCTTTTTTGACAGTCGTGCCAAAAAAACAAAATCCCCAGTTTTCATACGCATTGCTGTGAAAATTGATTATGGCTCACAGTAAAACACCACCACTTCATTAGTACTACCTTGAAACCATCACACTGTATGAGCGTCACTATACAGCCATGTAACGAGTCTTTATATTTGTAATTTGCGGAATACTTACCTAAATGTTGTCAGAGTTGATCCTGAAGTTTAATGACTATGATTTATGATGATTTCGCGGCGTCACCACAATCGATTGACGCTCAGAGGTCGAGTATTAATATTTTTAGTGTGGATAATGAGTAATTTTAATGGAACTTTCCATTTTGGGATTTTATACATATTTAGATGGTAAATAACTGCTTCGCAAAGTACGAATTTCCTCGTATAAAGTTGAATTTCTATTGATGAGGCTAGAATTGACATCCCAAATCAAATCAAGCAAACTCAGCATGTTGCAGTTGCTTTGAAAGACTCTTAAACTCATATTTGCCATTGATTCAAAACATCTTACATTTTTTTTGTGAAGAGACAAGGAAAAAATATAAACCGAAATATAGTACCTACACTTTTTTTTCTTTTTTCGCCCCATGTGAATTTTCGGTTTTCACCTTAAAACTTAAAACACTTTGGTGTTTTAAGGAAAAAGAAACGTAAACTGAAATCTGGCACCGGGAATTGGCAAACATAAACATGTTTTTGTATCATACATTTACGTACATTTTTTTTTCATTTTCCTCTATTTGCTTACAGAAATATCAGTGTAAATATTTAATTAGACCACAATTTGCTAAAAAATACCTCTCTTATGCTATTTCTGAAGTTAGCTAGAAGTTGGGGTTCTTTGCAGAATAAAGTCCATGTAGCCACGTTTAAGACACTTAATTTTACTCATTTTCAGTCAGAAAGTTTTTCTAGATTGTTGTTTAAAAATTAGATCAAATTTTAAACCCCTTAAAAATACCCTTGTTTAAAATGAACACGGTAACTAGTATGACTCCGACATTCTAATGAGTTAAGAAACCGTATTTCCCGTAGGCGGGTCAAAGGGGGGGGGACCATAGGGGGCGTAGTGGGTTTACGCCTCCCCCTTCCCGTTCGCCCAGACAAAGGAGGAAGAAACAGGGAAGAAAGAAAGAAGGAAAGAAGGAAGGGACGTAGGAAAGAAGAAGGATGAAAACGTATTGGTAATTATTCGTGACGAAATGGATTTAAACGGTATATATGAGATGCTTTAAAATTTTGAAAATTTCCTGATGAAAGCCTCTCGGGCCCCTTCTTCCCCCGTCTGGAATATCTGAATCCGCCTACGTTACCACCTTAATATTCCCAAAATCTGACTTGCAAACTTTCAAAGCTCTCTTTGAAATTATGTGTCAATGTTTTTCTTTACAGTTTTATATCCCTATTAGCTTTTGCTGTCTCCTTATTTTCCCTCGCTTCCTCTTCTTCATCTTCTCCCGAAAAGCTACTACGACTCTCATTGTTTGTCCACTCGTACGACCATTGCTTCACCGAAGGGGTAATCGTGACTGACTTGATGATAATTGTTCAGTGGGAGTTGAATTCTGATGAGCAGTGCATGATCCTCCCCCGCACTCGGGCGTTTGAACATTTCCCGGACTGAAATGGCACAGTAAGCCAGGATGTAACTTAGTTGAATAGGTTTCAATCGCGTTGCTGCCTTGTCGTGTCGAATAAAACTCGCGAAGCTGCGCGAACCGTCATTTCAAATCAGACTAGAACAAAGTATTTGTCCTTTTTTGGACATTCAACCATCAGTACATAAACACGTGCACTGGAGGAAAAAAACTTACTGGATCTAGAGTTCAGACTCTTAAAAACAGCGACAAGAAAAAATACTCTTGATTCAATCAGATTTAAGCTTAAATCAAGAACCAATCTTCTTAATTTGAGCGATTTTCCTTTTGATTTAAGCTTAAATCTGATTGAATCAAGAGTCCTTTTTCTTGTCAATGTTTTCAAGAGTCTGGACTCTAGATCCAATGCGTTTTTTTTCCCAGTGTGCGCTAAGGTTAAAATTAAACCAAAACTTTAGGTACCATACTTGCTTGATCTCGAGAAAAATAATGCGATGATATAATTTTTTGTAGTCGTAAGCTAGTACCATGCGATGTCAATACCATTTTGACTCAGCAAATTTTGACAATTTGCGGTAAGTCAACGATCAAAGCTTTCCTTTTGTCTTGGAATAGACATTAAATGAGTGCAACGGGCCACCAGACTATGAGTTGAAGTACCATGTTATTACTACGAGACTGATAGAGACCCTCCGAATCTAGACTGGGAACTCTGGAATGAAGGGGTCTTTTGCAAAACCTCCGACGTTTATCAACCATTGCAGTTGTTGCCAGCTTTGCCATACACTGGAAAAAAAACACATTGAATCTAGAGCCCAGACTCTTGAAAACATTGACAAGAAAAAGGACTCTTGATTCAATCAGATTTAAGTTTAAATCAAAAGGAAATCCGCTCAAATTAAGAGGCTTGGTTCTTAATTTAAGCTTAAATCTGATTGAATCAAGAGTATTTTTTCTTGTCGATGATTTTAAGAGTCTGGACTCCAGATCCAATTTAATTTTTCTTTTCCAGTGTAGGAGAGGTCTAGGTTGAAAATTTTCATACGAGTTTAATGCACAAAATTTGTTCCGAATCTGAGTAAAACCACCTAACGAACGATATAATCTGTGTAAAAGTCAGGTGATAAAAATAAATGACACCTCATTCTATGTGGGTTTGAAACATCTGCGTTCAAAATCCACCATTTTTTTTCAACCTAAAAACTTCATGAAGCCTAAGGCATTGTCGGCACGAGCGCAGTTGGCGCGGAGCTATGGGCGAACTTATTCCAGAAACTCATGATGACGTATTGTTAGCTGTAACTTAGTCCGCAAAACCCCAGTTCGTGGAACTAGTTCGCCCAAACTGTGCTCTTGTGGACAATGCCTAGGATGTCTGAGCCAATCAGGATATTGGCCTTTTCGTGCCCATGTATAGTCTCTTTTTTACATACGTGGAGTCATTTCATAGTGAACGATGAGACAAAATGAATCAATTCTTATTTGGCTCCTGTATGCCAGGATTCCTTGGTGTCCACACGGTGTCACAGCGGTCACAAGTGTTACAGTTCCACCGGTTACGAAGCTTATAAATCGGAGCAAATCGTTGTTCCTTAGAATCTCAGATCCAAAATTAATTCATTCCCTAGAGGGTTAGTCAATGGTAACATAAGAACACAAATATTGTTATCGGTGCGTATGTGGTTCTGTGCACTGAAAAAAATAGTTCTGTTCACAGAGCTCCTGCACTTCTTTTGTAACAGTCACAGAAGCTTCCGTTATGAGGACAGAGTACTCTGTTCCCACGACCGAAGTTCTGTTCTCAGAACAGAAAAATTCTGTAAGTGTAACAAAGAAACTGCAGAAGCCCTGTGAACAGAAGGTTCTGTCGTCAGCACCATCTTTTTTTTTCTATGTGACTGACGTCCTAGAAGAGTTACAAGTAGAGGAGTGGGAGGGCTAAAAAAATCCGAATGTCAGCGATATCATAGTATAGATAGCACCTTTGAGAGCCTTCATTTTTAGGAACGAAGCTGAAAAGCGATGATGTGTGAAAATGGCAACGATGCTAGTTTAATTCATTTGAAAGGCAAATCGAGTGGAAACAGAAGAAAAGTTGGCGGAGTATCCCCACGGCTCCAACGTGAATCGTCCATTACATCCACCGAAAATATGCCGAGATTGTATCGCTCGTGCTCAAGTGCTCGGATGCTCGGAGGGGGTCAAGAGTCAAACTGCGATCGAAAACAACACTTACAACGTGGCATTTTTTACCGCGGCAATATATCGCGCTTCCTTCTCTCGTGTAATGGTAACGGATTACGAGCTTCCAACTGACTCGAGTGGGATGCAGTCGCACACACGGCCACGTCACCAAATCTCAACCACACTGAAAAAAAATATGGTAGATTTGAACATACTCTGACACAGTGATCTGAGTGTGGTAATACACGCACCAGACTCTATGGTAGCATTTACCATATTATGGTGTCACCAGAGTTCTGGCGAATATTATTATAGGATATAATTAGAAGTAATTCTGGTTATTTTCACCAGATACACTGAAAAAAATAGTTCTGTTCATAGGGCTCCTGCCCTTCTTTTGTAACAGTCACGGAAGCTTACGTTATGAGGACAGAGTACACTGTTCCCAGGACCGAAGTTCTGTTCTCACAACAAAAAAATTCTGTAAGTGTAACAAAAAATTTGCAGAACCCTGTGAACAAAAAGTTCTGTCGTCAGCACCATTTGTTTTTTTCTGTGTAGTATCACTGTGTAGAAAAATCAAGTAGGCTTATACTAGATGTTACCATACTTTTTCAGTGGCAAGGATTTTCAACATTCAGCCATGTCTACGTTTTCGCATGAAACTGCATCTGAACGTCAATGCGGTTATAAGAATATCTGGAAAAACTGCTTGGGGGTTAGAGGATATCCGCAAAGGCATGCGAATGATCGGAGGAACTATCCTCGGAAAAGTCTGATTAATGAACTCTTAAGAGGTTAAAATTTAAACAAATTCAGATCACGTGCTTGTATATTTAAATGCTGTAATTAAGGTAAACTGACAGATTTTATCGTTTTCAACTTGTTCCTGTCGTTAATAATGGAAACAGAGCCTGAGAGAAGACTATCGTTGTTGCCGGCGTCGAGATACAACTATTCGTACTTGATGGATGTCCGTGTTGCATCTGGAAAATTGAAGGCGCGATGACGCGAGGCGTGAACTCGCAATGCTCCATTCTATGCTGCGATTGAGGTTGCGCTAAGATTGGAAAAAAAAATGTAAGGAAAGGTCAATTAAGGTAGTCATAGAGAGTCTGGATAATCGTCACAGTGGCGAGGCGTATGATCGGTTATCGATATTTCCCTATTTGAAGTTATGGTAAAGAATCGATTATTAAGGTGTTCGTTGCGAGCATCATGTCTATCGATCCTTAGCCATAGGTGTGAGTGGCAGATCAATGGATATATCGCAGAGCACGCCACGCCACTGAATTGTCAGTATTTTTCTTCAGCACATTTGATTCAATGACTCCAAAGCAACATGTAAGGAGGAGGACGATGGCTTCAGCCGGGACCCTTAATGACCCTGCCGGAGAAAGCACGCCGAATGGGGGCAGGAAAAAGGGCTCGTCGGGATTACCAGCTGGGACAGCTTAATTCGTAATGGTGGAAATGAAGAGAGGATATCCGCCAGCGTTTACGAGAAGACAACCCGAGTGTGACTTTTTGAGCCACGGTTCCACGGACGGCACGCGACGAGGAATTGACCGCGCATGGCAATCGCGAGAACACACTGGAAAAAAAACACATTGGATCTAGAGTCCAGACTCTTAAAAACGTCAACAAGAAAAAATACTCTTAATTCAATCAGAATCTAGCTTAAATCAAGAACCAAGCCTCTTAATTTAAGCGGATTTCGTTCTGATTCAAGCAAAAATCTGATTGAATCAAGAGTATTTTTTAATGTCAATGTTTTCAAGAGTCTGGACTCGAGATCCAATGTGTTTTTTTTTCCAGTGCAGGTGTTAATGATTTTAAGACTGTTCGTTGCCACAGAGCCACCCCTTGAGAGAATAGACCCAGACGGATGCTCGATTCCGAAGGAAAAATTGTATTAAATGAATCCCTCGTTCCTCACAATTTTCTCATGATTAATAATCCAAAAGACTCATAGAAATTGTTTGGATCATTCAACATCGACGAATTTCAGATTAGACTTCATAAAAGGTCCTAATTATTTTATGTCTGGGTAGTTAGCAGTATGAGCTATTTTTGCATGAATGCGTGGTTTTGGACAAACAACAAACAATTTCAAGGCTAGATATTTGCAGAGAGGAGGTTTCATCGTACTCAAAGTAGCTGAAAGCGCAGCTGTTTTGTGAAACAATGTGGACTATTCCCGCTATTTTGTCGCTCCCCTGACATAAGGGCGTACCTCAATTTCCACCTGAGCCCTCTTTTGCTTATAAATACATGATTTCTGGAGCTCATGTGGAAATTGAGATACGCCCTTACGTCAGAGGAGCAGTGGCGTGGCGAGCTTTGCGATATATCGATTGTTATGCCATTTAAACCTATGGAAAAGGATGTGTTCGCAGCGAACACCTTAATAATCGATTTTTTACCACAGGTTTAAATGACATAACAATCGATACATCGCAAGTCATAGGAGTGACAATGTCTGAAAGGACGTCAATTTTTCTGCACTTACTGCTTTCTCATTATGATCGGATTTAAAAAAAAAAAAAAAAAAAAAAAAAAAAAAAAAAAAAAAATTAAAAGATTTTTTTCTAGACTAATCAAAGAGTTCATCTAGGTAAGATTTATTTAGTTTTAAAGGATACTCGACTTCCAAAATTTTGTCGTTACCACTCTCTTCGATAAGGGCTGGAGTCACGTCCGAAGTGGTGGCTGTTTAGCCAGGTGTTGCCATCGATTACCTCATCGATGCGCAACACTTAACTAAACAGCCACACTGGAAAAAAACACATTGGATCTAAAGTCCAGACTCTTGAAAACATTGACAAGAAAAAGGACTCTTGATTCAATCAGATTTAAGCTTAAATCAAAAGGAAATCCGCTCAAATTAAGAGGCTTGGTTCTTGTCGATGTTTTTAAGAGTCTGGACTCTAGATCCAATGTGTTTTTTTTTCCAGTGCACCACTTTGAACGTGTGCCCAGCCCTATAGGCAGAATTGAAATCAATACACTCGACGGCGCGACCAACGTTCGCGTCGCGGAGTGTCTGTGGAGCCGCGGCTTCCTCAAAACGCAGCGGCGACGTAGCCGGGGCTCGGAGACAGCGGGCCATGCGGCTTTGATTAAAAATGAAATAATTACGCGGAGGCCGAATAAAACACGGGAGTAATTTGCGTTACACAAGACGGAGATAATTTTCGGCGGGAAATAAATACTCGTGACTCGCCGCTAACAACGCCTATTAAACGGAATGGAGTCGCGAGTTAAAAGCCAAGAGACTTTTATTGCTTGCGAGCGGCATTAATTTCACAGCCCCGACATAAAAAGACGCGCGGCGCAGCGTCGAGGAGCCTCGTAATGGGGGCCGGCCTCCATATTGGTTCCTTCTCTGATATATTTCTTCATTTCGGGCACCATTGAAAATTGTCCTAACAACCTAAAAATTGTAATAAACGAGCCGGCCGCCCGCTCGCGTCATCCACTAAGCCCCCAACGACGCGCTTCCGCTCGGAGGGGCCAGAAATTCGACACCGCTTTCTCGTGTGTGTGTGTTAGGACACTAGAAAGTGCAACGCGAAAATCGGACTTCGTTTCTTGGTCTTTACTGTTTCTTTAATATTTTTGTCCCCCCCCCCTCCCACACGCACAAATACACAACCCTGTGCGACAATCGGACAAGGAAGTGCAACGCGAAAATCGGACTTTGTTTCTTAGTCGTTTTGGTCAAACAGGATATTTTATGGACAGGCGGGTCACACGAAGGCCAAAAAGTACACACTAGTCTGAAACACACACATTTTTACTGTGTCTTTCATATTTTTGACCCCCCCCCCCCTTACACACACACAAATACACAACCCTGTTCGACAAGGAAGTGCAACGCGAAAATCGGACTTTGTTTCTTGGTCGTCATGGTCAAACAGGATATTTTACGGACAGGCGGGTCACACGGAGGCCAAAAAGTACACACTAGTCTGAAACACACACATTTTTACTGTTTCTTTCATATTTTTGTCCCCCCCCCCCCTCCCACACACACAAACACACAACCTTGTGTGACAATGGTTGTGGGACAATCGGATTTGTATGTTTTTAGAAAACTAAACCTAACTTAACCAACCTTACATAACCTAATGTATCACCTAAATGGACGTATTTTTGCTAAAAGGAACTATCCTACACACAAACCCTATGCACATAGTTCTTTTTAGCATAATACATCCAAATAGCCTAACCTGACCTAATTTAACCCAACTTAACCTAACCGAACATTCTTAGGGCCATATAAATGCCTTTTTCTGACACATTTTTGAGTGTGGGGTGGCTTCACAACCCGAAGCAGAAACGTGTGCAGAGTTCCCACAACCATAGGTCATACGATTCAACATTATTGTCTGTATCTTGAATCATGGACGTTATTTTTCAATATCACTGCGTTGTATTTCACTGCTTAATTCTAAAACTAAAAATTTGCAATACATATGGTCATGAGCTCCTATCTTCACAATGTAAGATTTAGTGATGCTAAGGTACTTTTCTCAGGTCCTTATGGATGGATTTTCGAAAAACCTGGTCGCAGTTATTTGTTAAAAATTTTACTAGCTTCAGGCAAGTTTGAAAATTTGAAAAATTGAATGCTTTATGAATCTTGGACAACAATTTTAAAAAAATTTATGGGGTATCTAACTTTCTTATATTTTTTAAGAGTAATTAGAGAAAACCTTCTTGTTTGCAGTCAAAGAAAAAAGTTAAGAAGAAGAAAAATTAGGAAAAACCTATTCTGTTTTTGATATGCGTAAGAGTGGAATCAGTGTGTCAGGTTGCATTACCTCGTGCGTTACGAATCCATACGTGTCTGAATGTCTGATGAAAGAATTTACATTCATAAAATGAGAAAAATTATAATTTTCCATCAAAGTTTAATGATCAAATTAAGCCATACATTTCAAAATCCTAAGGAAATCTGGCTCATTTGGAGGTTTTTGCCTGCCAAAAGCCGCAAGTCAAACAAGAATAAACGTTCGGAGAGTCTGAGAGCTTATACACATGATGTCACTTCCATTTCTGCAAAATTTACTTTTGTCCTGTTTTACACACGTCTTCCTAGTCAATTGATAATTCCTGTATGAACCAGTTGATGCAAAAAATTGCCGTTACGACATTAAGTTTGTATTGTGAAAGTGAATTAAGCTTTCCGGAACACTGGCTTTTTTTTCAATTCAAAGGTGCAGAAAGCACAGATGTGGCGAAAAAATATACAAAAACAGAACTTATAAAATCGAAAATTTCCAGATGTGTGCGTGTATCTGAGGTATCTAAGTGCGCAGCTGTTGTAAAGGAAGTGCCTGAATGTGTTTTGCAGATACTAAAAATGTCTAGTACATGAGATTCTCGTCAACCCGTATCGACCCTGCATCAAAAGCCGTCCGATCCTTTCAAAACAAGTCTTGCTGACGCAAACACGATTCTATATGATCCCATTTTTCATCTCATCGACGAGGCTTCTCCTCTGACGCAAGGGCGTAAGCTACTCTCAATGCAAGCCTCGAAAAGCGAGGGGCTATACGGACAATTAGACTCATCTCGATGTGCAGATACGTCTTTAAGTCAGTGGAGCGACGAAGCGTTCGTTTTTAAAAGCGACGAGCACGTTCGGGTCGTCGAGTGGTAACGAAAAAAAGTGTGCGCACGGCCGGATAGTTCCGACGAAAAAAAGGCGTCGAAATTAATTGTGGTCCTTTGTCACGGGTAACGACTCGGCGCTTAATTTTCAACGATTTGTCAGCACAAATAGGCCGGAAAGTCAAAATGTAAACATTCACGGTTCATCGCGAGGTGGTTGCGACGGACGTGTAACCCCTCTCCCCCACCCCACCCTCGGATTCTGAGCTGGGGACTCAGGAAGGAAGACAACTCTGCGATTCATGATGGGACATATCCTCGTCGGAGGGTGAGGCAGATGAAAGGGGGTGAAGGGACGGGAACGCAGAGTTGTCGCTGTTATCCTTCACGAACGCCGACACACTCGCTCTTGAATTTAGGAAATCGAAGCTTAAATTATTTCGAAAATCGGTCATTTTCAGCAAGATTCAAACGCCTCACTGCAAAAAAAAAAAAAAAAAAAAAAAAAAAAAAAAAAAAAAAAAAAAAAATTGGATCTAGAGTCCAGACTCTTGAAAACATTGAAAAGAAAAAGGACTCAACTTGACTCAATCAGATTTAAGCTGAAAACAAGAACCAAGCCTCTTAATTTAAGTGGATTTCCTTTTGATTTAAGCTTAAATCTGATTGAATCAAGAGTCCTTTTTCTTGTCAATGTTTTAAGAGTCTGAACTCTAGATCCAATGTGTTTTTTTCCAGTGCTGAAAGTTGAAAATTCCAGTATCATCATAAATTACCTAATTCGAGTATTTGTTATTGTTTGGACTGTTATGCATTTTTGTCCCGAAATGATGAGCCTAAAAATAGGTTTCTTTCATTTTAACCTTTATCTTAAAAAGGAGACAACTGCAATTTTTTTCTCTCTCATTTTCTGGTTCACATTGTAGGACTATTTCGGAAGTGACCACGATTTGATTTTGAATTCTCTGTTATAAAGTTTATTTTTCTGAGCTCTAAGACTTAGAACGAGTCGATTAAAACCGATTTTACAGCTTTCCTCGTATTTGCTGGAGCATTTTTGAGAAGGACCGCTTCAAAGAACAATTGTTAAAAGAAATGAATTACCGTCATTCTACATTATGAATGGAACGATAGCTTTGCTGAAGGTAATTATGTCCGAGGAAAATGAATGGCACGAGGCACGCGTTAGTACGAAGCATGCATCCTAATTTCTAAAGATACAACTATATCAACTCCTAGGATGCGTTTTTGACTAACCGCTTAAATGAAGGCTGATTGCTGTTCGTTGATCGCTTTGAAGAATGGCCTGCATGTCCCGCGGCAATGCGCGTCTTTTGCTCACATTTTAATAATTGAACGAAGAAATCCTGCTCAATTATGTTTAGTTTAAGTAAAATAAGAAAAATTTAACTAGAAAGTCAACCAAAAAGATTTACAATCATAAGGTACCTAAAATGTTAATAAATGACAATTTTTCCCACCTTTTACCGAAGAAAATTCGTAAAAACGCGAATCAGAACAACCAATCGTCGCCGTGATTTGAACGTGGGCAAGAAAGGAGAAACGATGACGTCTCGCTTCAAACTTTGGCAACTCGGGGCGAGATGGTGCGTGAGTTATTTCTGTGTTGTCTGTCGGCTGTCACACGCAGGGAGCCTCTTAAAATTACCGCGACTCAACCGACTCCGACCACCAGCTCGCCCTGCCCCCCCCCCCTCCCACCCGCTCACCGGCTCCATCCCGACCGCCGCAAACCCTTTCAGCGGGATGCGCCCTGCCTCCTGCTCCCGCTAACCACTGAATTAAATGCATCCATATTTCAAACTTAACCTCTCCCCGCTCTAATTTGTTTTAATCTGGTCAAAGTCGCGTCACTTTAATCATTTTATCAAAGGGACGCAGCGGCGGAGGGGAGTGTCACCCTGACGTCCTTATCTGATCGGACTTGTTGAACCCGGACCCGCGGGAAGGGCCGAGGGCTGATTGGTCTCGACACGGCCCCACCTGCGGACCGATTATTGGAATTGATGGACAAAGCTATAGACAAAGACGACCCACTTTCAATAAAGCGATCCTGTCCTCGTAAACAGGCGGTTGCAACGGATAAAGGGGGTAAGTAATAGACTAACTAACGACAACCCGTGAGAGACCCCACAGTCCATCATTTTTCCCCTTATGACAACTGCCCGTTCTAACCAATAGGATCGCTCCGTGTTCCCTATGTCTTCTTTGTCCATCGCTTTATCTATCAATTTTAATGATCAGCTCACCGGTCGCCGCTAATACAAGAAGCGGGATGTTTTTGAGACCCTGCAATAACAATCTAAGCAATATAATTGGATGAGATAAAAGATGAATTTGGAGCCTAACGTTGCTGTTCGCCTATTGGCGATTGATGAGCCATTTTAGGTTCAACTTGTTGAGGATCCAAGCGAGTAAAAGTAACGAAATCATGACTAATAAATGCTGGAATGAGCACTTTACTAGGCGAGTTTTTATAAATTAGGTTCGGATCGCAAACAAATTGCTCAACTGATTGCATAGTCATCATTAAGGGAATCTGAGCGTTAACTTCTGAGAGTAACTTTTACACCTTATAAAAGATAACAGGGTGGGATTTTTAAAATATATGGACGTATGTATGCTGAAAAGAACTAAGTGTATAGGTTTTGCGTGCAACATAGTTCCTTTTGGCATAAATGCGCTCATATTACCTTTGGCTATAACCGTTTAAACCGCTCTTTGCCCCATCGGCTGCTTATGAAATCATTAACCTCACGATTCGTGTATCGATTAATCTTTGCAGCATAATCCTTTGTGTTCTTCGCACAAATTGCACATTTTGACCAATTAATGAATGGTTTTACATGCAGAAAAACATACCTTCAAAGCTATAAAATCCGTCAATTTTTCGATCAACCACAGATTTGAAATCAGGACTCTTAGAGTATAGTCTCAGGGATCATTCTTTAAAAAAATAGCTCTCTTTAGCATGAATATACGTCCGTTTTTCCTCTGGATCCTCGGTAATCTCAGCCTCTCTCTAGATTCGTCAGCACTGAGAAATGTACTTTTCGAGGCTTATAGAGTGGGGGAGCTTTCGTTGAATCTGGCAATGGGGGTGAGGGGCATCTGGGTGCAATATCTGTCGAGGTAAGTTTACTGCTCGGGGCGCGCTTGCGGAGACCGGCGAGTTGCCGCCGCACCGTCTGATACCGATCGCCAAGCGCGCAAGATTGAGACAAGCAACGATGGTGACTGGTGCGCCAACGTCGTAACTTCTGGCCAAACGCTGCAGTTTCCACCTCCACGTTGCCTCGTTTACACAAAAAATACTCTCTCTGCAGGTTCTTCCAAAAATGAACGACCTAAGTCATAACTTAGTAGAGTACCTATACAGCATAGAGAAAAAAAAGGAGGTGTTTGCATCTTGAGGTTTGTTTACCCTATGACGTAGGTCGGTACAACCTGGCCAGCGAAATCCGGAATTCAAAGTATGAAAAACGGACCATAATGTCCCTTTTTTTGCTTGAATCAACTCATTATATAGTTTCAAGCACTTTTTATAGAATGACTTTTTTCCAGAAATTACTCCATTTCCAAGAAAATCGATGATAAACGTCGCTGTACCGACCAACGTCATCAAAAAAATTCCAAGATGCCCGGAATGCAAACACCTTTTTTTCTCTATGCCTATGCAGGGCGAGTACGGGCATGTCGGTAATTTTGAGGTTAGATCATGGAGATTTTATACTCTGTCTGGAGATTCTTTCAAAAATGAACGGCCTAAGTGATAACTTAGAGTAGACCACTATATAGGGAGACTGCGGACATGTCGGTAATATTGAGGTTACATCATGGAGATTTTAGGGCCCAAAAAGGTAGCCAACCTATGAATTCAAATTATCCAGGACGATTTATTGTTAAAATTCTGACGGAAATATTCATACTAGATCACGAAGCAGGGTGTCAATTCAAGAACTACAGGACATGATTTCTTATCAAAAATGTTTGCAAGATACCGTTAACCTACCAAACATAACCAAAATTAACACTTATGAGAGAGGTAAGTGCGTATTGTTCGCCCTGGAGTTCCAACCTCCGGCTCGCGGAAAAAAAATCCAGAATGGATCACTAGACAAGGTACGAATTTAAGCATTCCGGTACATGTTTCTTAACCAAAATTTCACGTAGAACACGATTCGCGCAACGAAAATTACTGAAACCAACTCCTAACGAAGATATTAACCTTTTCATTTCCAATGGTTACGAGGAATTTGAACTGCCCGCTCACAAGAAACTCAAAGCTCTACGTGAGTCAAATCGCGCACGACAACGGTCTCAGCAAGTTTCTTAATCGAGCAATATTCATTTCCCACCCTGTGTTGTTCGAACTATAGGCAATTTGCTATAGCTGAGCCAAAGCGTCAAGATTGAGGTTGCCAGATTTTTACATCGCGCAGAGACTGTCATGATAACGTTTAGCGCGCGACGTGAATCACGTAGAGCATTGAGTTTTCATGAGCGGGTGGTTTGAATTCACGCATCAAGAATCATTAAATATCGTTGTGAGGAGTTGATTTCGATAATTTTCATTGTGCGCATCGTGCTCTACGTGAAATTTTGGTTACGGATCATATATCAGAGTGCTGAAATTCGTACCTTGTCTAGTGGTCCATTAACGCTAGTCGAATCGTTCGTTGACCGAAAACTGATCATTCGGCAAATCGTTGGACTTGTGTCTCACAAACTTTTTCCCCCTTCTTTGATTAATAATAGCTGTAAGCTTGAGAGAGAAGATTCAGCAAAAGAAATAATTATTTTAGCAAGGATAGACAGCACCAACTTTAGTCGGGATGGCTAATGACCGCGGATGACTGAAGACAATGCGATGAGCTCGTCGCATTGGGTTCAACCCCTGAATGCAACTATACCAGCTCTGTGGATGTGCGTAGTGCATATGCAGTACATTGAAGGCGCGCTGGTTTCTCTTGAGATCATCTTGATTCACAATGCACTGATGGACGACGTTTTCAACCACCTTTTACTATTTTAGCTAGTGTAAACCTGGACCATCAACATACGACTCCATATGACATGGACAACATTTTTGACTTTAAGTTTTTGGCGTATAAAAAACCATTTCAATGGCTCATTTTTCAAAGGTGTCTCTTTGAAAACGGTTTCCTAGTGGATGAAAATCACGGGAGCCATCGATGATCAGCCGCTCATTGAGTCTCAAATGTGTTTGGTTCTGATAGTGAAAGAGAGTTAACTGTGATCAAGTCCTAAGATTCAAACGAGAAGTAGTGTGTAGGTCCTTTTAGACTTTGATTGGAAAAAAAATCGGCAACAAAATTGCTTCGTTTCACTTTAAAAATTTCGGAGGTCGATACTTCTCAATGCTAACTTCTCTATGTTAACGTCATTATGTTAACTTTTCTGTGTTAACTGCTCTATGTTAACTTCTCTTTGTTAACTTCTCTATGTTAACGTCTCTATGTTAACTTCTCTGTGTTAACTGCTCTATGTTAACTTCTCTGTGTTTACTCTCCTTGTCGGAATATTATTATGCTTACTCGAAACTTGGCACCATTGCATGGGGCACACCACGGCAAGCGGGGAACAGCAGTCCCTGCCGTGCTGGCTTCCGCGATTTTACAATCTTCATTCTTTCTATTCATCTTTGACCTTAAATTCTCCACTTACACGACTTTAACCTCTCCTCAAGTTCCACCGTTTAGTAGCAGTTTTCCCTTGCGTTCGTCCCTCCGATAGTCCCTCGATTCTCTCGCCCATTCCATCGTAGATTTACTTATCTTGTCAGCCACAAAAGCCACATAAAAGAAAGTGGCAAGTTTTCGACATCCGCGATCTTTCAGGATGATAACAAACCAACAATGCAAGCTCTGAGCCAAGAATAATAAAATTAAATCTTTGTTTATCGAGGGATTTCAATTTTTTGACGTGAACAGATTACTAAAGATTGCTGAAGTGCAGTGCAGTTAGTCATATCGTCGGTACCCATAGACGAAGGAAAGTAACTCTATTTCAGCGTTGAAATATATACTCCAACCATCGACTTATTCACAACAATATGCCCGTGTAATTTATGCCCAATTGCTTGTAATTAGAGGAACTCTTTAATTGAAAAGTAACAACAATTTCCTGGCAAAATACGATTTGTAAGTGGAAACTTTGCAACGGTGGCATGCAGTTATACGTAGTTGCGATTCTTGAAAATTGGCAACACTGTCCTTTCTCCATTCAAACGTATATAAAACAATCAATCCTTGGTAAGCTTGCCTCACAGAATGAGGTGCCTGAAATCATAGAACGGGACATTGTTTCCTTGTGTATTTTCGTTACACAATTTCCAACGCGCTGGGTAACGAAATAATTTATCCGATGTACTCTCGTAAGCAAAAGTTAACTTTTATGGTCAACTTTACAGTTTTGGACTTGAGTTATACTTTTTGTCTGGAAAATACCGATCTTTTTTGGATTCAGATTCAGCGTAAAATTTTTATTGGGAATATATTTAAATGTTATAATGTTATGTAGGTGTTTCGAAGTATAAATTACCGCGCGAAGCAATTGCATCTGCTAAAGAAAGGCGACCACTGCAAAATGAAATCTCATCTGGGCAGATACATCCAATTAGTTTCTGAAACCTTTAAGTTTTTTAAGGGGTGATTTTTAGTTAGACCGCACCCATTGGATTACAGTTCGTAATCAAGAGCCACAAATTCTGGCTTCATAAAAGCGCATATCTGCACAGAGAAATGAATGGCACACACGTTGATCCTGAAATAAGACAGAAATAGTCGTTTCTTATCACTAAATTACGTCCAATAATCAATAGTCGCATGTTTGTGAGGCAATGTGAAAAGCTATACGAAAATCAACGAGGCTCTATTAAAGAAAGACGCTACGTCTCGTATAAAACGATTCAATAACTCTTACTGAAGCAGACTAATAGAGACCCGAGTTAAAAGGAGTCAAAGCAGGTGTGAAAGCCGCCGCGGTGAAAAACGACTCATTTGCCGCCGTATCAGATCAACAGAAACGCATTAGCCGACAAGCATAGGTAAGGACGTGAAAATAAAAAAACATAAATAAGAATAAACGCTGAGTTTACGTCCGGGTTTAAGACGAAAGTTTCGGACAGTGACTCGGGTCATAAAAGAAATTTATGGGACACATTAAATTTTCATTTCCAAAAAAGGCACTGTTTTGTTATAAATAATAGGATATTATCTTTAGTGAACTTTATCTATATTTTATTCGGAGCCACCTACAACAGTTTTATGTTAAATTTATTCACCATTGTTATTTCTGAACTATTTGAAAAACGATACGGTACGATGAGCGCCCGGCAAGACTGCGTTTATACACTATGTAATTGGACCATAAATTACGGCGCTCCCCATTCACAGTGTCTTGAGGTTCTCTACACTCCTGAGACGGGACCAATAAAACATACCGGTTGGGGATATTAAAAAAGGAGCCAATCTGAACAAAACCCCTATTTCATCGCTCCAGGTCTCCATTACATGATCATTAGCAACTTGCTCATAAATTCTCCCTCGGCCCTGGCCTCAGCGCCGCGCGGTCGCCGGTCGCGGCTTGCGTTATGATTCATAAACACGTTCGATGGTAATAACGCAGTATCAGGGTTTCCCAGGCAAATGGCTCCAACTTTTCGCGCCTTCCTTACTCCATCCACTCCTTTCGCCCAACGCAACGATAGTGCAACTTTCAGTCGAGACTGGCTCCTGAGTCCTGATTTATCCCGCCTCGTTCCTGTCAGCCTCCAAGGTGAATATTGAAATAACAGCCCGCAGTCCCCGCTTTGCTACCTGTGCTTTATGCTCAGCTTTTATGCGTTCATTAACGCATCTCACAAGGTAGACTGTTTCGGACGTGAAGTCACTGTGGAAATCCTCCGTTGAAACCTGTTTTGATTGTCTATCGATAACCTCTCTTCTACTCATGCTTATGGAATTATATCGATACGTTACATAAGCCGTCGTTTCACAGACAAAAGAACGTGACATTATACTCCAACGTCACTGAATTACCTCGTGTAAATTGTGTTTTTACTAAAACACTATTAATTTTTAAAAAAATTAATATTAATAATGTTTGTATAGTGGTAGTGTGCAGTGTGGTTACAAGATTAAATTTTACTTAATTGAATTCAGATTTCACGCAAAAGGCAACCACATTTTAGACAAAAATTACACAGTTGCATCTATGTTTGTTTCCAAAATACCTTTTTTTCAATGTTACAATTCCGTCAGTTACGCTTTTGGTCAAAGAAAAAATCATATTTACCTTTCTGTCCCACCTGCGTGTGGATAAATGCATCCCTACAAAATTTTATCATCCACCAACTGTCTGAGTTAAATTGGAGAACTCGAATCAATAATCGATTTACATTTTACGAATTTTGCGTTGGACAATCGTAATTTATAAGAATTTTCATAATCCTTAAAATACAAATGCATCCCTTTATCTAATTCTGAAACAATTATGCAGAATTTTACAATTTCCTAAAGATGTGTAGTATCCGAGTAAATGATATTTAATTTGTGGTCGCATACTTCCACTTCGGACTTCAAATGTTTTAACCGTCGTTTTCATCTTATTCCTTGTGTAAAAATCGTGAATGGGGAGGTATTAAATGGTATTTAAAGCTAAGTTGCTTGGTCATATGTTTGAAATGCATTTCATATTCACCACAATGTGGCTGCAAAATTTCCTTTTTAGTCTCCCTCAATGTTTAATCCAAGTGAAACCTGAATCCATTACATTTATGCATGAAACCCGTTGAGCTGAAGTCGTTCAGATGTTCGTTCATACTGTCGAGCAAAAGTTGTCTGAGCTGTGCGAAAAACCATATTTTGCATAAATTGAATTCACCTCCCGAAGCGGAATGTCATGCTCTATTCGACGGCGAAGAACAAATTAAGTCGTCTGTCGCAAACAGACAAGGCGAAGATCCACCCCGAGATTAGTTTGTTTAAAACTTTCAGGAAGATATGTTCGTTAATTCTGTCCGCGCCCATGGCTGCCAGACTGTAAAAATAGCGGCGGTGGTTTCAAAAATAGGCATAGAAAGATCAAACGATGGTATCCTTCCGTAAGGATTTGTAGATGACTTCGTAGCTCGAATTTGGAAAGATTATATTGAATTTCAATTTATTTTAGAAGAACAGATGTTTCGACGCGTTTTATCAAAATATCTGTGACTTTTTGGAGGGTGAGGGACTGAAATAAGGAGTATTATAAAAGGAGCACATGGTATATCATGGGCACATGTCCCGCAAGTTTTTTTTTTCCATCGTATCGGTGTTTTGTCAAAGATTTGACAAAAGATTGACAAAGACAAAATTTCGAGATAGTGAGGAGAGAAAAATACATTGATTTTCTTCGAATTATCGAGAGATTCTCAAGGGAAACAGACTTTCCTTCGAATTAATGAGCTTTTCGAGTTATCGAGGTTCGAATTACCGAGAGTCCACCTGTAATAATAAACACCTGCATCCACCTCGTGGCTCATAGGATTTTATTGTTAAAACAACCTCATGATGAACCGATTTACCAACCAACCACGAATATTTAAGTTTCGCAGACAATTTTATCACGAATTACTTTACATTGCTGGAACCAAATGTTTAGAGGCAGTCATGAATATGGAGTTCTTCACTCATGACTTTCATTGATTTTATGAAAATCATTTCAGGGGCCACTTTTCCATCTTTGTGTTACATTCTAACGAATATTTTGTTGCCCTCCTGACATAAGGGCGTAACTGCATTCTGCAATGAATCCTAACATCCAAGCAACTTAATGATTTTCCGAGCTCATCTCATTGTGTAGTTACGCCCTTATGTCAGCCAAGCGACGATATGAAATACAAGAAATATGCACTAGTCCAGTCATTGTGCCACCCTTGAGATTCAGCTAAGCCAAAATGGTGCCTTTTGCATTTTTTTGAATGTAAGTATTAAAAATTGGATTCAGAAAAAAAAGGACACGTAAGAAAAGGCGAAAAAATCTCTCGTTTCCAGAGGGTACAGTAAATTCTAACTGTGTCGTCTTTCAGCGATACAAGAGACAGAACCTTCAATTAGTCGAGGCTGGAACGACGCGGCGCAGAGAGCAATGATGACGAGGACTTGAGATGCAAAGGAGAAGCCCTCGGCGCAGCGGTCGGCATTTAACACACATTAGCGCCTAAAAAACTGCATGAATACTTCACGCGTTGCGTCAAACACAATGCGCCGAGCAGCGGTCGACGAGAAACGCATAGCGCCTACAAGTCTGCATGAATACTTCACGCATTGCGTCAAACACAGTGCAGTCAGCGCGGCGCAGTGGCAGAAGTTAAAATCATTAAACCACATTTATGTTTGTTCTTTCATAATTTTATTGTTCATTTCTTATAAATGGAAGGCCTTGTCCACACAGAGATAGGTTAACGGAACTTAATTTTCGCGCAAAGTTACGTGAAATTTTGCTAGTAGTGTTGACAGGGCTTTCGCAAAAAAATGTCTCCAACACGAGTAGACGCGTCTTATGCTTATGCACCCCTCCCTCTCCAGCACTTCACTTGATAGTTTATATGGATATTTCAAAACGAATGAGAAAAGGGCGGCAAAATACAGGCGGCCCATGGGCGGAAAGTAGATAAATACATACATAAAGCCGCTTTTATAGCGCCGCCTCGCGCTCTGCGACGCCCAATCGCCATTGTCCCCTATCCTCCCAGAGATCATCAGGCAATTGGCACCTTCTGATCTCCTCCTCCACCCCTTGTCGCCAACCTTTCACAGGACGTCCACGCCGTCGCCTTCCGGGAGGAACCCAATCGAAGACCTGCTTGGGCAACCGATCATCTGCCATCCTTCGCACATGTCCATACCAGACCAACTGCTTGGACCTGATATCGTGCACGATGTCCTTCTCCGCACCCATTATCTCGCGTACCTTTTCATTGCGGATACGCTCTCTTCGCGATATCCCAGCAGACCTTCGCCAAAAGTCCATCTCGGTTGCCCTAAGCATGTCTTCAGTTCTTTTCTTGAGTTGCCAGACCTCACTCCCGTAAGTTACGATACTCTTCACGATGACGTTGTAAATTTTTCTTTTGGTCTCCTCGGAGATACTCTGGTCCCAGAGAACCCCATTTAGCATCCCGATAGCTTTCCTGCCTTGCACATTCCGATCTTTAATGGCCCTATCAACAAGCAAGTAGATAAATCCGGCCATCTAAGTTTTACATCTTGTATCCTCTTTGTGATCTTGTTGTTCCTTCATAAATGTTCATTTCTGCAAAATTATAAGATTTGGTTCTTGTTTTTTTGTTGCAGCTGGACTCGAAGAACAGCCCTCTGGCATTACTGGCGCAAACCTGCAGTCAAATCGGAGCGGACTCCTCGAGTATGAAGAGCATCTCCTCGTCGGACAAGTCGAAGAAAAGCGACTCCCGCGACAAAGCCTCCCCGGCCTCCTCGATCAGCAGCTGCTCGCCTGTCACCTCCAAGTCGAGCTTCAAGCCGTACGAGTCACTCTCACACAAAGACGCCGACGATAAAAACGTCCGCGTGAAGACGCCCTCAAAGCTCCAATCCCACTCCAACTCCCGCTGCAGCAGCAAAGAGAGCGCCTCTTCGGGCTCCGGAGGCTCCACCTCTTCGCCCGGCACCCGGAAGACCCCGGCCACAACCCAGGAGCTCCCAGCCACCTCGCGCCCCGAAGACACGCCCGCCTCCAAGGCCCCCGTCTCCGCCGGCTACCTCGGCTACCCGTGTTCGTTACCGCTCGACGTCATGGCGTCCGGGCTCCTCTCCTACCCCAAGCCCGGCGCCCTGAACCCCTACCTGGGCTACACGAGAATGAAGACTGTCAACGGGTCCGAGGCCGTGGTCCCCGTCTGCAGGGACCCTACTGCGCCGGCTGCCAGCTCAGCTCCCACCTCCTCGGCGGCAAGCTGTGCCCGGCGGGATGCACCCAGTGCGACGGCAAGCAGCTCCCGGCCCATGCCCACTCGCACGCCCACGCGCAGTCCTCGATCGCCACGGCGTACGCGCACGCGCAGCTAGCTGCCCTGGCGGCCGCTTCTCAGCTACCCTACGTGTGTTCGTGGATCGCGGGCGAGGCGACCTACTGCGGCAAGAGGTTCGCCACCTCGGAGAACTCCTGCAGCACCTGCGGACGCACACCTCCGATATGCTGGGATCTCCTACGCACCCTATCCTCTCCCGCTCGTACCCGACGCCCCCTCTCAGTCCCCTGGCCACGGCCAGGTATCACCCCTACTCGAAACCCTCGTTACTGCCTCCGGGACTTAGTTCTTCGTTTCCCCTCCACCCACCGTCGAGTTTACCCCCCTATTTCCCCCCGTACTCCCTGTACGGACCTAGGTTAAGCACTTCGCAAAGTATGCACCCCTGAGATGAGGCGTGTTTTGCGGGGGATTCAAGCTGTGATTAATTTTGTTTTCTCGTCTAATCTAAGTCTCATTTTAAAGTAGGTGTTACGTGTCGTATATCGCAACCCACTTCTGAATGCGCCGCGTGGAACCGGTGCATATGAAGTTTCCTTATTTTGCTCTCTCCTCAAGAGGATTTCTCTCACAGGGTTACAAATCTGGCGTGCTAATGGTGAATATGTTTTAATGTGTGGAAATTTATCTCACATTGCGTGTTTTTAAAAACTTGAGGAGTCGAAAAACATACTTTTTACAGAAAATATTTGAACGCACTGTGGAAACTTGATCAAAACATTATCTTTTAGAATAATATATCATGATTAAAGTGGATGTTTCAATCAGCTCAGTAACATTTATCATATAGCAAGACCTTCAACTAATCAACAGCCAAACGTATTTCATTTGATGTGAAAATAGTATTTCTCATTCGTATTTCTCATTATTGGCAAATGACGCACATAAAGTCAGATAGAAAATGACAAATTTCCTAGAATATCCTCCTTTAAATGGTGTTAGCTCTCTTGTTACTCATACAGTTGTTGGTACTGTTGTTGGCACTTGTAAATTCTGCCTTTCCGCAAGCCATGCAAATGAATATAACATTGTCATTATTCCTCTGTTTGACTTCTTCTGTAGCTCACGACAAATTTTGAACCCTCATGAAATTCTACCATCTGAATACTTACGTTGCTTATTGATCTATTTTTTTACCGATATGTACGCTTTTCAAATAGACGACTCAAACCTCACCTAATGAATCTCTATGTTGGTATAATATTTCAAGATTCCATCATTTTAATCTTCTGAATTTTTTTCAAGATTCCATTATTTTACTCTTCTGAATTTTTCATTTTTCGTCCGTCGCTAAATTGATACAAAACATTTTTTTCTTAATTTGGGTATGTTTGAACCACCCCATCAGCTTACATTGAAGGTTCCTCTGTAATTGAATTTTCACGTGATTAGAGCGCAGAGTACGACGCAGTATCACGCAGACAAATGAAATTATTCAGATGAACATACATACACATTTATAGTTTTTCAGTGACATGAAGTGCAAGAAAAAAAGACCATTTCAGTAATTTTTGAAGTCTCTGATTTTGGATGAATCATAGTCAGAACAGAATCGATGCCTTCAGCTTCAAAATTTTCAACTTTTAGCTTGTGAATGATATATTTCCTCTGATGTAAAAATACCAGATTGTTGAATTGCTATAGCTTTTATCACAATTTTCTCAATGGAATAAAACAAATCTTGAAAAGTGATGGATCTTCTTATGTAGCTTACATTCTAATACTGGATATTCTGACGCAACCCATTTTTTTAATTTCTCCTTTATTTTTGTTTTTTTTACATATTTTTTATGGAACTTGCATGCTTAACTAGTGCAATTTTTAAACGTGGAGAACCATTGAACATGTAATAATAATAGCTGGGTGAAAGTTAGAATCCTGGTCTACTTTTTTCGCATTTGAAAAATTCAAAAATATCATCTATGAAATAACTTTTGACTCCGATGAAACATCTCGGAAAATATTATTTTACCTGTCCATATTTTAAAGCGTTTAAATCAGTTAATCATTTTCAATCTTTGTATCCAGTTGATTGAAAATGATACTAGTGTGTACTCACGACCCAGACATAGATATTTATTTTCAATAAACCACACAACCATCAAAATGTATTGATTTCCTTGAAAAACTTGACGTATAAATTGTAAAACATCAAAGAAAAAGCAAGTTTAGTGTAATTTATTCCATATAAATATTACAAATCGCAGTGGTACGTTTTACGACAAAAATATAAAAAATATTGTTATTTTTTAATTTAATGTTCTGCACTCTGATTTTTGTTAATGAAAATGAATATAAAATATTTTATCTTTCAAATTTTCTCTTATTTTAATTAAAGCTCATCAATTTTAGCATGTGAGTTTTAGTGTCCTACACCTGACGTATTTGAGCATCACTTAAAATTTATCTGAAATCCTCTAAAATTTCATATCAGCACACCACATTATCAAATGACTCGTGCTTGCAAGTCAATGAAACATTATCTTTTTTCTCATTTTCAGTTTGTCCCTCCAATCCATCTTGAACTGTAGGAGCTTTTTTCACCAAATTAAAATATTCACTTAGAATATCTTATGGATTTATGAACTTCGCATTATTGAGATCAAGTTTATAAATTGTAATTATTTAATCAATAATTCTATCCGTAACAGGGGTTTCAAGAGACAATTAATTGTCTATGAGTATAATATTAATCTATATTTAGAAATGCTTTTTGCTTGAGGCATGAAATATTTCTGAGGATTCTCAAGGAAATTATCCTCTCTACTGTGAGCCCCACCAAAAGGAACAATTTCGGTAAAAACATTCTCAAATTACTTACACGAGACTAGATCCAAGAGTGTAATCTACTTGTCATCCCTCAAAATCTTCGACAAAAGATATTGACAAACGGACTGTCTAGCATTCTAAAGCAAAATTTAAGGGTTCAGGCCCATTTTTAGCTGCTTTTAGTCCGTCTGACACTCCCACTCCAATTTGACAGCCGTACACAATCATTTGATTTGTAAAGCTCAAACACGTCTCAAAATTACGACCCCTCCCTCTTCCCACCCCCATCAAACGGCGTGACCCAGCGAATCAATTATTGCACAATGTCAGTGAACGTTGAGCAAACACTAGCCGATACGCAATCACTCGGCCCTTGCATTATGATTTTACGAGTGTCACCCGTCTCTCAGACTTTCATTCTGAGTTTGTTTACCGGCTCAACTCCCAAGTGTGCTAATAGATTAAAGTCAAATAGTCTCCAAAGGAGTAACCAAGGGCCATTCTGTTCCTGACAAGAAGTGTCCCTCTTGAAGAGTAAATTGAATGTCGCATTTGAGCCGCTGAAGTGTCGGCGTGAATGCGCTTCTTTATTGCTTCGCAATCCTTATTGAAAAGCCAGTATTTTCCAGGCATCATTTAGGTTAGACTTAATATCGCATGCCACCAATGTTACACCCACGAAAATATCACTCCTAGATTTTACTCAAAATAGCCGTCAAAATCTTGTTCATGGCAACTATTTAAATAAGGTGCTGAAATTACAGTGCCGTAGGCGTTGAGTCACAAACAGGAAAGTCACGCTGACTTTTACGTAAAATAAAAAAAAAAAACTTCTAGCAGGCATTACGGTTTGCTTGGATTTGTACGTTTTCAAAATGAAACGAAAATAGCAAATTTTAAGATTGAGCCACTGTGTAATCCATGCGGGTTTGTATTTCAAATGTTCCGCATGTTCTAACAAGATGCCACTTTGGGGTCGAAGACACGAAAACTTGATCGTTCGATAAGTATTAAAAAGATTGTTTCATTTCTTTCCAGCATTAGGAGAACACTCTTAAAATTAATCATTAGGTTTAAACCGCAACTTTATTTATTCCAAGCTTCAAAATTGGCTTATGTCACCTCAAAAAAATCAAATAGGAGCAAGAATTTGGAAAAAGTACAGTCTCAAGTAGCTCAGTGCAATATAAATATTGAAATACAATTGCGATTTAATGCAATAAAATTCCAATTTTCCTCATAATGGTAATATTTTTACCATATTTGATGGCAATATTTGATCCATAATTTCCGATTTTAAACAATCAATGAAATAATTTCCATCTGTGAAAAAAGGCAATAAGCAATGCAATGAACAATTGCAACCTATTTAAATTTTATCGCAATAAATTTCAATTAGAAGTATTCCTTCGATCAGTAGATAGTCAATATACACAACACTCCGATGTAGCAGCAGCAATTTCACCATCTTATTGCAATCTGTGCTACTTGTGGTGGAAAATCGTGGTTTTCTACTTTCGCCATCGATATTCCGTCACCTTTCGACCGAAGAATATCACAAGCACCATGCGACGTTTCAAAGTTTCCGCCCCTATTCTATTTTTTTACAGAGAAATTGTTCGCCGAAGCTGTCCAAAAAATTAACTGAACTTTCTTTGTGCTGCCGATAAAATTTAGTGAAATTTTCAAACACATTCAACCAACAATTTCTCCGTAAAAAAATCCAATGGCGGCGGAAATTTTGGAACATCACATGACGCTTTTGATACTTTAGCCGGAAGGTGATGATTTGAGTTCCAAGCCCTCTTTTTCCGTCGCCTATCACACATTTCATTACCGAGCAAAACCGATCAACAACTCAAAATCCGTCTCTCTTGGCGTGGATATGCGGCAGTTTCTCCTCCTGTGAAGAATCCACAGCGGCGTATGCTAAAAACACACGGTTACCATGATGCCCCGTCAAAGTTTGTTCGATTTCAATGGAAAAAGTTTGGCAAGTTGAAGGGAAGCCGGGCGGCGTGTGTGTATAGGAGTGAAATGGAGACTAACGAGGATGCACCGAGCACCATTCATCCATCATCGCAGCGGATAAAAGAAACCGTCTCAAGCGCCTCCCCGTTCCCGGGCTGAAATCACTCATCGTTCTCCTGCTGACAACTGAAATTCATTTATAGACATGCCAAGTCGTTTCAGCTCCCAGGTGCCATGTTGCAACCCTATCCCTTTTTCAACACCATCCGGCCCAAGGGCAGGTTGCGTTCGTCGCAAATCTTCGGCTCCTAGACGAAACAGCTTAACCACATTTGGACCGCATGAGCGAAAAGGAGCCAAGCCACTTTCAGCTATTGACAATTTTAATCGGGCTACACAGATTTTCACATAAAAACTGTTGTGTGAATTTTCGTGCAAATTTCAGTGAATTTTCTGCATAGTGCGAGGCAAATTTTTTTACAATTTTCAAAGGAATCCGCACAAATGTTACCTTGTAAAAAATTGAATAGTACAGTCAAATTCGGTAATAGCTGATGTGGCTTGGTTCTTTTCTGCTAAACGGCTTCTCCTAGACTAAGAAGCTTAACTTCATTTCGATTACATTTTGCAAAAAGGTACCAAGAGCATTGCAATATTGCTAAGATTGTATATTTATCATTTGCGATAAAAGTACTAAAATTAAGCAAAAATATGAAATTTGCACTGTAATTTTCGTCTAAGATTCACTGTTGTTCGGATGTAAAATAGAAACTGATTACAGATGATCACGTTTTTCTTCTAAGACGAAAAAATAAGTTGCTCAATCATAGCAGCATCGCAATTGCTCTCAAAATGTCTCAATTCTTGCAACATGCAACTCATTTGGACTGCGTTAGGCAGAAATGAACCAAGCCTATGCATCAGCTTCTGCCAAATTTAAGTGGGCAATTTAATTTCTTTTTTCATAAAAACTGTTGTACGGATTTGTGTGCTTTCAGTGTATTTTCTGCATAAGGTGAGGTTGAGTAACTGGGCAGGAGTTCGGAGAAAAATTTCAAAATTTCAACTTCATGATTTTTTTCCCATCATTATATTGACAGTGGAGGCTACTTTTAAATTTTTTTTAGTAAGTACAACACCTTGTCTAAATGCAGGAAGAGTCAAAAGTCGAATTTCATCTTTCAATTTTTTCCCACAAATTTTCAAAAATTTCCCGTTTTTTTCACCCAGTTACCCAACGTCGTGGGGTAACTGGACTACCCCCCCTTAATTTTTGAGGGGGGCATTATTTTTAATTCTCATTGGCCAGAAGGTGATGTCCTGCTCATGAAGGTTTAAGAAAATGTCATTTGAATGTATATAAACATGTTTAAGTGGTTAAGAATGATGTCGTAACAGTTAGCGGCAAAAAAACCCTCAAATCTGAGAATTGAATAACGGTAAAAAAAAATTGTTTCCTTGTAGATAAATGCTTAGAACTTTCTGTATTACTACTTATAAAGTAGTATTGTATACCAGGACACCGTTTGGCCACTTTTAGTGAGATTAAGCATGATACATTTTTAAAAAATGAAAAAAAATTAAGCCGCAAGGCTGATCTGGGATAGAGTCAGGCGCCAAAAAGTTCCCTTAATTTTTAAGGGGGGCATTATTTGTAATTCTCATTGGCCAGAAAGGAATGTCCTTCTCATGAGGGTTTCAGAGAATTTCATTTGAATTTATATAACCATGTTTAAGTCGTTAAAAGTGATATCGTAACAGTTAGCGGCAAAAATGTAATTAAGTAATGCTTAAGTTATGCTATAATTGACTTAAGTTAGAAGTTTAGTGTGCTGGGAACCCTGATTATTGGTCTTTGGCACTTAAAAGTCCACAATAGTCAATTAGTTTTGACATTTTCAGAAGTAAACAAACACCGAAGCACAGCAACCTTGCAATGGGTAACTGGGCAGGTGCCACCACTGCCACCTGCCCAGTTACCTTGGGGTGGGTGCCCAGTTACCCCACAAAGGGAAAATTTTCAAGGTAACTGGGCATCAACCCTTTGCAGCCAGTATTTTCATCCAATTACGTTGTAATTACTCACGCATTACACAAATACATCATACATGAAGAAGAATTGTCAAAGTTGAATAAAATACTTGCTGGGAGTGAGATATGAGGCTCTTTTCGGGACCACCTCCGGCGTTGTTTTGAAAAAAAAGCTGTCCAATTTTCGGCACTTCACCATTCACCATAAAATTTTTTTTTGAAGTTATGTTTACATGTTCTAGATGGTTTACGTCATAATGAAGGTATGCCAACAGTGAAAACAATTTTTGCACTAATCTGGTAGAAATACAGAGGGTACTGCCCAGTTACCCACCGCCCAGTTACCCAACCTCACCTTAGTGCGAAGCAAATCTCTCAAAATTGTCAAAGAAATCCGCACAAACGTTCTCTTTTGAAAAGTTAAATTGCCCAATTAAACTGTCAATAGCTGATGTGGCTGAATTCCTTTCTGCTTAACGCGATCCATTTTAGGGTTGCAAATTTGGAGAGCTTTACATTAACCTGTCCTGTTCACTATGAGCTTTTTTAAGCCAATCTCTGATGAGCATGAGTGTATGGGTTTTATTTAAGGGATGCCTTTAAATCCAAAGGAACTAAAGCCATTCTGACATGAGCCCTGGGCTGGGATCTTTAGAATACTTGCATAGCAGGGCTCATGCCACAATGGGTATAGTTCCTTTTGATTGAAAGGCATCCATTACAGGGAGCCATTAGGAGGGCTTCCCTCCCTAATGGCAAAGTTTCGTAAATAAAATACCTCAGTTCAAATCTTCTCATTCACGAAAAACAGTTATCTGGCGGAGATTAGAGATGAGTTCCATCAAAAGAGTTTAAAATTGTCAAAGAAGGAGTAAAATTCAATAGAAAATTCAATACGTTCTAAGCTGCGGCAACTTTACTTTTGGAAAAAAGTGCCACTTCCCCGCATCGTCTGCCTAAAATTTAATCGAACAAAGTGAAAAACTAATAACTCCACGCGACAGTGTAGGATAGTACACGTGTAAGGTGTGTTTTCATGTGTTCATATCTTAGTGGAAAATTCCTCAATTTCTGGACGTCATGAGAGATGTTTTGTCGGGAAAGGCTCTATGGCAGGACCGGAATTATTTTTGACGCATGTCAGTCGAGGAACACGAAAGCACGGCATCATTTTAACACGTCAAATTTTGAAAGGTTTTTTCCCCGCAAAAGCGATGACTTTTTGCATTAATAGACTTGACGTTTTTCCTAGATTTTATTTAATTTGCCATCAGTTAAGCGGAAATCAAGAATCTCTGGAAGTCGTCTCCGTAATTTTTTCTCCGTAAACTTTGACGTCAATAGTTAAACGGAGAAAGCAAAAAGTACTGAAAGATTTTTGCTTCGTTTCCAGGCTACTTCGTTTGAATTTAAAGTCGTACCTTAAAAGGGGATTGAAGATTATTTAGATAGAAATCCGTCACGAACTTTTTTCAGAGTGAAAAGAGGCGTTGTCTTTTACATAAAATGGCTTAGAAATCACGATTGGTAAGCTCTAAAATTCACTCTCTGTAACTTCACGAACTGCGTAAGAAGTTTCTGCCTTTTATTTAAAGAGTACACTGCTGAGCAAATATAAAATTTGGTGCTGACCGCGCGGGCATGACTTTCCGCAAAAGTTAAAAAGGCCTGCGTCATGTGACAGTTCCTCAACAAAACAAACAACGAAAGTGCTTTTAAACCAATTAGTAGTAGTAGTAGTAGTAGTAGTAGTAGTAGTAGTAGTAGTAGTAGTAGTAGTAGTAGTAGTAGTAGTAGTAGTAGTAGTAGTAGTAGTAGTAGTAGTAGTAGTAGTAGTAGTAGTAGTAGTATAATGTAAGTTTATTTTAAAGCGGTGCCTTTAGCAGCTATGGCCATTAACACCTCTGTAGTTAGGTTTCAGGGTTTGTCACAAAAAAGGGAACAAATTCAAATTACCTTTAAAAGCAGGAAAGTGAGCATATTCGTTTGATGGCGTTTGTTATGTTGTTTGTTTTTTACTCAAAAATGGGGGCATATTGGTGGCTAATGCTGAAATGACGAAATAAGAATTCCAATTTGCAGATCACCTCTCAGCATAGGACAAAACTCCAGCCCGTAGGCTCCGGATATCTGCCGTGATAGCGAAGAGAGCAGTAAGTTCATTTCTGTATGAGCCATGGCTAGCACATGATTTTATAGGTCTCGAGGTTCATCCCAGCATGCTATTACTGCTCTCCTCGCTAACACGGCAGATATGATGTCAAATAACTATGCGGAAACAGCATGAAACGTGTTAAGTAGAACGGTTGTACCCAATTTTAGCTTATTTTTTTTACTTGCGCGACGTAAGTAGGTTTAAATCCCTATTATAGGTCACCGCAACTCTATTTTTTCCCAACCCTATCTACAGAGACGCATATGAGATAGTAAAAAAAAAGTGATAATCTCTCACATGTGACGTAATTTTTTTCAAAACTTCGAAAATGACGACATGACTCATGGAACGTCTGTCACAGGTTGGTAATAAATCACGGGATTCGTCGTTCGTCCTAATTTGAGTCGTGATAAGTTCTTTTTGACACGATCTGATATTTTGTGACCGTGGCGCGAGCTTAATTTCTCCGCCCGTCTGTCCTCAGCGGAGCTCCTAAAATAACTGCCAAAAGAAATAAATAAGACAATAAACTAAAAATCACATCATTTATCCTCTCACACTTAAAAATGTACCCATCACTAATTCCTCGTCCGCTCACATCAAAGAGACTCTTTCAACAATAAAAACCTGAGCTAAAAAATGCGCCGTCACGTTCCCTCTTTCTTCTTGTTTTATAAACAAACTCCGAAATCCCTGACACTAACAAGCGTTTCTCCGGATTTGATGACGTTTCGGTGTTGTTGTACGGAAAAAGCTCTCTGCTCTTCCTGTGTTCTTTGCCTCGGCTCAGCTGAGTGTTCGAATAGATACCAGCGTGCCGAATAATAGGCGATGACAAATGTATATGACGAGGAAAAACAGCTCGCATCCGACGTGGAACTAACCATCGGTCATAAAAATAGTCAAATGGAGCCAATTTGGCGAGGATTTGGGCAGTATTAAAGTTTAACTTGGAATAAGTAGGTCAAAAGCTTGATTTGTTTTGGGAAATAAAGTCATCTAACTTTTCCAAAACACTGTAAAATGAAAATATCGAGCGACATTTGGGTGAATAAAAATAAAGGTAATAAAAAGAAGTAGATCTCTAACCACATGCTGCCATTTTTTTTATTAATTACATCCTTAGGGCCTTTCGGCTTATATCATCATTAGAGGGTCCATATTGAACACTACAAAAGTTATCAGGTACTATAACTATCTACAAACACACCTACTACAAAGAAACAAACCTCTGATGATGGCATAAGCCGAAAGGCCTCAGGGATGTAATGAATAAAAAATGGTCAAAGGTCTACTTATTTTTCTTACCTTTATTTTTATTTTTATATTTGCTGCTCCTCCAATCATTCTTAAGTAACATTCGTGAGGGTTCGCAACGATATTGAAATCATGAATTTTTATGTTCCCAAATGTTATGTGTTGGCATAAGCTTCCAAAACAAAAGTGAAACAAGAATAGTTTTACATTGAATATCTGTATAGCACTGAGCCCAAAAATTAAGCATTGCTAAACAGATAGAATCCACCCTTGAAATAAGTTTTAGAAAATAATATAAAATCAAAAATGTTTAATATGTGCGTCTCATTTCCAGAATTTCCAGCAGCGTAGTTTGATCTCGCTTTCTTAATTTCGTGGAATATATTGTGACTAACAGTTTTTAGAGAAAAAAGACGAATTATTCGGAATTTTAGACGTTACTAGAGACTAAATTGACCCACTTGCGGTTTCTTTTAAGAGTTTTAATATGCCTCATCCAACGCTAAGAATTATAAACCAGACTCCAAAAATTTCAAAATACATTGTCAGCGATGGAGTCGACTTGCATTTCTTCCTCGATACCTTGAATTCAAGTTGTCGTGGTCTAATACCACTCTAAGCCACTGATATATTCCGGAAAGCTATTACTGTACACCTATATACACTTAACTAAAAATGTTAAAATGGTTAATATTTCGGATTATTTGCGATTAAAAAAACCACATTTCAATTGGACTTATTTCTATCAACCGGAACTATGTGCACTAAGACATGAGCCCTGAGATCCATAAGAACAGACGCGTAACAGGGCTCACGTCATAATGCCCATAGTTCCGTTTGATATAAATACGTAAAATTTATTCAACGTTAGTGACTCATTTTGCTTCCTCTGGGGAAAGAAGACTAAAAAGGTGTGAAATAAATTGGACTGATTTCGTTGGGAATCCCAATCCAAGAGAAAATTGTAAGAAAGTTTAAAACAATTTTACTTCAGTCTGGTGAACTTTATCATATTTTAATCAATATGTCATCTCAGCCGAAAGTAAACTCTAAAGATAAAACTCCATAGCTTTGCGATGAAAGTTTCCCGAGTATATTCCTCCCACGAAAGAAAGTAAAAGAGTTCGAATTCGAGAATAAACGGCAACGTGGAGGCAGTTGAGGAGGATAAATGGTTCTTTATGGAACGGCAATAACTCAAGGTCGCAAGCGTAGAAAGTATGAGCGGACAAGTTTAACGCACGAGCATGTAGATATACGTGCACCTAAGAAGGGGGAGGGGGGTTGTGGGCACGGGCACGTGATATTTATGCGCCTACCTGTGCATTAGCCGCAATAAATAAGAGTGAAAAAGAAAAATGGCGGGATAATAAAGCGTCGGGTAATTTATCTGTTGGGCAATGCTGTGAAAAAAACGGTTATGATCTAATTAAGACAAGCGGTGCCAAAGATCTGGCCAAGATGCGCTCCCTAGCGAGTAATAAAAGCTAATAAATTGTCCGAGTCATGTCGGGGTCGGGCGGCTGTTAATTAAGCGACGGGCACCGCACCGCACCGGAAGGTGGATGGTGGATGGTGGAAGGTGGCCTCGCCGCGAGTGGACGCAGGGACCTGGAAAAAGTCAAATTAAGGAGAAAATAAATATCGGGGACTGCAGAACTGATTGTGGGACTCGGCCGAAACGGACGCCACGTCGTCCTGTTGCGGCGCGATTCACACGCTCAAATGCCATCCATCAACGACACACACTCTTAAATGGACGTGTTTATGCTGAAAGGAACTAAATGCAACGGGGTTGCCCACGCAACATGGTTTCTTTCAACGTAAATATGACCAAATCGCATTCTTTCAAATAAGCACTGGAAAAAAACACATTGGATCTAGAGTCCACACTCTTGAAAACATTGACAAGAAAAAATACTCTTGATTCAATCGGATATTTGCTTGAATCAAAGCGAAATCCGCTTAAATTAAGAGACCTGGTTCTTGATATAAGCTAGATTCTGATTGAATCAAGATTATTTTTTCTTATCGATGTTTTTAGGAGTCTGGACTCTAGATCCAATGTGTTTTTTTTTCCAGTACATCCTTTTTCGGTCGTGCTAAGGATAAACGCCCAGAGAGCATTCATTGCAGAATTTGAATTTGAATTCATTGCATGAATAAAATTATTTGAATTTTTTTAGAGAAAATATGTATTTATTTTCCAGTAATTCTTTCACTGTCAAAATTCGAGTTTGAAACTTCATTTCCTAATAATATGAATAGGTTTAAGCTTTTCCATGATTATTAGAATCTCATCGTAAGTAACTAACATTTTCTATCACACGATGGTAGATACGACTGTTAAAAGTTACATATCGACGGTGAAACTACCAAACCACGTATCTCGGTTTGCGACGTCGCAGACTTCCTGTCATACTTTATTTTTTAAATGAAAAACTACTTAACGTCTAGTCTTGAAAATTTCTGTGATTTTTCCTCTTTGTGCGAAGAAAATTCTGTGAAAATTTCAAGGAATGATATTGATTTGGTCGACTTCAAAAAAATAAAATGCGAGCGTAGATTTTTAAACACCGCAAACGAGATACGTGGTTTGGTAGTTTCACCGTCGATATTTGTCGAGGCAAAATTTGATGCTTTGCCGCTTCTAAGGTTATTGCAATGCGCAGACATTGCTCATAGAGGGAACAAGAAAGCCCACCTTAATACTTTTCAAAGAATTATTTTCGTTTTCCATAAGTTAGACTTATTTTTTGGTGGAATAGAATCTGTGGAGTTTTTAATTTTTTTTTCTTTCTTTCTCTCTTCATGTAACAAACACATTGTATCACACCTTGTGAAGCACATATTTGACATTGCAAAGCACGCGTTTTTCCTCGCAAATGAGTCTTTTAAATAAGTTCACAAAAATATGCCACCTTCGAGGATTTGCCACCTACAGCATTCTCCGTAAATCCGGTCATGATATTTATCTTCAGAGGCGCCATCGTTCCCAGAATCGTGAGAAGCACTGACATTCTAGATGGCTTATCGACTTCCATAAACCCAAAGCATGTGCTCATTAACCGTTTTTAACGAATCCCCCTTTTATGAAAGGGTACTTGCATTCATAATCCCCGCAAAGTTAAAAATACGACAAAAGCTTTCCAGAAATTTGCCTTCAGTGCGTTATCTATCACAGAAAATACAGCACAGAGATGGTTTTTACCGTCTTGAAAATGGCTATTTATACCAAGTTGTACATTTTTCTCTTGAGCTTCGTACACATAAATCGCCTTCAGAAAAAAAGATACTTCCTACCATTACATTGTTGCAGTAGTTATCGCTTCAGAAGTCTATATACTTCACGAACAAAACACGCAGCGAATTCAACTTGCAAAGTACTTGAAGGAGTCTGAATACAATTGAAGAGTTATAAATAGTGATACATGTCTTATTTCCGTCCCAAAAACACTCTTGTCGTAATATAAGCAGACCAAAAAAGTCCTCTCACACCGGCAAAAGAGAGCGGAAGTACTTTACTTTTACCTGAATTAATTTACCCGTCTCAGTTTTTAGGCGCAAAACTTGCAAAACTGCAATCTCTTGTTTTCCTCTTCGTGGGAACCTCTTGAATTTCACGAAGCAGCGGAGCAGCAAATTAGGATCCACATCCGATGACAAAACTGTCATTAACAATGAGGAAGTTACATATTGTGTAATAATTTCTGCTGACCGGTTGCAAGTTGTTTGTCACTGGTCAGTATTACTTTTTGCACCCAAAATGAGCATCTTAACGAGAGAAAGTCTTTGCCCGTATACCGTGTGTTAACTCCTTATAAAAGATTTTAAATTGTGCTACAAATCTGAAACTAGGCGAAGTCAATTAATAACATCACGAAAATACACACGGACAGAGGCCCTGCGAAGTTTTTAGTGCTAGTTGAAACATGTCTCTCTGTTTTTGACTGTGAATTTAGATAGAACCCAACAAACAGGATTCATCTGTTTTAGACCTTTTGAAAAATTGCCTATTTTTGTTTCAAAAGGCAAATTGTGACTCAAGTTCAATTGCATGCAAGCGGCATAACGGGAAAGTTATATTCTTGAGTTTTTTAGTAGACCCTGGTAAAAATTGGCAGTAGAATGTGTGTTCCAAAATACTATAGACCTATAGCCGGCTGTACAATTTCTTATAGCCTTTTATAGCCGATGGCGATTAAGCAACAGCCAGACGATAAAGTTTATGCTGAACGTTACTAAATACGGATACTAGGACTTAATTAGTTTTTGGACTACCGCTCTCGTTTTGTGCCGTAGTATCTTAATTTATTTTGCGAGGAAAGCTCCTTAATTTTGAAGAATGCCTGTAATTCTTAATATGTTGGAGCGCCTTCAATTTCTTATGATACTATGCTATACCTCTGGTGTGAAATAGTTGCTTCAGACGCCGTGGCACGCTACGCCGCGGCGGGCGGGCAAAGTGCGCGAGACGCGCATTGGCGCCTACAAACCTAACAGGGATACTTCACGCATTGCGCAATGCGTGAAGTATCCCTGTTAGGTTTGTAGGCGCCAGTGCGTCGCCGCGCAATGCGTGAAGTATCCCTGTTAGGTTTGTAGGCGCCAGTGCTTCGTCGCTCCGCTTTGGCTTTGTGTTAGGCTCTAATGTTTCATCTGGCGGAGTCAGCGTTATTCAACTCATGATTTTGAAATGTTTGCACATCCTGTATGGATTATTCTCATTTTAATCGATGAAAAAAAATATGTATTAAAGGAAAATATAATGTGTGTTTTGTAAATATTAAGGTAGATCCGTATCAAACTTAATGATTTCCAAAGCACACGAATTTCTACACAATTTCTCATAGCCTTTTATAGCCAATGGCGATAAAGTGTAAAGACCGGCGATAGGAACTATAGCCCGACTGTACACTTTTTTATAGCTTTGTATAGCCCGGCTATATGATTTGCTCCGCTTTCTACAGCCAGCTATATGATTTTCAATAGCCTTCTTTAGTCGGCTATGAGAACTCCTATGGTATTTTGAAACGCAGCTCGTATCGCCAATCTTTACCAGGGGATTGAAGGATCCAATTAAACCTCTGAATAGATAAAACGTTCGGCCCCTGTAATTTTTGCAGAAAGATCCCACTCTACTGAACTTTTCACCTCTAAGCAGGAATCACATAACTAGAACGTTTTCTAGAAAATGAATATTTTATATCCGTAAAAGTATTTGCAAGCCCGAATGCCCATGTAACTATTTTCCTTACCATGGTAGTAATGCCCAATGACACAACTGACACGAGCACAAGCACATCCCTTTTCTGTAAATATTCAGTTTTTTGACCAACTTAGTGTCAACGGGTAATCGAGACACCAAACTTGCTCATATCAATCAAAACCTAGGTCGTTTAGAACTTCTTTTCTAGCATCGAGGCATGGTCCAAAGTGAATGGATCCGGTAGATAAGAGAGGGGTGGCTTCCCTGACATCTGATAATCTCACCCACGAACCGATGACTCTGGGCCAGTGACGTTGAGTGCTTCGCGGTATTTCAATTGATCCGTCATTTAAATCTATGGAAAAGGGTCGATAAATAGGGCGTTCGCGACGAACACCATAACAATCGATTATTTACCATAGCTTCAAATGGAAAAATATCGATAATCGAACCGGTGACTCTGGGCAAGTGGCGTTGTGTGCTTCACGATATTTCTTATCATAATAACTTAGTCTTAAGCCTAGTTTAAGTCAAACATTGTAATATAATATGTATAATTCCTGCACAAGGAGAATATGTAAATAAATATAAAAAAAAAAAAAAAAAAAAAAAAAACGATATTTCGCTTGATTCGCCATTTGAACCTATGAAAAAGTGTCGATAAACAGGGTGTCCGCAACGAACACCTTAATAATCGATTCTTTACCATAGCTTCAAATGGAGAAATATCGACAGTCGATCATTCACGCCTCTCCACTGGACTCCGGGCCGTTATCTCTCATTCTCGGATGACTTTGGCAACTGTATAAATAAATTAACCGGCTTAGGATGCTACCCCTTTTTATTTTTAAAAGCCCTCGGTGGTATCCGTTTAGCTTGCTTTATTTTCAACAGCTGTCCTCATCACGCGTCGCCTTTTCACCGGAGCCAATAAAATCGGAGCGAATAAGATCATTAACGAGTCCGGGAGTCGAGTCACTGCACCGCTGGGATCCGGATCGGCATAAATATCTGTTAATACGGAAAAGCGGCACTTACTGTCAATGTCACACCACGAGTGTCCAATAATTTAGCGTAATTTGAGGCGCGCTGATCCGCCGGGTCGTGTGAACGGGGTGTGGTGTGGAGGGGAGGGGAGGGTCGAGGAGGAGGTATTTCGGTAGATTCGATTAATCTATTTCGATTTCCATCTTCCGAGCAATCGAGAGCTAGAGTTTCGATCCTATGATCGGTTCTGAAGTTTTTGTCCGTTCGAGTTTTCTGATGTTTGAATTGGAATTGAATCCGCTTATAAACACTGGGAAAAAAACACATTGGATCTAGAGTCCAGTCTCTTGAAAACATTGACAAGAAAAAGGACTCTTGATTCAATCAGATTTAAGCTTAAATCAAAAGGAAATCCGCTCAAATTAAGAGGCTTGGTTCTTGATTTAAGCTCAAATCTGATTGAATCAAGAGCCCTTTTTCTTGTCAATGTTTTTGAGAGTCTGGACTCTAGATCCAATGTGTTTTTTTCCAGTGAAATCCGACATTTTTTTAATCTTTAGAGCTTTAAGAGCTCTAACATTGCAGACGTTATCAGAAAAGATAATCTAGTATGCACCCATACTAGAGTGCCTTAATAGACAGGACACTGGCTTAAATGGAGCCCTCAGGGTCCAAAAAAATGGTTGCAAGGTGGGGGAGAGTGGGAGCGAGTGAGAAGGGGTTGGTGTCAATCTCTTATCCCTTGCTCCACATATTACCAACCGAGGCTGGTTACTAGAACTTGCAGCTAGGTTTGTAACTTGAACTTCCACTATGATGAACCCCAGAGGTGCTAGTTAAAAAGACGTTTTCAAATGTAATGCACAATACTTGATTCAAAAATGACTGAATACGTCAACTCTCGAGATTTGAGTGAATTTCATGGTCATGTTTGCAACTCGTTAGCTGCACTCAGATTAGACGAGCATTTGACGTCCGCAATTTTTTAGGATCCTAAGAGCTCCGTAAAAAGCCTAAAATGGCTGAACCAATCACGAGTGGAAACATCAGTGGCCATACACTGTCTATAAGGCACTCTAATCCATGCTATCACTTTTTGCAATCCGCAGGACCCAACATTGTGACGACCCTCATTAGGCCTGCGTTGGCTTGCTGAAACATTGAAATGTACATTTCTCCACTAGCTTCCATCTCCAGTTTTTCTGTATGCTTGGATTAGAGACAAGAGACTCTCCACTGGCCTCTTGGTGACAAAAGGAAAGCTTTTACTTTCGGGGATTCAACAGACCCTTAAGGGCTGAACACAGTGAAGAACAAGTGAAGCTTCAAAGTGGTGGCTGTTTAGCCAAGTGTTGCATCGATGCGCAACACTTGGCTAAACAGCCACCACTTTCAAGCTTCACTTTAAACGTGTGTCCACTGTCCAGCCCTTTATTGACAATTATAAGGGAGCAATAGTCATAACTTTTCTTTCGGCTGTTGACCTACCCACATGGTAGCTGATGAGCTTTGGGTGACGTCACGAGCCGAACAAGTTCCCTAAACTTCAATTTATTTGCAAAACGAAACTGCCAACACGTTGTTGAACATCATCCATGTAAGTAAGTCAACAGTTTAATGTTGAAGTCCCAAAAGTAAAAGCTTCCGACATAACCCTGGTAAAAATTGACAGTAGAATCTGTGTTCCAAAATACCAAAGAACTACAGCCGGCTGTAAGATTTCCAATAGCTTCTACAGCCGGCTACACAATTTCTTATAGCCTTTTATAGCCGATGGCAAGTAAGCAACAGCCAGGCGATGAAGTGTATGCTTAACGTTACTAATTACCTACGGATGCTAGGACTAGGTGAGTTTTGGACTACTGCTCTCTTTTTGGGCCGTAGTATCTTGATTTATTTTGCGAGGAAAGCTTCGTACTTTTGATGGATGCCTGCCAGTCCTAATATATTAGAGCGCCTTCAGTTTCGTATGATACTGTGCAATACCTCTGGTGTGAAATAGTTGCTTTAAGCGCCGTGGCGTGGCACGCTGCGGCGCGGCAGGCGGGCAGCCAGCGCGAAACGCGCATTGGCGCCTACAAACCCAACAGGGATACTTCACGCGTTGCGCAATGTGTGAAGTATCCCTGTTAGGTTTGTAGGCGCCAGTGCGTCGCCGCTCCGCTTTGGCTTTGTGTTGGGCTCTAATGTTCAATCTGGCGAAGTCAGCGTTATTCAACTCATGATTTTGAAATGTTTGCACATCCTGTATGGTTTATTCTCATTTTAATCGATGAAAAAAATATGTATTAAAGGAAAATATAATGTGTGTTTTGTAAATATTAAGGTGGTTCCGTATGAAGCTTAATGATTTCCAAAGCGCACGAATTTCTACACAATTTCTTAAAGCTTTTTATAATCGATGGCGAAAAAGCAACAGCCAGGCGATAAAGTGTAAAGCCCGACGATAGGAACTATAGCCCGGCTGCATCATTTTTTATCGCTTCGTATAGCCCGGCCGTATGATTTTCTCCGCATTCTACAGCCAGCTATATGATTTTCTGTAGCCTTTTTTAGCCGGCTATAAAAATTTCTATGGTATTTTGAAACGCAGCTCTTATCGCCAATTTTTACCAGGGAAGGTCTCGATAGACGATCAAAGTCCCGAACCAATTACCATCAAATAGTCGGAAGTCATCAGTCTTAAACTCATTAATTTGCTTAATTTTAAAATGAAAACTTTGCAGAAATGTTTCCTGTGGCAGAAAATGATGAATGGTGGCACTCCATTCTGATCTTACTTTGAACAAATAAGTGCGGCCCGTCTAAATTTGATGGTAGATGGTAACCATCAGTCATCAGCATGTCTACTTTGATCGGAATTTGATCGTCTATCCAGGGCTTTCCGACATAGCCGAGATACGCGTACACTGGGAAAAAAACACCTTGGATCTAGAGTCCAGACTCTTGAAAACATTGATAAGAAACTGGACTCTTGATTCAATCAGATTTAAGCTTAAATCGCAAGGAAATCCGCTCAAATTAAGAGGCTTGGTTCTTGATTTAAGCTTAAATCTGATTGAATCAAGAGTATTTTTTCTTGTCGATGTTTTTAAGAGTCTGGACTCTAGATCCAATTTGTTTTTTTTTTTTTTTTCCCAGAGATGGGTCTCTTGTCTCTGATGTCTACATACTGATCATTCGATTAATCGATGGAACGTCCTCAGCTAATCGACTATTCAAGGCATCAGAAGACGTCTAACGATCAGTTTATCCGGCAACATGGATCTCCACGACTTCCGTTCCGTAGCCCCCTCGGAGGCTCGGAGGGCCCGAATCCCGGAGGAGTGCCGCGGTGCGGAGTTTAGGAATCCGTGTGTCGAAAAGAGGACACAGAGCCCGGTTGATTTACAATGTGGCGACAACTCAATTTGCTATTGCCCCCGGCGCGCGTCGCGTCCCCGCAATCGCCGTTCACCATCCAACATAAAACGCTCAACGATTTCTCGCCTCGTTATTGCCACGAGGAACTAGGCGCGACTATTTCTAACTCCCGAAATTTCCTCGGGAGGACCCCAATGTTGCCTTCCCGTGTCCTAGCCGCCCTGAAATTGAAGCCTTTGCTTTAATTTATACTGGAGTACTTTTATGGTGCACTGGAAAAAACACCACAGAGTCCAGACTCTTGAAAACATTGACAAGAAAAAATACTCTTGATTCAATTGGATTTTTGCTTGAATAAAAACGAAATCCGCTTAAATTAAGAGGCTTGGTTCTTGATTTAAGCTAGATTCTGATAGAATCAAGAGTACTTTTTCTTGTCACTGTTTTTAAGAGTCTGGACTCTAGATCCAATGTGTGTGTGTTTTTTTTTTCCAGTGTGAAAGAATGGACCAGGGATCGAAGTTACCCGGAACATTAAAGTTGCCGGAAATGTTCCCGGTGGCTTTTCAAGGACGCACACGAATTGGGTCCCGTCACACTGCTATCTCTGATATAACTGCTTTAGTTAAGTTGATTGATGTTAAGTTAAATTAGTTATTTTATCCTCAGGCCGGACCCAACTGAGTGCGAGTACCACCTTCAAAGTGTGACTGATGACCGCTTGAATGTGCATGCATGTGTCTTTTTCTGTCAAATTTAAGTTCACCGGAAATGTAAATTTTAGCGCGGCAATTACGAGATTTCTGATTGGTGTATCCATCATAAGCTTTCTAAAGCTTTCAGGGTCAAAAATAAAACGAACAAACAAACAAACAAAAAATGGCGGGCATCGCATGCAGCTGTTTTAAAATGGCTTCTTTCGCATGTATCTTTGGGAACTTCACTCGTAACCCACTTAGTGTATGTACTGAGGTGTATTTCTGTATTTATTCAGTTTTGGGACTAATTTAGAGCGAAATAGTGCAACTAGTGCACCCAAAAAATTATTTTCAACCTAAACCAATTCCATGGTGAGGTTGGTCGTAAGTGCACCAAGTGATGACCGTCAAAGGTTGACAGCAACCCCTAAAGCGGTGACAAGAGTCAGACTCGTATCACTAATTGGGTAAAATTATCCTTTGATTGTAAAAATACCACTATTGTTTGTTATAGTTCCCATTAATTAAGAATTCATGTGGAGCACCACTTTTTAGGTAATCATAGCCACTAATTTCCCCTGGTGCGTCGAAAGGGTTGCCCCGGGAACTAATCAGTTTGACTTATGTCCTAGAGATCAAGAGCGAGAGGAAAAGAAGTGAAATTTTGATTTCAAGCGACAATTGTGACAACTAGGAGCACGACAGGAAGACGGTGGCGTAATTGCTATTAATAAAGAAGAATAAAAAGTGAACAAGATCGAACGTTGTTTCAAAGTGCTGGAAACCGAGCTGAGTGCTGTTAATTTGTTGCGCGGCCAAAAAGACGTATCTCCTCGTTGTTTTATCACGATTTATTGGACAGGGTATTTTAATTCCGTCGGAAAGGTCATGAGCTTGATTTTTCGGGGGGGAAACAGAGGGGGAGCGATGAAGGCGGGCGAAAAAAGAGCGCGGGACGGACCTGCCAAGGCGGAGAGAGAGAAAAAGAGGAAGAGGGAACGGCCGGAGGGAGGCGGGGGGTGGCTAATTTATGTTCGCCAAGTGTGTGTCTGAACTGGTGGGGCCATCCTTTCACACCGCCAATGATAATTCACTCTGATTTATGAACCGGGTTCGCATTAGAATTAATGCCCGCGCGACAGCTAAATCCCTCTCGACCCAAATAAACAACAAGAGTACAAGACTTTAACATCTACTTATGCCAACTGCTCCTAATGAGACGTACTCATGTCACATGATTTATTTGCATGCATTATATATAAAAATAACCAGATTGAAAACATTTTACGGCCGACTCGGGCGGCTCACGGCCCGTCTCCCGGGCCTCGTTCTCTCCGATTCCGTCTCGCGTTAAATTCGCCTCCTCTACATTTATGCTCACTTCCGATCCCCGACACCAACTTAACCGGGACCGTTCCCGCTAATTGTTTTGCCCACCGGAAATCTGCTTCGGATCACTGAATCCCCCCCGCCTCCGAGAATTTGGCACCGGTGAACGGTGCCTTCCCACAGTGAACAAGTTAATTTCGGGACTCAACACTTAACCCCTCGGTGATGAATGATGTGTAACGTGTTGAGACCGGGATTCGGAGAAAAAACGAGTCAGGAAACCGCTCAACGCGACGTTCTCTGATCGGCGGGCTGATTGTTGACATTGATGGACGAAGCTATAGACGAAGAAGTCAAAACGGTGAAATAAGTACATAGACTTCTGGATGACCAAAAAACCAAGATAAGTGCTGATATGAATCTGGGTCTCCCCTCTTCCAGAGGATCATATAAAGCTCTATTAAAATTGTGATCCATTCATAACATAGTAATAACACCTGCAAGTGCAGGTAAAGAAACTAATAATAAGAATACAGTTCCTATTGGTTTCCTACCGTTCCTGGTTCCTACAGCTTCCTATTCGTGAAAGCTGGCGCGGTTGCAATGGACAAAGCGGTAGGTAATAGACTGACTATACGGCAACTCACGAGTGACCCTACAGTTAGTACATCCATAACCCCCCTTAAGTCTACAAGAACCACCCATCTCAACCAAGAGGATCGCACTTTACTCCCTATGTCTCCTTTGTCTATCGCTGTGTCCATCAATGATTTCAACAATCCGTCAACAGAGCTGATTCTCGCAGATTAGCGACGGCGGATTTTGATCATTAAAATGTACGTGAAACAATCGTTTGTTTCTGACCTAGGTCGCAGGATCTCTTCGATGTCGTAAGGTGCGAAGTGCAACTCATTCCGGAAACGGACCTATGTGAGGGCATTTCCGGTTAATTTTGACATCTTGACCTTGAGATATTGCCATTAATATTGATAGAGCACTTTTCAGGAGAGAGTATGGACACTGCGTCTCATAGAGACCCCAAGGATGAATAAAGAGAGAGTAACAGGAAGCGAGTGAGAGGGTATTGGTGCCAATCTTTAACATTTATCACCTGCTGCAACTGTCACTAACGAGAGTACTTAGTAGTACTCTTAGAGTACAGGCTCAAGTTGAAGGACTTTTTTCACTTATAATGCACACAAATTGGTTTGGGGGCTGTTGGATCCACCATGGATGGGTATTTACTCGTAATTTTTTTTTTTTTTTTTTTTGTGCTTTTGTTGTTTTTCAATAGCCTGTTATCGAGGCGTAACATCCGGCAAAAAACCGTAAATTTGTCAAAAATCTGATCGAAAAAACGATCGAAGTTTGCGATGCTGAAAAACCAAGGGTGGACTTATCTTCCAAGCGCAGTAACTGCGGTGGATCGGGATAAAAATCAGTGCCTGGTGGAAAAAGAGAGTGTCGTCGTATTAGAACTTTAACGCAGATTGAAGATAACCGTCTCTGTCTCTTAACAGTGGTGCCAATTCTACCATGGAGAAATATTCGGTGAACTAGCACACTGAGACTTTTCAATGTATGCTCTCTCGTTTGAAGCAATGATAAAACTCTCAAAGAAAAATCTATGGTGAAATTGAGCAAGTTCAAATTCATTATAAAAAAGAAATGTGCAAGAGCAAATTATACCGAGACCCTCTTTGTGAGAGTTGCCTTCGCTCTGATCCATTTAAATTCAGAAACGGGAAGTTCCTAAAGCTTTACGTGGGTTCACGTGTGCATGATGACCCCAGCGTCAATTTTGAAGTCATCTCAACATTCTTCCCTCCGAAGGTTGAAACTTACTTTCATCGATCATTTTTTAACAGGCGTTGTGTTGAGAACTGAATCACGCGTGACGCGTGATCACTCTATCATTTAAACATTTTCAATTTACCAGTTTGATGAAAACTTGCTCCTCGATTGTTGAATCGTTATCGAATGACCTTGATCGATATATAGTATTGTTAAGATAGGGATTTATCGATCAGAAGCATTCGATAACGATTCAACAATCGACCCGCTGATCTACAAAAAATTGACTTTCGATCGTCACGCTCGAAATCAGTTTCAATGAAAAAAAAAAACCCGAGCACTACTTCGGTCCATTTAACACCAAAAAGCATGATATTCTACATTTTTATGTATCTGCAATGAATATTCTGAAAGATTTCTGCTCACATTCCAAAAAGAGTATGAATGCAAGAGGGAGCCAATATTTCTGACTCATCCATTAAGACATATATCTGCATGGGGAAATAATGGTACATACATCATTTCTAAAATAGGCCAGAAGTAGTGAGTCTACGTTGCAAAATGTAATCCAATTTATCTGCAGAACAAACCAATATTATTTTCCATAATTTTTGCTGTGGTTGGTCGATACTCTTCACGCAAGTCTCCAAAATTCCTCATTTTAATGATCGCCGGTTGAGAGAAATATTGAAAACTTCTAGCTCAATGTGGTTAACAAACTGGTGTAGTGGCTACGTAATTTTAAATATATATCTTCGTTAAATTGTACCGCTGTTAAAAATCGCAAAACCATTATTTTTTTTCTCGGTGAGACCATAAAAATACCAAATATCGAATGTCGTATAGTCGCTAGACCAGTCTGTTGCATCTTTATGGGTAAAGTGCAAAACCACTTATCTCCATTTCCAACATTGCAGACTTCGTGTTATACTTCATTTCTTTCTTTATAAAACTAGTGAACGAATTTTTTTTAGCATTTCCTCATTTTTCACTGGAAAAAAACACATTTGATCTAGAGTCCAGACTCTTAAAAACATCAACAAGAAAAAATACTCTTGATTCAATCAGATTTAAGCTGAAATCAAGAACCGAACCTCTTAATTTGAGCGGATTTCCTTTTGATTTAAGCTTAAATCTGCTTGAATCAAGAGTCCTTTTTCTTGTCAATGTTTTCAAGAGTCTGGACTCTAGATCCAATGTGTGTTTTTTTTCCAGTGTTCCTTCTGATATTAGCATAAAATTCTGTCTAAATCTCAAGCTGTAAATTTGGCTTGTCTCTCTGCAAAAAATGAAATTGGAGGGGGCATTTTGAAACCTCGCGATGGAAACACGTATGGTTTCGCACTTTGGTCATCAATATTGCAAGTTTCACTGCTATCTACCAATAGAGATAACTTCTCCGCTTTCCGCGGTCCGGGTTTCTTTACTTATTTTAAACGGTTCGGTGTGGCAAGAGTGCGCCACCCAAGCTGTCGCTAAATACGGCCGGCGGTGGCCTTTTAACCTGTCCTAAACAAACACAATTACTGCGTTTACCCAAGTAATCACTGTTGAGAGTAACAGAATTATAAATACTTGTAGACATGTTCGCCCGTCGTCGAGGGGGAAAAAAGCAGGTGAGAAGGGTACAAACTGTGCCGAGGAAAAAAAGGGAGTTCGGATGAAATCCTCCTGGCACATACGAGGAGGACAAAGGATGCATTTAGGGAATACCACGATGCCAGTTCTCCCCGTTATTCCCGCGCCCTTTTGGTGAGATTACAGGCGTTTCTCGCGCGTGTTGGCAAACGGGCAAAGGGGACAGAGGTGAGGGAGGGGGGGAGAGAAAACTCGTCGAGTCATACAAGTGCTCGGCATGAATTTTAATGATTTTCGGAGATACGCCGTGTTGACTTTGGCCTTTGAATAGGTTTCCACCGTCCGTAAAAGCCGGTGCTTGGAAACTGTTTGCAGGCCTTGATGAACCTCTTCTAGCGAAACCCTTCTCCCCCTCTCCTTCATTTTGTAATTAGTTTTCTAACTAGGAGTCGCAAAAAATTGGTTTTTATTCCTCTTTTTTTAACATGGTCAACTCTGTTTCTGAGCTGGATCTATCCTGCGTCACTGTGGAAGAGATACAAGTAGGTAGATCATTTCGTCATGAACTCTCTCGCAAAAGCTCGGAGTAGATAAATTCAACAACATTACCATGAACATTACTCCTTCTAAGCTTCAAGCTCAAAGATCTTCCATCCCATTCGGAATTTTATTGTTCATTATAGTTTAAATGAAATCTAAAACTTTTATACTGTGGATTGAAAAATTTGACATTAGAGGAATAATTCTGGTCGAAGAGAGTTCAATTGCCCAATGGCCTTTTAAGAGACAGGTGTATGTGGCGTTCGAGTGTCGCAGAGCAGCGGAGAACAGAGTAGAGGCAACTTCTCTTCATATTCTCTGGTCACGAATTGGATACTTTTGGAGGACAGCTTACTTTTTTGAGATTATTGATAGTCAAATTTAACTACCGTGTATTATCGTGTATTAAAATGCATTAAATGTAAATTTTTATCAAGAAATGATATGTAGGTATGAAATCGCGCTGCTAAAACTTACGAAAATATCACATGACAAAATTAGTAAAAAAAAAGTTAAAAAGGACAACAGAATTCTTTAGAATTTTCAATTATGATGAGCCATGATTTGCCAACAAAGTAAGGGTTTTAAAATCAAACGTTTGAATAAAGAGGAGAACTAGAAACCACGTAAATGAGTGCATAAGTCTCATTTATGGTCTTAAAATCCTGAAAATCCGTCCAATATTGTGGATTTTCACTGCCGAAAGTAAGGGATTTTTTTTGTTTTTGTTTTTGTTTTTTGTTTTTTGTTTTTTTTTTGAAATATTCATTTTTTCTCTTATTACCTATTCTCTTATTATCTGGTTCACAGCGTTTTCTCAGCGCGTACTCTTTTAGTTCCATTTGAATTTACAACACCGTAAGTATTGCTATGAGGTCGTATTAAATGCGCTACTGAATCACGCAATCCTTAACAACTTGAAAATATAACCAACAATATTTACAAAATGATGACAAATCTGTCAAGAAAAAATTACTCCGAGATACGTTCAATTACAGTTGAACAGCTCAGAATTTTTGTAGAAGAACATATTTGAAAATTTCTGAATAGGCGACATGGCGAGCAATCTTGACAAGATCACCTGCCCAGAATGGTAGTTCTGTGCACACTCTAAAGATGGTGATGGCCGGCACATTTTGAAAGTGGCTTATGTAAATGGGAATAGTAGGAATTTCAGACCTGTGGTGTTATCTATCATTCGAAAAGATGGGCAAAAATTAAGGTTTTGGAATTCAGCAAAAAATTGAGACGACATCCTCCTCGTTTGATAGAAAGACACCGCTACGTAGAAATGATTAAGATTTGCGTATTTTGAGTTCTTCTGCACGGATTAAAACGAGAAGGCGTAAAAATTGACTCGACGAAAGTGGATTCAAGCCAAATAGGAAAGAGACATCTTAAACAGTCACCGCCACAGTTTCGGCATTACTTCTAAAGGCACGCTTCAGACGGACATAATTAATAGTGACAAATAATTCAAAGAATTTACTTAGGAGGATAAAGTTACATTGAATATTGACAAGAATTTTGCAACGCTGCTTAAATTCTACCCGGACCCTAAAATTTTCAGTACATTTTTTATTCCGTTTTTCCTCGCATGAAAAATCGATTTCAAACAGATGCCGATCAACTCCGGCTGGAAAAAATATCACCCTTTTTTGTATATTTTCAATCTGCACATTTAAATGGAACTTTGGCTTAACCCTTATACTTCAAAAACTGTGAAAGTTCATCGGTGAACTTTCCTTTTTTGAACTTGACAGCATCGTTCAAGTATTTAGTTGCTTTGAGCAGAATTATAATGCGTTAGTTGAATGAATCATCTAAAAGTATGGCGAGACATCTCAGGCCAATAGTCGAAACAGGCGGCATTGTGCCTAAAGTTTAGGCAAATAATCCACTACACTGTCATAGTTTGGAATACTGCACGGAAAAAACTATATACGGCTGAGCATTAACTGTTTAGATCAAATGGAGCCAGCTAGTATGGCAATAGCGCTGAGCCCTAAAACTTTAGGGTCCAGCCCTACAGACTGTAGGTCTCAACAACACTGCCATATCAGCTGGCTCCAATTTATCTAAAAAGTTAGTACTCCTGCCCTATATCGTTTTTTTTCCGTGTGGTTCTTCCTGATTCTTAGACAGGAAAGTCTTCAATTATGTCGGAAGATTATAATGTAAAATTATGTTCAATTTCTTCATTATAGGTTCCAGAGTTTTTGACTCTGCGTGAACATTTGTCTCAAAATTGCTTGAAATGGAATACGTCATGGAATTTGTTGTTGTGGAATCATTTGTTGAAATGAACATGATTTTTTATTGTAAATATAATTAATTCCATATCATACAGCTATCAATGAAACAGCATTATATCCACCGTTTCCATAAAAACTTATGCAGGTGCTTGAACTCCGCCATATTTTGCCGTCAGAGAAGATGCAAGTCGATACAATACACATTTTCCGAATAGGCAACTGTTGCAGCACAGTAGGTGGTTTTTTGTCTACCTCTTGAAATGAAGGCGAAAAGTGCGCACATTTTTCACATTTTACTTCATTTATTTTAAGTTGCACGTCATAAAACGTCACCGATGATGGCGAGGGATGTAAGTGTAGATTGAAGTAAGTGTGTCACACATGATGAAAAGTCAACTACATGTGTGGTCACTACACACAGAGAGAAAACACAGCATGGAAGTTTGGTGAATACGGAACACAAAACAGCACAAAATAACCCAAGCTCTCGGTTGACTCTGGGGTTTCCCAGTCTCTTCGTCGTTTTCTGCGCTAACTCAACCGCAATCTGTCCCAGAATCAACAAACAATTTGGGTTGGTTTGTGTCTCACTTCCCTTATTACCCAAAAGTAACCAAAGAGCACAAATATTTTTATCAGTGTATGATTCAATTTTCTTACACAGCTCCTAGAAGTCCCGCTCCTGAAATATTTCCTTCGGAGGGATGCAAAAAGCATTTTACAGACGACAACGACGACGCGAATCAATGTCTAGTCGTCAAAGTCCATCTCACGAGGAGAAAAACAATTTTGCGAGGAGAAAAATGAAAGGCTCAAACAAATTAGAACGGAACTTATTTAATTTCAAGTCGGGGAGAAAAACACACCTAACACACGCGGACATGTCACACATCACTGACTGGTGTGCCGATGTGATTCCATTAATAATCTCTAGTCATAAATGCATATCATTTATCATCTCTATCATTGCGCTCCGTCGCATAAACAGTGTTCATTAATCTGCGTCATTCAAAATCTTGAATAGTGACGAGTGAGAAGGCGGCGGCAGGGGGATATAAATGTCGAGTACTGCGCAAAAAACACGGCTCTCCGTATATCTATCATTGATACCTATATTAATTTTTCGGTGGAATTTTTCATTAGATAAATTAGAATAAAAAAGCGGGAAGATATATCCCACCGGCAAAAAAGAGATTAGAGTGGAAGGGACGGCGAGCAATGTCGAGCGGACGGGGCTGTCGGGAGGGCGGGCAAGAGTGGAGAGATAATAATTACAATGCCGTGATACTGACGCGCGGTGTCAGCAAGAATTAATGACCGCTGAAACCAGGATATATTAATTTGACGCCAGTACATGTTTTTTGAATGGATCATACGCTCTAATCAACATGTGCTAGCTACCTGCTCGGTCCTCCGACCAGGCGCAGTGGCAAGGGTTGTCAACTTTTGACGTATCCTGACGGATCATGATATGAGGCCGACCCCGGCCGGACCTCCCCGTCACCCCCCCCCCCCCGCTTCTCCCAGACCCCACTCGTCACTTCAACGCAACGCGCTATACTGCCGTGCTAAGGAAGAACGCCGTATGGACATTCAAGAGTTGCCAAATTTCCTCTGAAGAAATGTTTATTTGTGGGGAAAGTTTTGAATAGTTTTCCCTGAAATTTCCAGAATATTTACGCCTTATTTTGAACAAAATTATCTGAGAAATTTGAAGACAGTTATTCACAAACTTTCCTGAAAATTAGTGATTTGTCACAGGAAGTTTGGCAACGCCCGAAGGCTCATACGATGTTCTTCTTTAACACGGTAGTATACAAGGACAAGGCTACCTATCAGTGTAGATTGCAACAACACAGTCCAACTCGGTGGAGGCATGGCCGTGCTCCCGAAAGTCCGTGCTCTGCACGTCTGCCACAGTCTTTGATAAGACCTTCCGTGGCTATCAGACGGCCGCTGACCTTGCGGGAATATAATTTGATACTCAATGTGTCAATAGTACGAAGATTGTTTAAGGAGTACGGTCCAACTCGGGGTGCACGACGCAGTTGCCAGTTGCCTTGGCCCTTGAGGGCGCCTCGCCGCCAGCCGGCCTTACTTACTTACTTACTTACTTACTTACAAGGACAAGGAAGAATCGTTGTCTTTAGTCTTCACGACGCTTTTAATGGGTTCCTGTCCTGCCTTCTTTTCTAGTTTACTGACGATGTCACTTTCGTGACGACAAATTGTCCGGTTTCGATGTTCAGTAACAATATTACGGTCACGCTGAGGATGTTTCAGAATGTTTGATACGGAAATGTTTACTGAAAAAAGTTCACCAGAAAAATTTGTAATATGGAGGAGAAAACCTCGGTAATTCGAACTGAATAGTTCAGTTGACACTTATTCACTTAATATGCAGATCTGAATTTCAGGTCGATAAACTGAGAGTTCATTACATAGATTGAAAAACTTTCGCTCTTATATGAAACATGTTCCATTTCCGTATGGCTCGAGGTGTTTCAAGTTCTGTGAACTGAAGCGGTCCGTTTACTCTACTAAAAGTCCAATCCTCTGAACTGTAAAACGCCTACTGAACAATCCAGTTCGTATAGTTGAAGTTTTTTCTTCGTATTGTTTTATCGTAATATTTCATACTTCGAGGAGCCCTTTTAGAGTATTTTTAATATTTAGGGTCTTATCTTCTTTGCCCTGTGGTCTACTACCTTCAGCTGTGTTGCTCACGTAACTCTTAAAGCACCACTAAAACAAAAGAGAAACGGAGCCAACACAACATGGGAATAGAGCAAGGGAAAAGGACGCGCAATGATGACGGCGCAGAGATACAACTATTCGTACTTGATGGATGTCCGTGTTGCATCTGCAGAATTGAAGGCGCGATGGCGCGAGACGTGAACTCGCAATGCGCCGCTCTATGCTGCCAATAACCTGTCGCGAAGATTAGGCATAAAAATTAAGAAATGAGGCCCGAATACATCTCTTCTATCTTTAACTGTGTCACGATACTTGATTATATTTCTTTTTTTCGATTTGATGCCCGATTCTCTTTTCAAAATGTATTTGTAGACCTAAAACTCGAAGACTTAAAGCATGCAGACCTTAAACTCGTATGTACCGGCATCATGGATCCCCTCGAAAAGATATTCCGGTCGATTTGACCCGGATTGGGGATTTCTGGGGTTTCTGGGGTTTAGGTGCCAAATTGGGGTTGCCAAATTTCCTCAGAGGAGATGATTATTTGTCGGGAAAGTTGTGAATAATTTTCCCTAAAATTTCCAGAATATTTAGGTCATATTCTAAACAAAATTATCTGAGAAATTTGGAGAGAAATATTCACAAACTTTCCTGAAAATTAGTGATTTGTCACAGGAAGTTTGGCAACGCCTGAAGGCTCATACGGCGTTCTTCCTTATATACGGTAGTACACACGAATACGGATTGAATTACGGATTGACTGGGGTTTCTGGGGTTTAAATCTGGTTATCATAGAAGTTCAGCAGCTTCTTCTCCTTGATATTTTCGGCTTTTGAGCAGGGTCGACGGGAGAGGCGTTTCACGATGCCTTTGTTTTGTTCGCGTGCATGTAGTATGAAAAGTGGAGAGTTCGGTTAAATTTCATTTCTCCGGTCAGCCGCAAAGGATGAAGGCCGGCGCGGTTGGCGAAACAATGCAATTTTAAAAACGGTGACCCCATTGCAGGTTCATGACGAGGGGCGGAGAGAAAAGGCCGTGCGAGGATCGTTATCTAAACTGCTAATAGACGCTCCATAGGTGTAAGCTTTCCAGCGTTGCCAGAAACAGATTTATACGAAGATATTTGTCAGTGTTCTGCCAAGGATCTAAAAGTTTGGTTAATTCGTAAAAATTTGATCATTATATCATTTGGACGTACCACTGTCAAACGGATTTGAGGGCATTAAGACATGAGCCCTGAGACCTATAAGAATATATGGACTACATTTTGCAATGCGGAAATACAATTTCGGGCTCAGTTTAGAAAAAACGCATGTACCATTAGCTTCCCCATGCACATAAGTTTCTTTACAGATGAGCTAGGAAGTGTAGTTCCAGATTGCAAAATGAGGTCCATAAGCATAACAGGGCTCTCGTCACCATGCTCATAGTTCCATTTGACATAAATACGTCCATTTGGGAAAATTATTTGATGTTATAAGAAGAACTGGATGGTATGTTTTTGGTACGAAAAGATTAGTAACTTAAATCAATGATCACAATACAAAACAAAATATTTTAATGAAAATTTTATGTCCTTTTTTACCTGTTCAAGAAACCATCTAAAAAAATTTCATGCGGCTGATCTTCGTCCACTAAGAAATATTCTCCAAAAATTTCGCACCTAAATTTCACGGAGAAAGGTAAATAACCTATTAAAGGAAATTTGAGACCACCATATTGGAGACACGAGGTTTTGTGCATTTACCATACATGTGCGTCAGTATTTTATTTCTAGTCGAGTCCCTCCTTATTGAGGTTTAATTTGACTCTGTCAGCCCACGTCAAAAATGAATTTCAAACAGGATGAGTCCGCCAAAATAAACTGAAGATTATGAAAAGAGGGACAAAAGTTCCAAAAATCACCATCAAGAATCTCTTTTTTATTTCAAAGAAAAATGTTTTAAATAAGAGATTTTTTCAATAAATCAAAAATGAAGATTTTTATAACTCACAGAGATGTAGCTTTGTCATTTAAGACACGTTTAAATCTCTTTAAATCAAAGCAAATAATTTAAATCAAAGCTATTTTTTGTACTTGAAAAATGTGTTTTAACCTTTTTTCAGTGTGTCCACTTCTTGTCCAGGTCGCGTCGCCCCAGAGGTGCAAGGAACGGGGCAATCTGGCTATGTGGGTTCGAGGGAAGGGTGCTAAAAGGAATTAAGGGAAGAGAGAGCCGAGTTAGCCGCTGTATTCTTGATGTTAGTTTATACGAGTAATTAAGTTCAAAATGAAATTCTAACATATTTAACGCTAATGGAAGGGGTCTGTGAAGCCTATTAAAAGTAAACTTGTAATTTACATAGAATAGCTAGGCACGGAGGATACTGCCTCCATGGTCCGTGATGTGAGCGCTCAACCATTAGTTGCTATGACTGAAGTCATTCACTCAGCGACCCCGGCTCCCGCGAGGGCCATGAGCCTGGATGGAAGTGATGTACCCACTACCCGAACGGAACGCATGTTCCAGAAAAGGATCATCTCGCTTCACTTTTTATTATCATTCTCCTTCACTCCTCCGAAACCGTCCGGTCCTTTGCGCTATCCGTATGTCTAAACAAATTCAATCCACTCTTATCGGAACGATCACGATCACCTCGGGACCCTCAGATGTAGGATTAGACACGCGGCCTCCTCGTGACAGTTTTTCATGGAGAGAGGTTTTGCCTCGTGGCTGAAATTAAATCTCACGGTGTCGTAAACCTTAAAATCGGAACTTCAATTATTTAGCACACGGAGATTAAAGGTCGATACAGATTGACGACCGCATTTTTTTTTTATTCAGATGAGTTGGACAGTTTTTCGGTCACAGGAACTGGAAATTGGTTCGGTTTATACCTAAATTTGGTTTCTAATACCTGAAACTTATCGGTAAAGAATTAAACACCGAACATTTTTGGTTTTCGATATAAACCTACGCTGTATCTCGTATCTCTGCAATCGAATTTTCTTAATGTATGTTAAAAATCTGATTTGGAGTCAAAAATTGTGCTTCAGTTTTCGAAACGCCTTCTTTTTGTTGGGTATGCAATTTACGCTCCGATAAGTTAAAATAGTAGCTCGTCCCAAATAGGTCATCCGCTATTCTTCAGCGGTAAAAACTTTCTCTCACTCTTGAGAAAGCTGTGTCAACATTTTAAGCGATGATAATCATTATTAATGATGTTATAAGCCTTTGAAATGAATCGTTCTTAAAGCTAGTAACATGGTTGAAAACTTCATCTGTATTTTTCTCAATTTCACGATTTATCGTTTTCTAACCAATATGTTCTCTTGAGGAATCAGCTCCTGGAATTTCTCCGTGCTCTTTATGCCAAATGATACGCAACTAACTTCTCAATCTGTGCTGCAGTTCAATCATTTGAATGAACGTTACAGTATTTTCAACGAAACCATAGATTTCACATCCAAAATATTTTCGAAAATTCGTTGCCCCTCTGCGTAAGGGCGTAACTCGATTTCTGCATGAGCCCCAGAAAGCATGGATTTATATGGAAAACAGGGCTCACGAAAAAGTCGAGATATGCGTTTCCGTCAGAGAAGCGACGAATTTTGACAATATTCAAGGAAAATTGTTCTTACCTTCGTGCATCAAACCCCCTTTCTCTTTGGACTACATACATATCAACGGTGTGAGTCGGCAATCACATAACTCGGTTTGCGACGTCGCAGACTTCCTGTCTTACTTTATTTTTTAAACGGAAAACTACTCAACGACGATTCTATACAACTGCCGTGATATTTCTTCTCTGTGCGGAGAAAATTCTGCAAAAACTTCGCAAGAAATGATGTCAATTTGTTTTGCTTTACAAAAACAACAAAGGGATGGAGATTTTCAGACATCCCAAACGAGATGGGTGATTGCCGACTTACACCGTCGATATCGAACTTACATGCATGGAAAAATACACAAGTTGATCGGAACGAGGCAAGTGTGAATCATAATAATTATCGCCGATGGAACATACGGATGCACTGATGAGAAAGTAAGCATGAGAAGTGAGAATTTAAAATAATGATGTGCGACTCAAAGGCTCTTTCCACGTGTAGAGTCATCCGTTGGAAAGGGTGTTCCTGCTTTCGCTCGTCGATGAAGAGCATTTTTTATTAAATGCGACTCGTAATTAGAGTTTAAAGGACGGTTCTTCTGACAGGAGGCGGGTGGAAAGCGCTTTCAACTCGCAAAGAGGAATAATTCAATTATTGACAAGCCACTTCAGATCTGTCGAGACAAAGTCAGTAAAAAGCTCAGAGGAACATGTGCTCCTACTACCTCTTTCTGCGCGCTGCTTGCAAAGCAACATTGACTCATACGGTTTCACATTTCTTACCGATCCCCCCCCCTCCTCCCACGAAGTTGCCAATTTTCGAAAAAAAACTGAGGTATTTATAAAAAAAAGACAGAGAATGTTATAACTTCGGTTGTTTAGATAGTGATATTAGTATCTAACGTTAATTTTTATTTTTAATTAATTTAATGTAGCAGCAGTCTCAGATAGTTAACTTTCCATGTGCCAAAAATTAAAAAATAAAGTAAAATAACTATCATGTGACAGTCAGAAATAAGAATATTCGTGTACATTGAAAATGATTGAAATTAATGTATATGAAAAAAAAAACATACACGTAAAAAAATGAAAAAAGTAGCAATGGCTGAAACTAAATCAATGCATGCTCAAATAATAGCTTTCTATACCTGAAGTAAAAAAAATGGATCTCTAACAGAACTTCTATCAACTACCCTTCTTTCTCCTTCTTATTTAAACGCCGATTGAAAAATTTCTACGAATCAATATTTAATCGTCATGTCGCATGACAGCGACACTGTGCAAGTGTAAGACAGTAAATATTTCAAAAAAATCCATCATCCAAAAATAATTGTTCAGACTTTTGTAGGTTCCCATAGCCGAACTTTTCCCCGCCTTTTAAATTATTTTAAAAACCAACTTTTCCACACCCGAGCACCCTCTTACCACGCGGGGTCTCTGTTGTCTCCACTTTTTACGCTGCATTATATTCAGCTCATGTATTATTACATCACTGCGGAATCCCTCCTTCGGAGTTAAATTGGCGATGAGTGCTTTTTTAACTCCATGATTGATTTAGACGTTTTTATTCAGAGGGGGAGGTGTATGTGCTGACAACGAACTGAATGCAGACTTTTCTTCAAGGAACGACCATCAGTATATAAAAAGAGGAAGTTTCAATTTAGGCAGTCTAAGCCCCCCCCTCCCGCCTCCTCTACTAAAAAAGAATTCTCATTTCCTTCCGTGAGCACGTGATCAAAAACCGAAAACCCACAACCCTACAGCGCTATCAGTCTCTTGCAGCAATATATTTTGAGATGAATCAGCTAAAAAATTTCCCCCTTTATTATTGTACATTTAAATCGTTCCCTACACAATCATAACTTCATATTACCATGCTGTGGGCTTTGATTTATTTATCATTTCCATTTTTTTATTTCCTTTAGTTTATTATTTAAATATCAATTTATTATCTCCCTGTCGACTTACTCTTTTGCAATAGGTTTTGTGTCCCCTCGATCTTTTTACTCACATATTTGTAAACCATCTTTTTGTTAGTGATAAATATGAGAGTCAAACCCCGCAAAGCTCAAATTTGTAATAATAATGTTTTCGGAGAAAAGACTCAGATAACGTAACCAAAAAGATTTGAAAAAATTGCTAAAAAGTAGAATGTTGTGGTGTTTGATTTTTAGGCTTCCTGAATTATTACATCCCCAGTTTTTTCTTGTTTGAGTTGCAATTTATCTGACTTGTTTCCCTTTTTATTTTATTTTTTTTCATTCTGTAAATTAATCGTGAGTCCATAAACAGTACAAAAAAAAAGTTACAAAAAATTCGATGGTTGACACTCCATAAAAACTGGATTTATTTACTAACAGTCATAAACAAACTTTATGAGGAATAATGGATGAATCATGATTTCAATTCGATTTAAGATTTTTTATGATGAGAAAAAAACTGAAGAAAAAACTCATGTTAGTTTTTAATACACCGAAAATATTACGGACTCTCCTTCCGAGGAAGATTGACTTCAATGACAGACTACGAATTATGGGTAGGATTTATGGTTGGTTCCGAGAAATATAGGATTTCACAAGCGCAAGTTTGAGACAAACGACATCATGTCAGGAGCTTTAGATGAAATCACCTGATACTGGATTATTGACACCTGGGCCCTTTATTTCAACGACGTTAGCCCGAGCTCTGCTACTTGCAGATGTTTAAAGTTTTTTTGGTGGATTGCCAAGAAGGAGGAAACATCAGTTGAGCGGGAAAAAAATCGTCGCTTGCCTGATAAAGGAGCGTAACTGCACATTGAGATGAGCCCGGAAAAGCATTGCAATTTATGGAAGACAGGGTTCATCGCAGAGTATAGTTACGCTCTTATATCAGGTAGGCGATGAAATGAGCAAAGACAGAGTTAGTCGAGGACGATTTCGGCGTTTATCGCCGTCGCCCAGTGCCCGATTTCGAGCACGAATTCGGAGACGCATCTGATCAATTTGGCAATTGAACAATATTTATGCGTGTTTATGTTTTCTGTTGGCGCTTATTTACTGCGCTGACACGTAGCTGAAAGCGATACTTGGCCGACACATGCATTGTTGTCTACACATTGAGCCTCGCTTGAAGAATGAGTCTAATTAACAGCGGAATTAATGTTCTCCATGTTGAGAAGACCCACATGAGTGATAAATCTTAGAAATAATTACCGAAGCAGGCTCTGAAGTGAGAGTCACCGTGGCTCAGAGATGGCAGGCCAAAGCTGTATCAAGAAGGTTACTATCGAATCAGTTGCCAATTTGCAGCGTGAAAATTGCTCACTTGCCTTCTCTGTTTGAAACTATTCAGTACTGATGGGAAAATTTTGATAGCCGACAAATCAAATTATGATTTAGGGCACACACTGCGGAAAAAAACACATTGGATCTAGAGTCCAGACTCTTGAAAACATTGACAAGAAAAAGGACTCTTGATTCAAGCAGATTTTTGCTTAGATCAAAAGGAAATCCGCTCAAATGAAGAGACTTGGTTCTTGATTCAAGCTAAAATCTGATTGAATCAAGAGTATTTTTTCTTGTCGATGTTTTTAAGAGTCTGGACTCTAGATCCAATGTGTTTTTTTTTTTTTTTTTTTTTCCAGTGCACAATTCATACGGAGCGCTACGCCCTTTAAATAGGTTTTACTTCATCACTGTCCGGTGAAAAAAAGTAACCAATATTTTGTGTTAATAGGAAGTAAAACACAAAGTAACTTAAATGTGCGGTAAATACAAATATTTTTTGTCAGTTTTTAATGTGCTAACCAATGGGTCAACTGATATTGATGCATACAGGTTGATGTGACTTTTGTGCAATCTATTCTTTCCCCAGCTCTAGCGCCTTGCAAGTTGCAACCTCTGAGTGACATGAAATAGGAGAAGAGTAAATTAGTTCAGCTGCGCATTTTTTTCTTTCCCATGTGTCTCAAAGTAACCAACGGTTTTGGTCGATTTATCTAAAAATGTGGTCGACCAAATGAGTCTTTTTGGTTGTTATGGCCAAAGAAAAGTAAATCAAAAGTAACACAAAAAACCATAAACACTAAAACTTATAACTGTGCATTGATCCAATGCTGCATGCACGCAATGCTTCTGGTGTCTCTTCCATATTCCTTTGTGGCAGGAAAACTCGATTTTTACTGGTCTTGGTATTGGTATTAGTAACCATATTTATTTATAAACTTTGCAGTTTATTTAAAACTCAATCAAATTCATGCGTTGCATGTACAAACTCTTCAATGATGGTTTTAAGTAGGTTTAATGATGTTGCAAAATTTATAAATTTGGATATGTTAAGCTGCTCTGATTTCCTTGCAGTGAGTACTGTTATCTCTTATGTGTAGCGCAGCAGTCATTTCTTCATATTTGTGAGGCATCGTGAGACTTCACTGTAAAGGGACGCTTCATCTGATTCAGTCATCAATTCAATATTCACCACGAAGATACCAATCGCATTGGGGATTTTTATTAACTCATCACTCAAATCACGTGTTTCAAGCACAAATTATCCAGTGCAAACAAATCATTGATTAGTGAGCAGTATTCTGAGGATGTGTACCTTTGGATAAGGCTGAATTGGCTTTCGGCTTGATACTTTCATTTTAACTCAGTCTTAGAGTCTTATTAAAAACAATTTCTCTATTCTAATCAAAGTTTTAAAAAATGCGCATAAAAAGCATTTAAAGCATAAAAATGCGTACAAATGAATAGTTCGAATTTTAAAGATCTCTCCTTCAAATTTTGAATCAAATGAACAGAAGTTTAAATGGTCTCACTATAACTTAACGGTGACAAAATCCTTAATCTGTAATGTTTTTGTGATCATAGTGTCTAACTTACGTGGTTAGGTGTACAAGCAATTTCACAGTCCGTTGAAATCACAGCGAGTGAATATTTTCATGCAGTTCAAGTTGAACTCTCTCCAAAGTCCAACCTAACTGATTTGTGAAGATGTGTTACGCCCGACTGTTTTTTCTCCATTTAAATCCAATGCTTACATCGATTATGTGAGGCCTCACCACAATCGATAGTTATACATTTATTTAAATAGAGGTAAGTTATTAATATCAACTTTACGGAGTTCACAACTCAATGCTAAAGTACTGTAGTAGCAGCTTTAAGTCACATACAAGAAAATGAGCATCCAAAATATCCAAGATTTTACTGAAACGTGGTTAAACGCTACCGTTTGAAAGTTGAGTTGCGATTCCATGGTATCAAAGGACGAAATCTGCTACTGAGTTACGTGCACACATGCATTGTCTGCGTCTTTTAGAAGCAATAATGATTGTCATCTACAAATATACATACGAAAGGAACTGATCCATAACGTTTAATGCCTGTAATACTGAGTAGTGCGACAGTGTATTTGTCAAAATGTATTGAAATTTCGTATTGAGAATCAGGAAAATACAGGTTGCTCGTCAACTCAAACGGTATCTTCTTTACACATCGAGTAAATGAGTCAAAACCGTTCTCCTGATTATTCCGCTATAAATTTTCAATAAATCTTCACAAATTTGATACCATCCTACTCAGTATTAATACTGCTACACTTGTTGGATCAATTCCTTACATAAATTCGTAGGTCATGATAAATATCGCGTCTCAGAGACAGAGATTTTGTACCAGCGTAATTTTGAGGAGGATATCGTCCCCAGATCACTTAAATTCGGCTTCAGAGCCGTATTAAATGGACGTATTTCTGTCAAACGGAACTATGTGTATTAAGATATGAGCCCTAAGACCCACAAGAATACATGCATAACAGGGCTCACGTGATAATGCACATAGTTCCGTTTGACAGAAATACGTCCAAATGTATTTTTTGGCGTTTATAGATCTGTCCAACGTTCTTTCTGGCAACGCGGGATTGCATGTTGACTGGTGACTGGTGAGTCTGTTGACTGTGGGCCGCGCGGAATGGTGGCACATTAAGGAGTGAAAAGGCCTGACGCAATAAATTAGGGGCTCTCAACGAGCGAGCCAGTGAGCCGCTCGCAATGACCAAATTCAGCCGCATGACATTCGCACAATCTCTGCCAAATTTCGCCGCAAAAACCGTTTGCAAGATCTTTTGAAAATTAATTTTCCCTTTGATTAGGTTCACACAGTTAACTTCTACCACATCAAAATGTCAAGAGACTGACCTTAGCGGAATTACCGTTATACTAAGTGCCGAGCGGAGAAGGGGAATAAACGGTACGTATTTCAAAGACTAACTAGTATCTGCTATCGCGAATGATTGCTATAATTGTCCCTAGATCTTTCCTCCAAATGTATCTATGCTATGGTTGTGACACTGTTAGTAAATCTTGTCATCTGTAGTGCCCCTTCAATTCCGCAGGATAGGCATCAGCATACCAAAAAGCACAAATAGCAGATTCGAATAATGGACCATCATCCCACTCTCTGACTAAACCAATACATGAAATGTCATATCAGTCTATTTATAGTTAATTTCGATGCTGAAAGCGGAATTTTCCGGAGCGCAAATTTGGTTTTAGTGGTAATTGACTGCATCATCAACCGAGCAATTTAGATTTACCGACTTTGACTGAAAATCTCCATTACAGGAGGATGAAATTTGAAGGGGCCTCATTACAGCCTAATGTAGACTTTTTTGACTCAGCTTTTTCGCCGCTGTTATTATGTGCATCTTGTTTGTACTCTATTTTCCTCATTTTCCTATCCCGTTCTTTCCTCTTTTAATTTCTTGCTCTACGTGTCCTTCTCTTTCCTCTTCTCCTCACCTCTTTTCCATTTTACTTTTTATTTTATTTTTCCTCTACATCCTTTACTTCCTTCTTCTCTCTTTTTTCTACCACTTCTTTCCCTTCTCTTTCTTTCCTACTTTTTCTTATTCCTCCTCTTTCTCCTCTTCTTCTACTAATTTTTCTTCCTACTCCATCTTTTCATTCTCTTCCCGTGTTTCTTCTTTCTTTCCTTCCTCGCCTCCTTCCTCCCCTTTCTTTTCTCCTCTTTTTCTTCTTCGTTTTTTCTGTTACTGTTTCCCACCTACTCCAATTCCATTTTTTCTCCCTTAGTTTCTTCTTTCTTATCTTCATCTTCCCTTCCTCCTCTTCCTCCTCCTCCTATTCTTCCAATTTATCTTTCCTCCTCCTTCCTCCCCTTCTTTTTCTCCTCTTTTTCTTCTTTTCTGGGTTTTTTTACTCTTTTCTTCCTACTCCATCTTCCCTCCTCTTTCCATGTTGTTTCTAATTCTTCTTTTTTTCCTCCTCCTCCTTTTATTTCTTCCACTTTCTCTTTATTTCTTCCTCTTTCTTTTCCCCTTTTTTTCCTTTTTCCTTCTTCTTCTTTTTCTTTGACCTTTCTACTCCATCTTCCCCCTCTCTTCTCAAGTGTCTTCTTTTTCTTCTCCTCCACCGCTTACTTCCTTTACTTTCTCTTTCCTCCTCCCTTTTCCCCTTTTTTCTCCTCCTACTTCTTCCTCTCTCTCTTCTCTCCTCCTTAATCTTCCTGTTTCCTTTTCCTCTCGTCATTCCTGTTCTCTATTCAATTTCCGAATTCTCATTCGATTTTCTGAAGCGTCCTCATCTGAGATAATACACTCGAGATCCTAAGGACCCGAATCTGTGAGGCGACTTGGAGGATGAAGGCGGCAACATGGGGTATGCGGCGTGGTCACGCGGTGCGGATGCCGAGCCTCGGCTGGCTCTTTTCAAAAGGAAACAAACCGCCGAATCCTGGCAAAATGTGAATTTATCATCGGCCGAGCAATAAATTTCAATAAAGCCCATTGCGGTATCAATCCCGTGCCCATCTCCGAGCCGACTCCACCCCGCGCTCTCCCGTCACCCGCTGACGGATTGCTAATTAGTCCCACCCCCCCCCCCCCCCGCCACGACTCCCCTCGACAGAGTCCCCAAAAAAATTGCCCCCCAACTCCGACTCGTGGCCGCCCAATTTTCCATGCGTCATCGCGGTATGACAAATATTTTTCAAAAAGGATCCAAATCTATCGAAGAGTGCTCACGAAAAAATTACATTACTGCGTTTGAAATTGTTGGATGAGCTGAGACTAAAGTATTTTGACACTTTTTCTCTGATGTAGAAAATTGAGAGTTTGCGCGGTAAAATTTTATTGCTGCTTATGAAATTGCCTCATGAACTGGGTTCACAATGTCTTTAAAATTTTTCTATGATTTGGGGAATGGAGAATTCGTCGCTTGGCTGACATAAGGGCGCGACTACACATTGAGATGAGCCCGGAAAAGCATTGAATTGTGTAGAGGACAAGGTCATTGCAGAGTGCACTTACACCCTTATATCAGCCAAGCGACGAATTATTGCACAAGAAGATTTTAATATATATTACGTATGAAATTGCTTAATGAACTAAGTTTACAGTATTTCTATAAAAAAAAATAAGAATTTAATTTGAGGAAAGGCTACAAAAGGGGGCAAATCAAAAGGAAAACCCGGATCCTCAAGATCCTTTTTCAAATATGTTTGTCAGATTGCGATGACGCATGGAAAATTGGGCGGACATGAATCGGTGTTGGAGGGAAAATTTTTGAGACTCGGTCAAGCGGAGTATTTCCAAAATTGGACTGCATTTACAGGGCCAGATTAAGGGGGTGGCCACATGGGCCGCGGCCCATGGCGGCAAATCTAGGGGGCGGCAAATTTTGCAATTTTTTTAAATGCGGTATAAAAAAATCGGATTTAGAAAAAAAAAATTACAAATGAGAAAAGGCTACAAAATCTTTCTTTTCCTGAGAGTATAGTAATTTCTAATTTTATCGTCCTTCAGTGATACAAGAGACAGCACCTTTAATTAGTCGAGTTAAGAGAGAAACCAAACACACATTTTGGCCTGGAACGGCGCAACTTAGGGAGAAATGATGACGAGGACTTGAGATGAAAAGGAAAAGCCCTCGGTGCGGCAATCGGCATGTAACACATTAGCGCCTACAAGACTGCACGAATACCTCACGCATTGCATCAAACCCAGTGCGATTATTATGGTCAGCGCGAAACTGATAGCGCCTACAAGAATACATGAATACTTCACGCATTGCGCCAAACACAGTGCGGTCAGCGTGAAACGCATAGCGCCTACAAGACTGCGAGAATACTTCACGCATTACGCCAAACACGGTGCGGTCGGCGGGGCGCGACGGCGGAAGTTAAAATCATTAAACCAAATTGTGTGTTTGTTCTTTCATAATTTTTTCGTTCATTTCTTATGAATGGAAGGCCTTTTCCATTAGAGAAAGGTTTACGAAACTTGAATTTCGCGCAAAGTTCCGTGACCTTTTGCTAGTTGTGTTGACAGGGCTTTCCCAAAAAATGTGTTCAACACGAGTAAACGCGTCCCCTCCCCCGCTGGCACGTTCACTTGATGGTTTTTATTGATGTTTCAAAACGAATGAGAAGGGGACGGCAAAATACAGGCTGCCCATGGGCGGCAAGTAGGAAAATCCGGCCACGTGCATTTAGCGATTAGAAACTACAATGTTTGGCTCATCCGTGAAAACACTGTTTCCGATTATTCTCTGATATGGGGAATTGAGAATATGGTTTCAATGCAAATAAACTTACTTGCTAACAGCATCATTGATTTTAACTAATCAAGTGTGTGTTTCTTGTCCGGGCGAAGTGAGAGTAACAAAACTTTTGAGCGTAACTATTCGTGTTCTTGAGCCGCTTATATTGCCATCGCGGTTATTGAAGGCAAACCCTACAGAATGAAAGACAGGCACTTACGCGAGGAACCAACGTGTATTCCTTACTGGGACGAAGTAGAGTGGAACATGGCGATTTCTAAGAGTTCAACGAATATACACGGAGCTCATGAGAAAACTATTCTGGCTCTGGTGTTGGTCATATTGCTGTCCGCCGGAATTGAAGGCGAGGCAGATACATAAGAGATCCGGTTTGGCTGTAGCTTCTGTCTCTTTGATAGAATGTGTACATACATGTTTTGAGGTAAACTATTCAAGCAAAAACGCAGGCCGAATCACCTATCCAGAAAAATGGTGGAACAATGCACACAGATGGTAACTAGATTATGCAATTCCGTCCTCTACTTCATGTCATATCAGCTACAACAAAAACACGATTTACGTGCTTCAAAATTGGTTCAAGAAGAATCGACCTGCATATTCGTGCATCCAATGTCTACTTTCATTGAAAGCCGAGAAAAATTTCATGAACAATTCACAGTTTTAATATCTATTTATCTTGAAAAAATTTTGGGAAATATGTATCGTCTTTTTGGTGCACTGGCCTGATATGACGTGGAGGTCTATCGCGTGCAATTAAGTATTACCGTTCACAAAACACGCGCCTCTGATTTTCGAGATGGGCTACTTCACCTGATTTTCTGGTTGAATGTTATCGCAGGAACATCTTTGCAAATTTTTTATCAAGGATGTGGAACCGGATCTCCTACTTATTTTTTCCCCTTCAATTCCGGCGGACAGCAATATAATCAGCACCAGAGCCCGAATAGTTATCTCATCAGCGCCGTCCATATTTTTTTCTGTTCTTCAGTGCATGGAATGTCAAATGGTGCCTATTGGCACCAAGGCTGGAAAAACAGTTGCTCCTATTCCAACTTTGAAGATTTCTTCTTATTATTACCTTTACTCAAGGAACGATCGTCTATGCGCGTGCAATTTTCTTTCTCCTCGCGTGTAAATCGCTAGTTACAGATGAGATCGAATCAACTTTAACTTTACTTTTGAGTCAAATTTGAGTCAAATTCAAACTTCCTCCATCAATATTTTCGTCAATATCTCAAGGTCACACAGTGGCTATATACGAGAAATTAACTAATGTGACGTCATTATATATTAACTGATGCTCTGAGATATTGACGAAAATATTGAAATTTTGACTGAGGCTTCCATTATGAATATGACGTCTGTTCACATCATTTTTTAATGACGCGTTTTTCTTACAGCTTACCTTTGACTCTGTCCATTAGTCGGTGACGCACTCGTACAATATGCATTAAAGTTAATGGTTTAAAACGATACCTGAATTATACGTCTCCTACACACAGCCTCCTTGATGGGTCCGGTGAGTAACGCATTCAGAATTCGCTCCGTGATCACATTTAAGTTCATTCTGATGGATTGACGTAGAACCACTCTGGTTTTGCTATAAATGAGGCTTTTTTACACAAAAAGAATAGATAAATAATTATGTTTTTCCTGGAAAAATTGCACGTATCAAAGTAAAATCCAGAGTGAGTACATCTAAAAATGTCTGATCATTGAAATATTTATGGCAACTTTCACCAGAAAGATGGTGAATTCTATTATAAAAAATGGCCCAAAACTGAATATGTAACAAGGTCGAAGAATGATGCTGGGTCCACACCATTTTAAGGGGAGATCAAAGCCGCGAGAAATTCCAAAAATTACAATAAGAGTAAAAAAAATTTAGCTCTAATGAGTACCTGTACATAACTGAGGGGGAGAGTGTTCAGCTCAGGCAGTTTGCATTGGAATATTAAGTTGAGGTTCCGCTGAGAGATTTGCTCCAAAGCAAGCAAGCAAATTCTCACACACTTAAATGTCGATTTAAGTCACAAATCCCTGATAACCTCTCTGAATACTGCAAAGTTGGAACCGCGTAGAAGAGTTTTTGTGATAAAAATCTGTCGAAATAAAAACGACAGGCAGATACTGATGCCTCAAAAAAAAATAAATAAATAATAAAAAGCTTTGGAAGATTCAAATTCATACTCGCAAAATTCTTTCATGTTGGCATTTGATGTCAAGACTGACACGATCGAATGATTTATGTCGGACGTAACATGACGTGACATGAATCAAATTTTTTTTAGCCCTCGAAACAGGATAGCGATGCTGCCCTGTTACATTTAAATCCGTTTTGTTCAGACCTAGTTCAGGTGTACCTTCTCAAAAATTTAGCGAGAAATTTGTCCGCAGAGGTAGAGAGGTGCCATTGCTTTATCGTGAGTCTTGTGATTACGTCACATATTAGAGTCCATCAGATTCGTATCTCAACTTTTTTCCTTCCTAGTAACACCAAAACAGATTTGAGTCTCTAAAAACTAAATGCAAAAATATAGTGTTGAAAAAAATGCCCTTAAATCTAAACCGAGTCATAGTCAATCACTCTTGGCTTTCACAGCCGTCTAGCTCAGGATTGAAGCTATCTCTTTTGCACTCATTTAAGTCCGTAAACCATACTGCCGTGCTAAGGAAAAACGCCGCATGAGCCTTCAGACGTTGCCAAATTTTCAGAGAAATTTGCGAATATTTACATAATTCGATTTTGGGATTTTTTTTTGGTAAATTGATTTAAAAGTTCTGAAAATTTCAAGGGAAAATATTAATAACTTCCTTCAAAAATAATTACTTTCTGGGAGGAAATTTGGCAACTCTCGAATGTACATACGGCGTTCTTCTATAGCGCGGCAGCATTAGCGTAGCTATTCAGGTTTTAGCCAGTGCTAGACAGCTTTCAATGTTAGATTCTAGTTTAATACATTCCACAGATAAGCTCCGCCAATCTATCGCCAATCGCCAATTTAAAATTATAGTAAATCGCCAATTTTAAATTATAGTAGTGCGAGGAGTATGCTTGATTTTTTTTTTTTTTTTTTTTTTTTTTTTTTTTTTTTTTTTTTTGCTAAAGCCTTGACAGTCATTCGAAACATTTTTTCTGATTCCACAGCTCACATTGAAGTATCATTGACAAAATATCCTATGCTATGCAGTTTAGTACACACATTTTGCGAACGAATTCACAGTTTCTCTCTCTCTTTTTCTCCCTTTAGTGGCTTATTTTTTTATTTTTTTCTATACTTAACACTGTTGATGACAACGATTTTAATAAAAGTTATGTGCAGATTCAATGTTCACATTTCGAATTTCAAGGTTTCAATGGATTCAATGTTTTTACTCATAAGACAAACACGGAGGTCAAGAAAAATTGAGGTGTATGAAGGACTCGACTATTAAATGGTGCTATGGTTTTTTTGCAGAAGCCCCCAGTAATTAATTTTTGAGTTGAATGTTGACTGCTTGATTATGGTGCATCTTTACAACACTGAAAAAAAAAATTCGGCTTGTTTTTGCCAAGAAAACGGTATAAATATTTCCAAAAGTTCCAGGTCGTATTTGATCCCGGTTTTTACGTCATACAATATGCTCAAACTTGGTTTAAAATGCCTCTTTCCTTACTCGTGGTATATTTGGTTTCGATTTTTCCCCAGATTAACCCCAACACATTACTATTCCACTATCCTGTCACTGATAGTATCCTTTGTCATTGCTTGAGTGTATACTTCCAAATCTAGATACGACTGTGCGTTTTTATTCCAGTCCCATCCTTCTATACCGATTTTCGCAAATAATGTGCGCACGATCATCCGCACTTACAGCCACGTGTCGTCAGAATTTCAATGAACCTTTCATGAAAATCAAAGAGATATTCACATTTACAATCGTAATCAAAGTATGACGTGGCCTTTTGACGATAGACAGAACCTGTTGATGAGCCCCCGAAAGGAATTGACTAGTCACAGAGCCAAACTTACAGGTAATATTGATTATTTATGAATCAGACGTGCTGATCAAGAATAATTACCCCAAAAAGTCTGATTAGATCCAGAAAACGGCCTCAGATAGTCACAACGACGCTTATCGCAACTTACAAGGCCTGTAAGGAGGTCATGAGGAGTGAGCTGATGCACCTCGGCAACGTATCCTTAGTCTCATTTTGATTTTAGCATTTTCCCCCTATTTTTCCCCTCTTTTTGCGGGGTTTCATCAGGCTAAAAATCGCGCATGACGATCGACTGACGTTAGCGACACGGAAGATAGGCAGGCACGAGGAAGACAGGCGAGCACTCCGGCACCAAGTGCGGGCTTCCATTCCGTCGAAAACTGGGGATCCGGGAGATAAAAATAATTCGAAACAGGGAATATTGATGTTGACAACTATTGTCAAACAGGATGTAATGGGTGTGAGTGACGTTTCGAGAAAAAAGTATCGAGTTGACAAGTTGGCAGAACGGATATGATTAGTGACTCTGCAGTCTGCACAGCTACCGACCTATCATCTGTCATTACGTCATTTTTCGTGAGTGCCAACGTCCCTCCGCGTAACATGGAAACGCTCCTAATACCTCGTTAGCGCGCCCCGCGCGCTCGGCGCGAGATGCAAGCTTATCTTGACGTAAACGGAGCACTTGTTTCGCTTTAATACTATGTTCAATCCTCCGAGGGAACATTTTTCCACTCCCGGCCGAGTTTTTATGTAGCCGTGAAAGGGACCATTTTAATATCACCCGATCCGAAAAAGGATTTCACTCTGAATGGAAAAACTTTTACTCTTATTGCTCCCCGCTTTAATTCCTCATGTCATTTATCTTAGTTACATTCCTCATTTGCATTGAGCCCCAAGAGCAGCACGCTTCTTTCATATTTGAGATGCTGAATTCTATAATAGCCCTATACTATAATGAGTGAATTAAAACCATCGCGCTGCTATAATAAATAAGCAGGAAGACGACGAATCAAGGATAGCCTTCGAACGCAAAGAATTTGAAACAGACTTTGCAAATGGTTCAGTTGCGCTGGTCACAGAATCAAGTTTGATGCTTAGTTCTTGTATCTCAGCTAAAAATTACAAGATCCATCCAAACAGCAGCTTTCTACGTTCAATATTTACAGAGATATCGCGCTTTGTAAAACTCGGTTCATGACGTCATCAAACAAGGAAGTGACACAATTGGTTTCTTTCAACTTGATTTCATCAATCAGTGTTACACAAATCTGTACTGGTTATTCAACGTTAAACTCAAATGAAAGCAAGGTGGAAGAAACCAAAGGTGTCACTACCGCGGTGGATGACGTCACGAACCGCATTTTTCAAGGTGCGGTATCTCGGTTGATACTGAACGTAGAAAGTTGTTGCTCGGATATAGATCTTATTACTTTCAGATAAACTACAGGAATCAAGCATCAAAATACTATCCTCCGACCAGTGCAACTGACCCATTGCGCGGTTAGGAGTGAACCTCTACTTATTTTGATTTGTTGGCTGTTTTACCGTGGAAAAACCTATCCATTTAACAAGGTGGAGAAATGCGGGTGCTGGGTCCACACCATTTCGCGGGGAAAACAAAGCCAAGAAGTTCATAAAATTATAATTAGAGTCAAAAATACATTTTTTTAACTCCGAAGAGTATCAGCACAGAACTGAGGGGTCAGAGAAAGGACTTCTTTGGGGACATCTTGGCTTTGTTTTCCCCGCAAAATGGTGTAGACCCAGCACCATTTCTCCACCTCGTTACATACAGTTCGTACCACTTCTTGGTTTCTCTCATCTATCCATTTATTTGCATCACCCATATGCAACAGATCCATTTTGATATTTTCGGCACTAAAACCCCCTTTTTCCTCCAGACGGCCATACATTTGATGTTTCTTCGGTGTAATGATCGAGTGGAAATGACTAAGAACAGGGGCCATGAACTCATATCTGGGAGAGAGATCACATCACCGAGGACCAATATCGAGGCAAAATATGAGTCGGGGCCGGGGCCGGCAAATAAATCGATTTCGGAGCGTAACGCTAAAACGCTCTATTGTTCCTGGGAGCGATGGCGACAATGACTGACATCGCACCGCAGGAGGTGATTTCAAAGCAGCCAAGGAATGGAAAAGGGTGTAAAGGGCACCTATTTAAACGTAAGTGCTTCGGAAAAACCGAGGATCGAACGCGAACGCGAACGCCGGCTTTTATCTTTCAGCTCCTCGGAAAACTTAGCTGGCTCGGCACTTGAGCATTTTCTCCTCTGCTCCGCACAATGGAGCGGGTCGATTGGAGAAGTCGGACAAAATTTGGAAACTTTAAACGCTTATAACTCCGTTCATACAAAACAATAAAAACACACTAAAATACAAAATACAAATGGGTATACAAGGCTGGAGGTAACATAAAACAAACCAGGACGTTTCGGCCCATTCTCAACTGGAACATCAGAAGCTAAAAAAAATGTAAAAATTCAAAAGAGAAAATGAGCATGCATTTAATTTTTACATTTTTTTAGATTCTGTTCTAGTTGAGAATGGGCTTGTCATTGGCCCGAAACGTCCTGGTTTGTTTTATGTCTCCTCTAGCCTTGTATACCTACCCATTTGTTTTTTTGTATTTTAGTGTGTTTTTATTGTTGTCGGCATTCGGGCTATTGTGTCTCTCTCTCTTTCATATAAAACTTTGGATATTTTAAAGTGCCTCCGTTGGTTTTCTCGTGAGATATTCTGTTAGAAACACCCCTTAAAATTCGAAATGAGATGAATAAAACGTCAAAATTTGCAGTTTTAGTTGAAAATTTCATGTCCGAGCATTTTGATTGATTCGACCAATGTGCGCCGCCCGGGATCGGGAATGTGTCGGCAACCTCCCCCGGCGGGCGCGCTTTCTCCATTTTTCATTTTCTCGCTCTCAAAGGAGCCCTTTCATGTGGAAAATGGAGATGGAAATGGGTGTTTCTGAAAAATGAATTTATAATTAGAAATAAAGGAGTGACAGAATAAGATGTGTCGCACGGAGCACCTCAAAGGATTCGGAGCGATCGTGATTGCTGAGAAAATTGCGTGTTTGCTATTGAAAGCGGGTCTTAACGTGAGCTGCGAAATAAAAAATTAAATTGACTTCGCAGACCGACTTGTCGTTGGTGTTGTCGCCGCGGCCCGTTGCCGACGATCCGGACGAAACCCTCGAAATTTCATACGATTTCTCCTCGGATCGTGATGGTGTCACAACCGTGTCGCGGGGTCCCTGTCATTCCCTGTACTCTAATCTCGTGAGTGACGACTGCATTACGGGCTTCGACATCATGAGCTCCCGCCCTGATCCCTGATTTGCTTTTGAAAATGTCCCTTTGTCTAAACTCCGAGCATATCCCTCCTTGCTCCTTTTTCTTTTTGAATCTGACAGAAATCGATACGCATGACCTATTTCTGATAGATTTTTGAAAATTTTGAGTCGAGAAACCGGATGTTGAAGCAGTATGACATTTTCACCCATACTGAAAAATAAGAAACATCAGAAGCATGATTAATATGCCTGATTCGATTTCATATTCCTTCAATCTTATAATTTCATATTCTGAACAATAACATTCAACTCTCGGATCACCATTGCATAGATCATCGTTTTTACTATAAAAGTGGTGAGGAAATTTTGTGTTTAATTTTTGACTGGGTACGTTGAACTTCCAGCAAGATTTAAAGTTGAACTTCTTTTTATCGGGCTGCATTATGTTGATGAAAGTACCTTTCTTCCGATCACTTTTTATCCGGTTTTCAGACGATAGCTATTTCGATGTCAATCATCATCATCAGGTCACTTCGACTTCGATTTGGTAAACACTAACAGTCACATCTCATATTGTTAAAATTTACTAAAATTTACTATAAAACACTTTTAAAATACTCGCGGGTGCACCCGTCGCGAACGCGTTCTTATCACCCAGCAAGATGTTCTCCGAATAATACAGATATTTTAAATTTAGCAAATGCCCAATGATCCTATACTTTATTTCAAATTTTGTGTATACATTTTCTTGGTCATGGCAACACTATATACAGAAAAAAACCATGAAATTAGAAAAGAGAGAAAAAAATCGTATGCGCAAGCGAAGACAATCGTCGGTCGTTCTTTGGTTAAAGGTAATTATAACAAGAAATCTGCAACGTTGGAATCGGAGCAACTGTTTTTCCAGCCCTGGTGCCGATGGGCACCATTTGACATTCCATGTACTGAAGAACAGAAAAAAATATGGACGGCGCTGATGAGATAACTATTCGGGCTCTGGTGTTGATTATATTGCTGTCCGCCGCAATTGAAGGGTAAAAAGTAAGTAGGAGATCCGGTTCAACTTCCTTGATAAAAAATATGCGAAGATGTTCCTGAGATAATCATTCAAAGAAAAAAGCTGGTGAAATAGCCCACCTTAAAAATCAGAGGCGCATTTTTCGTGAACGATAACACTTGATTTTACGAGATAGACCTCTACGTCATATCAGGCCAGTGCAACAAAAAGACGATATACATTCCCCGAAATTCTTTTTCAAGATAAATACACTGAAAAAAATGGTACGCTGTTTTAGCACCTAGAATGTCAAAAAAGTGTCTGATGATCCTAGGACGCACCCTGATTGCCCACGCAGTTGAATTTGCATTCATAGAATGTAAAGTGAACTGCGAGGGCAGTAAAAGCAGCATCTTGGGATCACCAGACAAATTTTTGGCATCCTATGTGCCAAAACAGCATATTATTTTTTTCATGGTTTATGTAGGGGCATAGGACATGCCCATTTTCTAGAAGTTACTCTTTGCGTTCATTCTACCGTTTTCTAAGTGTTTTTCACCCAGTGAACTCCTTTTTTAGAAGTTTCCTTTATGTTCATTCGCCCAGTGAGGCAACAATGCGCTATAAGCTTATATAAGATAAGCTTATATAAGATCTGGTTACGTGACTAGTTGCGTAACCACTATGCCTCGTTGCATAACACATTGACGGTTATGCAACCACTCCTATAAAAAACCCATGCGGTCAGTCAGACAAGCGCCAGTCTTTCCTCTTCACTCCTCTCGGCACGCTGGTGAAAGCTGTCATCTCCTGGTACGCTGGTCAAAGCTACCACTTTCCCTTCACTTTCTTGGTACGCTGGTTAAAGCTACCACTTTGTCTTCACTCTCTTGGTACGCTGGTTAAAGCTACCCACTTTGTCTCCATCTCTTGGTACGCTGGTCAAAGCTACCACTTTCTCTTCACTCTCTTGGTACGCTGGTTAAAGCTACCACTTTGTCTCCATCTCTTGGTACGCTGGTTAAAGCTACCACTTTCTCGTCACCCTCTCGGTACGCTGGTCAAAGCTGCCACCTCTCTGAACTGACCACAAGTATATTCTTTTATTTCCAGATGTCACTTTCATTTCCTTTTTGAGCACGGCCCGGTCAAGGCTGCACAGGGACCTGTTTTCTTTGCTTGATACATTCACAAACTTCATTGTTCACGTCTTTATTGTCCTGAAGATATTTTAAGTTATACGCCGGTCAAGGCTATTTATGCGTTTTATGTTACCGTTATATTTATTTTCCATGGGCGCTCGCTGATGAAATCCGCATCCGACTGTCATTGACGTCATCGTGGTTCTGAGAGCGCCCATCCATTTTTCCTGGTTAGACCCTGGTCCTCCGAAACTATAAGATACGCGACATGGTCCTCCGAGCCGGATCACCTTAGTTATCAGAGCCAGAATCTTGTAGGCTCTTACATAGCTACAAACCGTTATGCAGCGACGGTAATACAGTTCCCTCATTTTGACTTATCTACGATTCCACAATGGCGACTCTTGAAGCGGCTAAAGTCCAACAAGAAAAGCTATTCGATAGGTTACAACGACTCTATGACTTTACAAAGGATATAAGGGAAATCAAGCCGAAGACTTTCTGGTCCGAGCTGGAAAAATAGAAGAACATTCTGCAGATTTTGAGAATTATGCGTTGAAGTGCTGGGAACACTCGTTAGCCCAGGCCTCTACAGAAGCAGAGAAGAAGTTGTGCACCGATTCCTACAAGGAGAAGTGCAGGGCTTATGAAGAACTCTATCACGCCGTTGCATATATGGTACAAAAATGCAAGAAACTCGTCAAGACAGCAGAATCCGCGGAATCTGTTCGACATAACACTGAAGTCAAACTCCCCAAGATAGAATTGAAGACCTTCGATGGAACGCGCACCCAGTGGCCTGTGTTTTATGAAAACTTCAAGACACTAATACACGACAATAAGTTATTATCTTCGACTCAGAAGCTACAATACTTAAGTTCTTCGCTGAAAGGCAACGCCGAGAGCTACGTCAAGAATGTTCAGATCACAGAGGCCAATTATCCTATTGTATGGAAAGCATTGATAGACCACTATCAAGACGACCGAGCTTTAGGCTCAAGTCTGCTGGAAACGGTGCTCAGTCACCCTCCAATGCAAACAACAACAGCAACGACACTTACGAATTTAGTGCACACCCCTCTACGACGCAGTTGAAGCACTCAACGCCCTGAAATTCGAAAATTTGGACGACTTCATACTACTCAACATCGCCTTAAAAAAGTTACCTAACTATTTAAGGAAACTCTTCGAGAATCAACTCAAGGGAACAACTATTCCCACTTTCAAAATGCTGATGGATTTCCTTCGCAAACAAGCGAAGATAGCAGAAATCACTCAGACTCCAAGTCCTCAACCACATCAAACTAACAAGGAAGAGAAGACAAAAACTCAACCTACAAAATCCAAGGTTTACCTCAACCACACAAACCAAAAAAAATCAGAATGCCCTGTTTGTAAAGGACCACATTCTATCTACAAATGTGACACATTCAAGAGTCTCACTACCGCCGCAAGGGCAGAACAGGTTAAGGAGCTAAACAGATGCACACGTTGCCTGGGAGGCCACTCCAATGAATGCAAAAGCAAATTCAGTTGTAAGGAATGTAACATGAAGAATCATCACACTCTCCTCCACGTAAGCAAAACAGAGAAGATTAAACAGCCCACGTCTCAAAATTCGAGCAATATGGTAGCAAATTTGCTCGCACCTACAGCGAAAAATCATAGAACCTTACTGGGCACTGCAATAGTTGCCATTAAAGACTCTGATGGCGAATATCAACATATCCGCGCCATTTTGGATTCCGGGGCTATGTCATCATTCATAACAAAAGACTGCGCTCAGCGCCTCCGTTTGCCTGTTCTGACCGATCGCGCCAGCATAACGGGCCTGGCTGATAAACCAGTCAAATCTCTAGGAGCGGTAGAGTGCTTAATAAAACCCCGTCAGCGGGATAATCCAAAATTGCTTGTAAGAACCATTATAATTCCAGTCATCACAGACGGTCTACCCCTCAGTCAAAATATCGTCGGAAGTTAGAAACTTTTGGAGCACGCTAGACTTGGCAGACCCCGACTTTGATACGGTCAACGCCAAAGTTGACATGTTACTTGGCTCTGAAGTTTACTGCAGTATTTTATCCGACAAGAGAAGGATAACCAACAAACTAGGACACGGACTTCAAACCATCTTTGGTTGGGTGTTGATGGGAAAGGTCCCCACCATCAAATCTCCTAAAAATCAAGCAACGTTTATTTGTACTGAGGATCTACTCCTGAAGGAAATTCTAATAAAGTTTTGGCAGACTGAAGAACCCTGCCATAAGCCAGCCATAAGTCCCGAGGATGAAATCTGTGAAAACATGTTTCAAGCGCTCCACTACCGTGAGCCTTCTGGGCAATATGTGGTTCCAATTCTCTTAAAAACTGATAACCCTGTGCTAACAGGCTCGTATGAACTAGCAAAACGGCAATTAATTGCTATTCAGGCACGATTACGAAAATCACCTGCTGTTCAGATCAAATATTCAGAATTTATGGAGGAATATGCAAATCTAGGTCATATGCTACCATCTACAAGTCACGGTCTGGCCGCGTACTATATTCCACATCACTCAGTTATTAAAGAGTCTAGCCTAACTACAAAATTAAGGGTAGTATTTAACGCGTCAATGCCGACGCCTTCAGGCCTTAGCCTGAACCAAGTATTATATACCGGCCCGAAATTGCAAGCCGACATTGTACAGTTGATTATCCGCTTTCGGACGTATAGAATTGCTTTCAAGACAGATCTGTGCAAAATGTTCCGACAAATTCTTATCCGCCCTCAGGATCGAAAGTACCAACACATATTATGGGAGTCGAAAAACGGTGATCCCGTTGTAGACTACGAATTGCAGACGGTAACGTACGGCACCGCTTCTGCCCCATACTTAGCGAATAGAGTTTTGAAACAACTCATTATTGATGAAGGACATGACTTTCCAGACGATGTCCGTCGTGTTATCAATGAAGAAACTTACATCGACGACTCCTTATCGGGAGCAGACTCTATTGATGACGCCATCAAACTCAGAGATGGAATCTACCAAGCGCTTCATCGGGGCCATTTCGCCCCACGACAATGGGCCAGCAGTCATCAAGAGGTACTCGAAGGCTTGCCCACGGATGATATTGCTTTATCCTCCGATTCCGTGAACTTTGATCGGTTCCTTGAAAATTCACTTGGCGTATTGGGCCTGAGATGGGTACCCGTAACGGACTCCTTCTCTTACAATAAAATTGAATTCAAGTCAAAGTTCACAAAAAGAGCAATTTTATCCGACATTGCTCGGGTTTTTGACCCATTGGGTTGGGCAACCCCTTCCATAATCCTTGGAAAATTGATAATACAAGTCCTATGGAATCTAGGTATTGGCTGGGACGATCCAGTACCAACGGATATTGCAGATACTTGGAGCTGTTTGATCAGCCAGATTCACTTGTTAAATGATCTTACAATTCCAAGATTAATCACTAACCCTGACGCAAAAAGCATCACTCTAATTGGGTTCGCCGACGCATCACAAAAGGCCTATGCAGCAGCCATCTACGTAAGAGTGCCTGTAAACGAAGGGTTTGATTCGAACGTGCTAATGGCCAAATCAAAGGTAGGCCCCACTAAGCCTCACAGTATTCCAAGAATGGAACTATGCGGAGCCGAACTTCTTGCCAAAATTATACCCGTGGCAGTGACTTCTTTGGAGCCAACCCCTTATAAGATCGAGAAAATTGTTGCGCTCACGGATTCAACAACGGTACTCTCCTGGTTGACCACCCCTGCTTTCAGACTTAAAACATACGTGGCAAATCGCGTGGTGAACATTACAGACGCAATTCATACTGAATCGTGGTTCCACGTCTCATCCGCCGACAACGCTGCCGATATTCCTTCCAGAGGAATATTACCACAAAACTTGGTAAATAACACAATGTGGTGGAAAGGCCCAGCTTGGTTGACAAAACCACAGCAGGAGTGGCCTATTTCCAACATCACGGCGGTACGTAAATTGGATGTCCCAGAACTTAAGCCTGAGGTCAAAATTCTTGTAAGTACGGAAAAACTTCCAAACTTGTACGACACAATTAACAAAGTGTCCTCTTTAACCAGGCTCCAGAGAATAATTGCTTGGGCTCTTCGCTTCCCTACTAATGCCAGAAGCAAGGAAAAAGTTTCTGGACCCTTATCCGCTGAAGAACTGAAACAATCGCTACTAATCATCATTAAAGAGGTTCAAAGGCAACATTTCAGTGAGGAATTAGAGTTAATCAAAAAAAATAAGCACGTTCCGAAATTAGCGTCTCTAAACCCCTTTATCGACACCCGATGTGTCCTCAGGGTGGGGGGTAGGCTAACGCATTCTGACCTGCCTTATGAAGCAAAACACCCTTGCATTTTACCTAAATGCCATTTTACGGAAATCATTGTGCGTCATTTTCACGCCTTACATTTGCACGCAGGACCAAAATTACTACAGAGTATAATTTCTCAAGAATTCTGGATTATTGCTGCCAGAAATGTTATTCGTTCGCAGCTCCATAAATGTGTAAAATGCTTTCGAAACAAACCGCACAATTGTATTCCTATTATGGGAAATTTGCCCAAATCACGGGTTGTCCCAGCACGATGCTTTCTAAAGGTTAGCACAGACTTTGGCGGACCTTTTCACCTGAAAGAAAGCAAACGGCGCAACTCACGTGCGTATAAAGCGTACATTTGCCTATTCATCTGCATGAGCACTAAGGCAGTGCACATAGAACCCGTGACTGACTTAACCGCAGAGGGATTTATCGCGGCGCTGGACCGTTTTACCTCCCGCAGAGGGTTGTGCCGAGAAATCTATTCCGACAATGCCACTAATTACATAGGTGCTGAGAATCATTTTTCAGACCTTTACAAGTGTCTAACCGAAGGCGACGAAACTGAAAAACTCAAATCTCGTTTAGCCGATAGACAAATAACATGGCATCACAGCCCTCCATCCGGTCCTCACTTTAATGGACTAAGCGAGGCCGGAATTAAATCGGTCAAATTTCATCTACATCGAGTCATGGGCGACGAAAAATTAACAATGGACAGCTTTTCTACGCTCCTATGCAAAATAGAGGCAGTCCTAAACTCACGGCCGCTGTGCCCCATCACAGCAGATGTAGAGGAACTTACGGCGCTGACTCCTGCTCATTTCAGAATTGGAGCACCATTACTCAGCCTCCCCGAATATAACTGGGAAGATACTCCTAGCAATAGACTTTCAAAATGGCAACACATCCAAAAGATGTCCCAACAACTGTGGCAGAGATGGTCAAAGGAGTATTTATCAACATTGCAAACCCGACAACGCTGGACACAGGAATCACCGCCGCTTCAAGTCAATGATGTAGTTGTTGTAGCTGAAGACAACATGCCTCCTCTGCAATGGAGCCTCGCGCGGGTTACCGAGCTTCATCCCGGCGCTGATAAGGTGCCGCGCGTCGCGACGATTCGCGTGCGTGATAAGCTCCTGAAAAGACCCGTGGCCAAGCTTTGTCGGCTACCAACTGACTAAGTTCGTTAGCGGATTCAGTACCTCCCAGACTGCAGCGGGCTTCACGTGTCGGGCTCACTAAAATTTACCTGCAGTCGCTAGTAAACTATCGAAAGTTATTAAAGTTTAAGTTCATTTTCACTCGTTTGTTTGTCGTTTTGTGTCTCACTCAAATCCTTACGGTCAGTATATCCTTAACCCCCCTCCCCCTCTGATATCCGACTTACTGTCCCTTTGCTCACAATGGAGCTAGAATCGAACGCGGTCGCTAAATTGTTCAAGCCGTTCAGCGGCTTGGGTCAAGCCGCTTAACTATTCGATTCCGCTGTTTTACACTTATAAGTTACGTGCTTTCTTCAAAAATGCACACTGATTGTGCATTTTGGTGGGGGGTATGTAGGGGCATAGGACATGCCCATTTTCTAGAAGTTACTCTTTGCGTTCATTCTACCGTTTTCTAAGTGTTTTTCACCCAGTGAACTCCTTTTTTAGAAGTTTCCTTTATGTTCATTCGCCCAGTGAGGCAACAATGCGCTATAAGCTTATATAAGATAAGCTTATATAAGATCTGGTTACGTGACTAGTTGCGTAACCACTATGCCTCGTTGCATAACACATTGACGGTTATGCAACCACTCCTATAAAAACCCATGCGGTCAGTCAGACAAGCGCCAGTCTTCCTCTTCACTCCTCTCGGCACGCTGGTGAAAGCTGTCATCTCCTGGTACGCTGGTCAAAGCTACCACTTTCCCTTCACTTTCTTGGTACGCTGGTTAAAGCTACCACTTTGTCTTCACTCTCTTGGTACGCTGGTTAAAGCTACCACTTTGTCTCCATCTCTTGGTACGCTGGTCAAAGCTACCACTTTCTCTTCACTCTCTTGGTACGCTGGTTAAAGCTACCACTTTGTCTCCATCTCTTGGTACGCTGGTTAAAGCTACCACTTTCTCGTCACCCTCTCGGTACGCTGGTCAAAGCTGCCACCTCTCTGAACTGACCACAAGTATATTCTTTTATTTCCAGATGTCACTTTCATTTCCTTTTTGAGCACGCCGGTCAAGGCTGCACAGGGACCTGTTTTCTTTGCTTGATACATTCACAAACTTCATTGTTCACGTCTTTATTGTCCTGAAGATATTTTAAGTTATACGCCGGTCAAGGCTATTTATGCGTTTTATGTTACCGTTATATTTATTTTCCATGGGCGCTCGCTGATGAAATCCGCATCCGACTGTCATTGACGTCATCGTGGTTCTGAGAGCGCCCATCCATTTTCCTGGTTAGACCCTGGTCCTCCGAAACTATAAGATACGCGACAGTTTATATGTAATGTGCGTGAATCTAAAATGTACTTGAAATTTCTCTCGGCCCTGAATGAAAGTAGACATTGGACGCACAGATATGCAGGTCGATTCATCTTGAACCAATTTTGGAGCACGTAAATCGTGTTTTTGTTGTCGCTGATATAACATGAAGTAAAGGTCGGACTTGCGAAATATAGTTACCGTTTGTGTGCATTGCTCCTCCAAATGTTGGATAGATAATTTGGTCAGTATTATCGCTTGAATAATTATTTCACAACATCTATGTATAAATGTATAAATTCTATCAAAGAGGTAGGAACTGCCAAACCAGATCTCTCACGTATCTGTTTCGCCTTCAATTTCGGCGGACAGCAATATGATCAACACCAGAGCTCGAATAGTTATCTCATGAGCGCCGTACATATTTGTTGAAGTTTTAGAAGAAGACATGTCCCATGGTGTATATTGGTAGCAGGGCTGGGGGAAAAACATTTTTTCAGTTTCCAGCGTTGTAGATATCCGTTATAATTTGATTTTTCACGTAAAAAAGGAAGAAAATGAAGATGGCGTGGAAGAAAAAGAAGAACATGAAAAAAATGAATAGAAATTAAAAGGTTAATAACTCCTTAGTGTTTCCTAATCCTATTTTTTCTCTACTTCCTCTTATTTTTCTTCCTCCACTTATTCTTACCCTGGTAAAAATTGGCAGTAGAATCTGTGTTCCAAAATACCATAGATCTACAGCCGGCTGTAAGATTTCCAATAGATTCTATAGCCGAACACAATTTCTCATAGCTTTTCATAGCCGATGGCGACTAAGCAACAGCCTGGCGATAAAGTGTATGCTAAACGTTACTAATTACGGATGCTAGGACTTAGTGAGTTACGACTACCACTCTCTTTTTGGGCCGTAGTATCTTGATTTATTTTGAGAGGAAAGCTCCGTACTTTTGAAGGATGCCGATGCCTGCCATTCCTAATATGTTGGAGCGCCTGTGCAATACCTCCGGTGTGAAATAGTTGCCTCAAACGCCGCGGTACGCTGCGGCGCGGCGCGGCGGGCGGTCAGCCAGCGCGAAACGCGCATTGGCGCCTACAAACCTAACAGGGATACTTCAAGCATTGCGCGATGCGTGAAGTATCCCTGTTGGGTTTGTAGGCGCCAGTGCGCCGCCGCTCCGCTTTGTGTTAGGCTCTAATATTTAATCTCGTGGAGTCAGCGTTTTTCAACTCATGACTTTGAAATGTTTGCACACTCTATATAGATTATTCTCATTTTAATTGATGAAAGAAAATATGTAGTAAAGGAAAATATAATTTGCGTTTTGTAGATATTAAGGTGATTCCGTACAAACTTGAGGATTTACAAAGCACACGAATTTCTACACAATTTCCTATAGCCTTTTATAGCCGATGGCGGAAAAGCAACAGCCAGGTGATAAAGCGTAAAGCCCGGCGATAGGAACTATAGCCCGGCTGTATAATTTTTTTTTCGCTTCGTGTAGCCCGGCCGAATGATTTTTTCCACTTTCTACAGCCAGCTTTATGATTTTCTATCGCCTTATGCAGTCGGCTATAAGAACTCCTATGGCATTTTTAAACGCAGCTCCTATCGCCAATTTTTACCAGGGTACCCTATTTTCTCTCTACTTCCTCTTATTTTTCTTCTTCCACTTATTCCTATTCTATTTTCTCTCTACTTCCCCCTATTTTCCTTCCTCCACTTATTCTTATCATATTTTCTCTCTACTTCCTCTTATTTTTCCTCCTCCACTTATTCTTATCCTATTTTCTCTTTTCTTCCTCTTGTTTTTCCTCCTCCACTTATTTTTATCCTATTTTCTCTCCACTTCCTCTTATTTTTCTTCCTCCACATATTCTTCTTCAAATTCGTTGTCGTCTTTCTCATTCCCGTCTTCGTCATTCCCGTCTTGTTCATCCCCTTTTTCTGATTCGAAAGCCGAAGACTCAGATTCAAGAGCCCCGAGTCTATCAGACATGGAATAACCACAGAAGCCATTATGGGTAAGAGTGGCATCCCCGCTCGCCTAATAACCCGGCGGCGTCCCGAGGGCTCGAGAGTGGGCAACCCGCTGCGGCTGTCACCTGCCTGCTAGAGGGCGCCACCCGCTCGCCTTCCTCCTCGCCGCGGAGTGCGGCTGACGCTATAATAGCCCAAGATGAAAAGGCGTCCTAGGTGGAGTGAACTCATCTGAATGACATGTTTAATTTCGTCACCGGTCCATCGATGCTAATGACGGATATAAGTTCTTTGTAGCGTCGCGGGTCGCGGGTCTCGGAATTAATGAGAGCCGTGATGAATGACACGATAGTTAGTCGCCAGCTCAGAACAGGTTCTAAGCTGTCAGCACGCCATCGCCCCTCCAGCGACAATAACAACCCCACTTCAAGTTTGAGACATACCCTCCGTATGACCCTATACTCCCCAGGGCTCACACGAGATCGGGGTTACGTCTTTCAAGTCGGCGGAGCATCCCTCACAAACGGAAATATAGGATAATACAACAATTTTTTCCCCTTAGCCTCCTCCTCGTCTTGCGGCCCACCCCCCTCCCCGTTTTTTCGATGTGTATGTGTGCGTGTGTTTTTAACTGTCACTGCCTCGAACAAAACACACGAGAGAGCGAGCGATATTTTGACAGGTGATTTATCATAACTTTTAGAAGTCATCGCCGTAAGATGGCAGGGCTGTCGGGTCCTCGTCATTTGTCATCCCGACGACGCGCGCGCCACGCCAGCCCCCCCCCCCCCCCTTCCACCCCCGCGGCCCCGGCGGCGCAGTCGAGGCGGGAGCGCGAACTTAGCGCCAACGCAAAGCTCGTCTCGCGTTGCCACTTCGATGCGCGGGAAAAAATGATGCTTGATTTTCTCGGGTTGTCGCTTTCGGACGAGGGAAGTTGGTCATGGTTTAATTGGTTTGGGGTTTTCAGACGTGTGGGATAGCTGAGGACTCCTGTCGTTGATGTCAGTCGGGAACGCATCAGGAATCGGAGAACGAAACAGCAGGAAAAGGAGGAGAGGAGGAGGAAGAAAATGAAGGAGGAGGAGAAGAGTCGAAGAACGATGAGGATGGACAAGGAGCAGAAGTAGTTAAAGGGGAAAAGGATGGAAGAAAAGGACAGGAAGTTAGAGAAAAAGAAGGGAAATATGGATGAAGATAAATTTTTTTGTTCCTCTTCTTCTTCCTCTCCCTCTGCTCGTTGTTTCCGTATTATTTTTCCTCCTGACCCTCCTCATCTTCTTCATCTCCATTTTTTTCTTCCTCATTTTCTCTCTTTTTCCTCTTTTTCCTTTTTTCCCTCTTTTCCCTATTTTCCCTCTTTTTCCTCTTTTTCCGCTTCTTCTCTTCCACCTCTACGCCTTCTATCTCTTCTTTTCCTCCTTTTTCTTCTTATTTTGCTCCTTCCTCCAATTCTCGATGCTTTCTCAATCATCTTGCGATAGAAGGCCTGCGATCTGAGTCTGTCATCAAACTAGGGTTAGGAGCCAATTCATGAAGGAGGGCACACCTGGAGGTACTTGGTACCTAGCATATATAGGACAAAAATTACTTAGAAGAGGTTGATATGGGTGAGCAGAAGAGGCAGAAAAGCAAAAATCTGAAAAATCATGGTCATCAATACGGACGATCCTGTAGTCATCGTGCTTTCAACTCGGTATTAAACTGAGTATTTTCCGAGGATCGAGAATCACTCATTCGTGAACAATTTTCTTTCCAAGAGATATACAAATACATACTCTACTTAAAGCAAAACTATTGGAATTGAAATAAAAGAGCAGGCATTATTTTACGGATACGCTGTTGCAAACATATTTAGACTGGACTATGAAAGGAGGCGTCATGCTACACTTTTTTCCGAAGAGGGTTTTATCCATAAAAACGCACGTCCATACTGACGCACACAAGGACAAGGATAATGATGTATGGAAAATGTAAGTCACCAGGAGCTTAAGAAAGAATGCTCAATATCTTCAACTTCCTGAAGAAATCTTTGTGACGGCACATTCTAGCAATGTACTCATTTCCCAATGATGAACCGCTATTTCCGGCTCACCCATAAAATGTCCTATCTTCATAAGAACAATTTTGATACATCTTTGTATGTTGTCTCTAAAATGAACCGGAAAAGGTGTTTTCTTAGATCAAAGTGGTGTAGTTGAATTGTCAAACAGGAGATAGCAGACAGGCCAGGGCGTCGTTCTGTCACTTGAAACACGCATTGGCGCCTACAAACCTAAGTGGATACTTCAAGCATTGTGCAATGCGTGAAGTATCCACTTAGGTTTGTAGGCGCCGGTGAGCCTCTCACGCCGGAAGCACGCCGCTCCGACTTTTCAGCAGTAATTCTTGCAAGTTGGCGATGCCGTTTTTCTATCATTCAAACATATGTAATAAAATCTATTCTAGATTCGGCTTTAGATTAGATTCTAGATTATCTTCATCTAGAATGATCTGGATATTTACTATCTTTCCTGTTTTTCCAACCTCCTTGCTTTATAATTTTTATTTAAGTTTAAAGAAAAAAAGAAGCTGAAGAATTTGAAAACAATAACTAACTTTATTGGCGATAAACATTTTCAGATATGGTTAAAATTTAAGTATAAAAATATAAGTAATGAAATACAAACTCAGTATAAGAAGATTTAAAACTTTAAGGATAATAGACATCCATTTAATTTCGTCCGGTTGAAGATGGATAGCATGCAGGTTCGGGGACAGCTCCCATTGGCGGATCCAGCAAATTGGCAACACTGTTCTTCTCCATTTAAACCTATGTTAAATAATCGATTCTTGGAGGGGCCAGGTGCCCCTCCAAGAATCGATTATTTAACATAGGATTAAATGGAGGAAATCCATTGTTGCCGAATTGCTGGATCCGCCCCTGACAGCTCCTAATCTTGTAAATTGAAATCTATGGTTTTAATATCACTAAGACGGATCACCACCTGGTATTATGAATACAGTAAGTCATAATTCTCCTGGACGTGGTAGGAGAGACTACCCTAACAAAACATTTTTACATTCTAAAATGAAAATGGGAAAATACAATCGAATCGATAAGAGTCTGTTTATAAACGGGAAATCTGATTATCATTTCAGAATTACTTTACTGGCAAGAGAATATATAATTGTGGACGATTAAATTCTTACATAGTAAAATAAGTAAGATTAAGCATGTCCACCCCCCAAAAAACTCGAATCTATACGTGCTGCACTTTCTTTTTTGCCTTTCCTTCATCCATTTTCTCCTGTGCTTAAAATTGTATTAAGGTCTGCGTCATAAAGCAATATCGGCCTCTATCTCTCAGTTAACAATGACAACTTATGATATCAATAAGAAACGCCAATATAAGCATGCACTTTCAAAGTTAGTTCACGAGGTCAATATTACCCTAGGACATAAAGGTATATGATAATAACTGTATGAGCGAAGCATATCTGAAGCGCTTTTTTCTTAAATATTTAGTAGTGAATCGTTGATGTGTTCACAATACACATTTGAGATAATGACAGTTCTCACCTCTTACACTAATTTTTACTATAATGCACGAATCGGAGAGACTAGGAATTATATTCTGTTTTTTTAGGAATTATAAAAATATAAAATTCGTAGGATTTACTTTTGGGGAAAAAACCCACACTTCATACTTTTCAACAGCCATAGCAATTGACTACTTATGCGAAAACACTTAAACATATTTATAAATGTGACTTTCAAAGTAGGAAATAACTAAATTTAATATACTAATCGTTCAGAGCATTCACTTGTTAATGCCCTCTTACAAACAAGATACGTAATGACTAGAATCTTCCGTGGTTTGCAGAAAAATATGCAGGGATTTTCGGTGATACTTCCTGTGATTCGTCTGACGGATTAAGAAAATCCTTTTGAAAATTCTAGGAGCTTTGGACTGTGAGGAACTGATTATTATTTCAATCTATAAGAATTTACAAATACATGCTTTCACTGACTTAAACATTTAGGCTCTTTTTGTTTAGCAAACTTAAATTATCTTTGAATATGGATGAAAGGAAAAACAAAAGCGCCTTGCGGACGACTCGGGAATGTATTATTTTCAATATTTTACAAATTATATATTTAGTGTTATGGAAGTTTTGTGCGTTCATAGATTTATTTGATTTCAACCAGCCACCAATATTTAAACTTGAGTGGGAGCTTTTATAAAGTGCAAAAATTAGGATAGTAAGTCTCAAAACTCAGTGAATATGTAAAGTGCAAGATATACGTGTATAGTTTGAATAACGAACGGTGCATTCTCAGATAATGATTCTTAGGAAGAGAACGGAAAAACCGAGTGAAAAAGAAACAAAACAGATGGCTAGATACATAAACTTTGATACAATTCGACTTATTAGCAATGCCACGATGAAAAGGGACAGGGGCGTGCTCAATTTAAAAGGTGTTTTTTTTTATTTAAAACATTCAGACATTATTTGACTCGGTTATCACACTGCCTAAAAACCCACAGCGTGGCAATCGAATAATGTTTGAAGTTTTTACAAGTGTAGAAGTTCTATTGATTTCATTAGATTAAAGTTCATCTTGAAAATGTTTCTATGATCTGTGCATCAAATATTTCTCAGAACTTCGAAAAATCAGCTGAAGGATTTTCCTTGTTTTTCTTTTCAAAATATTTTACGCCAAGAAACATTCAGATGTAAACAACATAAATACATTTGTTTTCACAGTTTCGAGCTATGTTTTAATCCATGTAAACAACTGTAGTTTGAATATGTCTAAAATACCACTTTTTACTTGATTTTTAAGTTTAGCGTTATAAATGAATAGCTAAGTTGTATTACCATGTCCCTAAAGGACTTCAGACTCTCAATCGGATTTATCCGGTGATTTTTTTGAAAATTTCGAATTTTGATACTTCGAATGAGGGTTGTTTCAGAATATATCATTGGTGAGAGACTTAATGTCAAAACTCAAAATTTAGTCCTAAAATGCTTTCTTTTTGAATGCGCGAGATCCCATGAGATCCAATTGCTAAAATTACATTCCTCGAAATCCAGAAGATGTCACGGGCATGTTCATTCTTTGGACCTAACATTCATCTTCGTATGACATCTTTATAAATATAATGTTATGATTTATGTGAACCGTCAAACTTTTCAGTCTTAATCAACAACCAAGTAGTGTAAGTATACAAAAAATTAACCAATTGACTTAGATTACTCTCGTTACTATCAATACTCTCAATGAAATGCTATTTTGCGAATTCCAATCGGAGGGTTAGAACCCTTATAAAACTTTTTAGGCTTACAATAACGATAAATATAAATTAAACTTAGCAACATTAATAATAGTAGATCATGAAATTGAGTGGTTCTTTTAACAAATCTGAATCATAACAAAAACAATAAGCCATTAATTGACAAGTACAAATAATTGCAAATTTGGAAAAACTTAACAAAATTACATAGTCCAGTAACAGTTTTAGGAACTTCAACAACTAGGAAGTCCTCTTGGCACGAAGTGACTAAATTTTTAATTTAAGGAGATCTTGAGCTAAGGAATGCGGGGTCTACGGAGGCCACTTTTGCTGTCAAAAAAGCATGCATGCAGAACAGTAGCGCTTGGAGAGCAGAGCACTCGAATTCCTGCAAAAAATGAAAAAAAAAATTAAATAAATAAAATAAAAGCGTTTGCCTGTATTCATGTAAATGAGAAAATTCCTTCCCATGAAGGTGCGCAATGTCAAACATTGACAAATAAGAGTTTGTATGATTCATAACGCTTTAAGCATGCAGGCAAATGAAATGCTTTGATGATAAGAGCTTTTGAAACACTCTGATTTGACATTACGGCAGGTGTATGTCAACCTGGACACCGTTTTAAGTAAAAGAACCTACATTTTTGGCTCATTTTGAGCGACGTACTTACAACTGGTATTCCTGCATTGGTGGGTGTTTTTATGTGTGACGCAAATATATTTGGCTCCTGTTTGACACTCGCTGTTCAACTACCCCAGCAGATCATAAAAAGTCAACATGAAGGGCCTAATTCCCATTGGCAAAAATTACTGCAAATTGAAAAGCATTATCGACATAAGACGATCAAAAGTGTCATTTTATGCAAACAAAGAAACTGAAAATCTAAAAAAACTAGGGGAGGACGAGAGCATGGTGAAAGAAAGGAATAAATCAATATCAACTCACTGGTGCGATTTATTACGTATCACGTTGTCACTCACAAAGATACATTTCTGTAGAGCCGAGGGGTTGTAATAGAGCCATGACTAGTACCGTAGATTGTGACTAAAAGTAGCTTGTTATGGCCACAATACACGATTTAAGAATAATAACGCTATGTGAAATTTTCTAAGCTACAGTTAGACAGCAATCACAAGGGGTTACTACTAGTGCCACCTATGATACCAGCTCTTGAAACTTTTCTTTACCTTGTACCTTACGTTTCCATCTGTTCTCTGTGATCCTTCCGAAATATATTTTTCTGCGTGATTTTATCGTTTTATTTGAGCCTTAAAACTAAACCTACTTAATCGAACTTGCAAGTATCAGTTCTGAATTCTTTATATCCATTATTCCTACAATTTTACCGTTATTTTATAGTCCAGGCGCCTGGTAAGTCTACCTGGAATTTTGGGTACACAGCGATTTTTTTGGCCTACTTTATGTTTTTTGGGTCGCTGAATCCGAATCTGAAGTTTCCGCACGCGTATCTGGTGAGCATTTTCCGCTATTTTGAAAAAATGGCCTAAAAAGGCCTTTTTTTGCTGTTTTTTTGATATAGCGGCTACGGATGAGGAAAAGTCCCGGATTTAGCTAATGTTTTGAATAGCTGACATAATTTGGAAGAAAATGGTGTATACATATGTTAGGTTTGCTTAAAAATTGAGGAAGATACAGCATCGTGAACATCGCGCCTATTCACGTTTTCGCGGCGCACCCGTCAACGCGCGATCCGGCTCGCCGCGGTCAGCCAAGTTCCGAAGCGTTCTAAAGTTCCGAAATCCGAGGTTCCTCAATTTTTGAGCAAACCTAGCATATTCATATACCATTTTCTTCCAAATTTTGTCAGCTATTCAAAACATTAGCTAAATCCGGGACTTTTCCTCATCCGTAGCCGCTATATCAAAAAAACCGCAAAAAAAGGCCTTTTTAGGCCATTTTTTCAAAATAGCAGAAAATGCTCACCAGATACGCGTGCGGAAACTTCAGATTCGGATTCAGCGACCCAAAAAACATAAAGTAAGCCAAAAAAATCGCTGTGTACCCAAAATTCCAGGTAGCCTCATTTTTAGCTACCAGGCGCCTGGACTATTACAGATTAATGCCGAAAAGCAGACGAGAAGTACAGTTGTATGACGTTCCAATAAGAATACTAACGTTATCCCAGAAGGATCCAAATCAAAGTAAAGGAGCTCATTCATGAATTATTTTAACATCGATACTTCCTCGTTCCCATTCATATCAATTCGTCGCTTGGCTGACATAAGGGCGTGACTACACATTGAGATGAGCTCGGAAAAGAATTGAGTTGTTTGTAAGACAAGGATCATAGCAGAGTGTAGTTACCTACCGCCTGATGTCAGGAGACGGACGAATTCACCCATGAGCATCAGTTCTTTCCTTGCCGAATAATGTATGGATTTTATATTTAATGCTTAATATTATTCTGTGCATTGACGGATGTTTCAATATTAACGGAGGAAAAGTGGAAGAAATCAAAGGGCGCTTCTTTTGATTTAGGTGCTGGGATTTTCCTTTTTCAAAGCATGACAAAGATAACTTCTCGCCAAGATTGGGTTGTGTCCCTATAAATAGCACTTCTAATATTTTACCTATCTGCTCTATAAAAAAAAATGTTCTCTTTCCTTTCTCTTGTTACCATCGATCCATGTTATCATTTTACTGATTGCTCAATTTCAATCGGTATTAGAAGGTGTAGCTTAGGGGAAATATCTTCTTGGTTAGCAAAATACAAAAAATTAAAGCAAATTAAAAAGACTAGAAAGGTTTGGTTCTGTGGTCACTGAACTGATTTACACTGAAAAAAAAAATGTGCTTGGCTGAAGCATGCTGATTCTTGAATTTGCCGCCAAGAATTTTTTTATCTTAATTTTTTCTTGATACAAGAATGCTGAAATGCTTGCTGAATTTTTTTGATACAAGAAAAATGATGCTTGGGTTAAGCAAAAAAGTATTTTATATCAAGCAGCATAAAATACTTCTTGGCGGCAAATTTAAGGTTCTTCCTTTTTTCAGTGTATTTTTTAGAGAAGGGAAGGTCAGTTATCGTGTACGTGTAAAATATATTTAATTGAGCTTTCTTTATTGGTTATTTAGCAACTGTAAAAATACGTATAAAAGGAATAAAAACGTAAAAATTTTAACCTGGAGTGGTTAAACAGCCACATTTATTATTCCTCTTTTAAGTCTATCCTAATATTATCATCAACTTTTCTAACAGAATTCAGTGTGATTTTAAACAAGCGCTAAATCCAATAGCTAAAGTTTTGCGATGGACAATCTTCGTTGCTGGAACGGACCAACCCGTTAAATCAAAACGCTTACCTTTGTTTCGATAGCCCTGGTATCGTTGTCTTGAAAATGAAGCTTGAGTCGACTTTTGCCATCGTCGGAGGAGCCCCTCAGTTGAGAGAACTTATACTGCCAGGCGTATGCTCGGGCTTGCGTGTCATACAACGCGAATCCCATGTTCCAGTCCAGGGTTAGCCCCGCTGGCTTGATCCCCGAATTACTGTTCAATGTAACGTTGAATGTTTTACTCTGAAACACCAAAATTGATTCCTGTAAGAAGGAACTGAGCAAAAACAGGCTGAAAAGGGCCGTCTCTAGCTATCAAATCAATCTAGTCATATCAAGCGTATCAAGTCGTATCGACCGTGTCAGTCGGCAATCACATAACTCTTTAATTGCACTGTGTGCTTTTTAGATTTTGGACAATTGTCTGAAAGGATCCCTCCAGACCTCCCGCAACTCAACCGGGAAGGGGTATCTCTAGAGCCAGAGACATGAGACCCTCCCTTACCTTCTTGGCAACGGGTGGAAACTTTTTTTTTTTGTGAGTTTTGTGGCTTCTATTCCTTTATTCAGAAGTGAAACTTTTACTTTCGGGAATTTAAAACCTCCTAATGGACCATTATGAGGGAGCAACAGTCAGCATGCCTTTTAGGTAGATGAAGAGCTTCGGGTGACGTAATGAGCCGAATAAATTTGCCAAATTTCAGTATGTATGCGTGTGAGTTTTTACACATTCATCCAGTAGCTAGAACAACAGTTGAATCTTGAAGTCTCCATAGTAAAATCTTCCACCACTGCCAAGATACCAGAGGAGAGTCTCTTGTCTCTGTCTATAGAGCCCCCCATTTTTCCCTACTCTTTTTTATTCCTCGCGCCACCCCTGCCGGTGTATTTCACCTTCAGTTACATATGTCATCACTAAATTGGTTGGAGCTTCACTTAGGATTTAATTCGACTAACCCCTAATTTCATGACGGCCGCACACACAGAACAATGCCAGGCACTTTCGATTCGGAGCAAGTCTTGGCGGGTCTCGACGGAGAAATACCTCGACTCTTGACCACTCGTCTGGAGCAAGAAGCAGTGCTGTCTCTCGTCCACGTTTTCCGACTCCTTGATGATCCTCAACATGGATTGATACACCTTCAGCACCGTGTCACACGACAGCCAGTCTCCGATGTTCAGCTGTGGGAAGATTGATCATTCATTAGGCATCATTTGTCATGGAGAGTTAGTTACACTTACACGTGCCGCACACGGAGAAAAAAACTTCGGGCATGGGACCCAAAGTTTAGGTCATATGGATCTCTGAAGTTTTCGGATTGAGCTTCTGAACACTTAAAAGGTCTAGCTGCCGAAGTTCAGGTTAGACATCTGAAACTTTAGTTCTTACATCTGAAGTACTTCGGTTCTTACATCTAAAGTACTTCAGATGTGAGAACCGAAGTTTTTCGGATGTGAAAACCGAAGTACTTCAGATGTGTGATCCAAACCTCGACAGCTAGACCTTACGTGTTCAGATGCTCAATCTGAAAACTTCAGAGATCCTTATGACCTAAACTTCGGGTCCCACGCACGAGGTTTTTTTCTCCGTGTAGAGCCCTGTTTTAACTCAGCAGACTGATTTTTGAAATCGATAGACAAAACTGTACTCAAAGATGACGTAAATAGTATGGAGCGATCCTATCAGTTGAAACGGGTGGTTCTTACAGACTAAAGGGGGAAATGATGGACTATCTGTCGGGTCTCTTGTCGGTTGCCGTTCGTTAGTCTATTACTTACCTCCTTTGTCCATGCAAACCACCCGCTTCCACCAATAGGATCCCACCATATCTGTTCTGTCTTTTTTATCTATCGCTTTCTCTACCAATTTCAATAATCAGCCAGCTGGACGAGATTAGCGCTCAGGGGCTCGGGTTGCTGGCGGATATAAGGGCCTGCACATTGCGGGTTCTGTACTTCGTAAATTGAAAGCGGTTCACGTTTCCAAGAAAACAAAGTGTTCCAAATACTCCCTTTTTGGAGCCCAGAACCCCATGACCCCTTAAATCCTAGCTTCAGGACCTGGTCAATGCTCCGCCAAAATTCAAGACTTCAAGGACCCCCAAAGATTTGATCGGGCTACTATTGAGAAAAGGAGAATAATTGAAAACTGGTAGACAAAGAGAAAATGAAGGAATATATCCTATTGATTGAAACGGATGATTTCTATAGACTAAGGCAGAAAATGATGGACTAACTAAAAAGTCTCTTTGTAGTATGCAGTATGATAGTTTATCACTATTTTCCTTTGTTCCTTGCAACCACCCACTTTCACCAAGAAGATCGCTCAATTTTCCCTGGGTCTCCTTTGTCTACCGCTTTGTCTACCAGTTTCAGAAATGAATACAAATACAAGAATGGGAATGAGAGAGTAGACTACAATGAAAAATGTTCAAAACAAGTATTCGATTTATCGCCACTTTTAAATCATACGCTAACTGACATCACAGCAAACATCCCTATTGGTATGTATCGCGATAAAATCAACGCAATAAGTTTGTAGATTAAAAAAATGATGTGCTCAAACAATAAGTATTTATGTCTGTTTCACGGAAGCATTATCCGAATTCCAAGTTAGAAAGCTCTAAAACCACTCTTCAGCCATTTTTGCAGATGTCATATTTAAATTATTTCTCACTTCGATTGCTTGAAATCATTTTTGCACTTTCAGTTCCTCCGAAGGTTTGGATCGCTGTTTGCGTCTAAAAACATTATCCAAGTTAAAGAATGACATCTATGACTGGAAATTCGCAGCATCGCAAATGAGAATAAGATTTTCAGTAGTTGCATCATCGTAGTGGAACTTACAGGTGGAGTATCAAACAACAAGACGTCAGTTCCCTTCAATGTAAGGAAGCGGGGTCGATAATTTTGCCAAGGCTGATTGTTGTTCAGAGTGCCCTCGTTGACCCAACCCATGTACTCGATTCTTTCCGAGGCAGGAAAATTTCGATTGTACAACTTCATCTGCAGACAGAAAAACAATGTGTGTAATTAATGAACAGAGAGAAAAAGGGAATATGCTTAACTTAAACTATCTTGGGTGACAATAGATTTTCTATGATTGGCTGTGCTTATTCAGGTGAACTAATAGTGCGAGAGGAAGCAAACATCGAGATTTATCGAATATATTTTGCTAAAATACTGGTTTAAGTTTAATCTTTGAAAACGGACCCATCACGCAAGCATCAGATTTCACCTATTTGCTCCTCACGAAGCTCGATTATGAAACCTAAATCAAAACTGAACGTACCCAAACGTGAAGATTAACCGTTTGATTTGTGTACGCGAATGCAATATTTTGCGTTCGTTAACTTACAGCTTTGTCTAAAGAAATAAATTCTTAGGGTGGATTCAGGATTTGGCTGAGATAATCGTGCCTTTTGGCATGGTGAATACATTTATTTCTCAAAAATTAAACATGAAACCAGTGTTCAGCAAAATTTGCACGATATATCTCGATGTTTGAGTACACCTGCTATAAAATTACAATACTTGACAATACTCGGATGTGTTTTGCATCGAAGATTGTTCAAACATGTTTTTTTTTTGTTTTTTTTTTTTTGTTTTTTTTTTTTTATCATTACAATTACTTGTTTCACAAGCGGAATGAAGTATCCAAGTCATTCACGCTGGCGTCCTACTTAATTCGTTACGCTACTCGTAGCGCCTTCAAAATGATTCGATGCAACACATCTTACTGAACCGTTGCTTGTCCATTTTTTGAAGGCGCTTTAAATGTTCGATGAATTCTTCATCGGTACCGAGCCGGAGTTTACATACTGCGTCCGAAAAGTGCGAAATACAAGAAAACTAAAATCCAACACTAATTCAGCCACATGTTTTCTTGAACTGGAACTGCAGACCCAGAAACACGTACCACTACTTTATCACTTGATAGGTGCGGGAAGGTAAGTAACTATCGATGTTAGTGATCATTGATTTGTGTTTTGATTTTGTGTGGACATTGAAGGCTTTTTTTGGTTTATGTCGGCTCTTTTCCTGTACGAAGTCTTTTACCAAGCGTTACTTGATGGAGAACGCAATTTAGTGCCTCGATTCCTAATTCACTAAATTACTTGAAAAATCAATTGCAAACAAAATGCTATTCCAGATACAAATTTGAGGTATCAAAAATTACCGTGAGCGAAACGAAAAACTATTAGATACAAAAGAGTTAGTATTAAAAAAATCAATAAAACTGACGAGTTTACTTGGCATTAACAAATCATTCTTCAGTTACCATCGGTAAAAATTATGCGGTAAAATAAACGAGTCTAGTTTTCCTCATCGGTTGGTAACGAAACGAAGCGCCTCGCATGCGTACTGTCCTCTATATTTATGATCATTTAATTTTGACAAGATTTTATGTTTTTCCTAAGGAAATACGTGTATTTCTCATTAAAATTTGGGCTACGTTAGTACACAAATGCGTGATTATAATATGTTAGGTTGGTGTGCTGGTAAACACGTCCTCTCAACTTAAACGCATGACAATCTCTTTAGACAGACGACGACACGCATTAAATACAAGACAAATTATACGACCTCCAAGTATTCCTTGGGGCGATGCCTACACGGATTCAGTCAGAAATTTCTCATCGCGGCGTGGGAGCTGCGACTGTGATATAAATGTAAAGTGCATTAACATAAATACGTATGAAAAAAGGACTTGCACTGAAAAGGGTGGAATATACGCACTGCGCAATACCCAGAATACGTAGCGCTCCCTATCGCCAAAACGGTGAACTTGTCCTCTAAAGTGAGTAAAAGTCCCTCCAGTAGAGAGTGTCAGCAGCGCCATTGATAACTCGCAAGGGTTGAAATAGGGGTCATGAAGATTTCATCAAACCTAACAACCATTTTTCTATTTATCAAGATACATTTGTTTTTAATTAAAATCAAGCGCGGAAATTCATCAACCTAAAACTGAGCAGCCGCATTCATTGCTTATGAGATTCCATACAATGATGGCAGAATTAGGGAACATAACGGACAAATGAGGAGCATGGAGGACAAGGCGCATAAGTCCAGTTTTTGAAAAAATTGAGATATCAATGATTTCAAGAGCAATGATTTCAAGATTCAATGCATATTCTGTGAAAAAGTCTCCCAAATTCCAATTTTTAAGCATTAAAAAGTCAGTTTGAACTTTCTTTCCGCCATTCGGATATATGTAATTTCAAAATTTCTAACACGTATTTCTCGAAATAGCAAAAACTGCACTTCAAGATTTGATTACTTGATGATCGACGTGGTAGTTTATTTGTAAATATCGTCACCTTAGGTTCGTCTTTAATTTGGCCTTATTTATCAACAAGTCCACCGAAGAACGAGAATTTAGTCAAGAATAAAATACTCATCTCTCTTCATACTTTGAATGAATCGAAGCAGGATTTATGAACCTTTTAAAGTTATCGTCTACCTGTTATATGTTCACCCCAAATTTATCAAGGATAGACATCAAACCTGAGTACACTAAGAAACGAGAAAAGTTATACGCTCAGAAAGTACATGCGAAATCATCTTATAATGTGCTTTTCGCAATAATTGTGAGTATTTTATGAAGGTATCAAAACCAATCGATATCATACTGCAAATCCAGGAAAGTGAGTTTTAAATTAGTAAAAATAGATTGTATATTTTTATCGATCGAAAATGACGAGAGAAGTGGTTCATTTTCTGATAATTTCCTGCCGCTCTTCTTGTAAACTGGTGAATGGGATTACTTTCAAATGGTATCAGTTGGCTCTAAATTTAAAACCTCCTCCCCCTTCTTCTCGGAATTCCTATGCAGAGTCGCACCAAATATACCGTTCCCTGAATCCAGCTATGCCTTTAATTCTTTCGCCCACAAGCAGCATCGAGCGCAATAAGTCTATTTCAGAATTTCTTCTAATAGAAATAATATCAAAATCCGAGAAATCGTTATATTCTACCTCCCCACAAAAGATAGGAGTAACGTTTCATGCGATAATGCGCTCGGAACATGGGCGCACGGAGGCGGGTCCAGGGGAGGCCTGCCCCCCTCCCCCTAGAAATGAAAATAGTATTAGCTAGCCACTCCCCTCCAGAAATTCTGAATGGTAGGAAAAAACGTTCGTCGAGGAAGATATATCTCTTTTAATGTAGAGTCTTGAATGAAAACACCGTGTTCATTCAGTTAGTATGCTCTAAAATTTTCATAATGGAAGCCTCAGAATGCAACCAAATAGAGTTAAAATTCCAGATAAGTTAAATACAAATATTCGAAAGTATTTTGTGCTGAAAGTTTAAAAAAAAATCGTAATTTTTCTGCAAAAATTGATCGAAAATCTGCGTCGTGGAAGCCTCAAAATGCGTCCAAATTGATTTAAAATTTCAACAATTTTACGGGGGAGGCCGTCGGATCCACCAGAGTCCCTGGTGGTGGGGTGGGGAGGCCAGCCCCCCTCCCCAAAAAATTAATACCTGGACAAGATATGAGTGATTAATAATTTATATTTCTTGATTAGCAAAAGCACGAGTGACGTCACACTCATGTATAACTTCCATTTCATCTATATCAAAAATGCTTGCTAGTATCTGATTAAGGAGTTGGTTCTCGAACTTCTTGTTGTGTAATTTTTTATTGCGTAAAATTTTGAAGAGACAAGAAGTGATGTTTTGTTTCTAGTTCAGAACTTGTCTTGTGTGGCCCATTGTAGAACCCTCAAAACACGGTCGGCAGACGAAGGAGGCAAAGCTGAAATAAATTGTAATTGGCTGATGTAATATGTGTACTATATGGGAGTGGAGGTGTTTGAACCCTACAACTTAGACAGAACGCTAAAGAAAGTTATTTCCATATAACTTTCAAAAAACTGTTCTCAAAGCACTAGAACCCACTCCGTGGCATCTTTCGTCTCCGTTGGTTGGATTACGGTGTGTTTCACTGCCATACACTCACCGTGAGAGCTCCTCATTTGAGTCAAAGTTTCGCCTCGAACTCGTGCTTTCTTTTGTTGCGAAACTTTTTTAAGACGCCGGGTACGAGCAGAAGATTGCCACGCTCTATCAAAATTACCCTGATTTCACATTTACATGACGCTGATAAATAATCCTAGGGCTAAAGCTTGAACAATCTTTCAAACGGCGGTGCTTTAGTACCAACTCGGCAGCCGGCTTTCCACTTCCGAAGTTTCTGCATCCTCGGCTCAGGATCTCGCCTCGACATGCTGCGTAAACTAATAGCAAAGTGAATCACTAATTTTGAACTTTAAGAGCTTTCGCCCGCATATCATAACGAGTTACGCGAAACTACAAAAAAGTGGAATGTGAAATACGTTCGAGGGATGCCTTCACGATACCTGACATTAATTTTCCCTCATAGAATCTACAAGAGATCCGTGTATTGCGTCAGTTTTTGAGCTCTCTCTATAATTTTCATATAGACTTTCCTTTTGATGTGCTGGCTTTTAAACCAATTCCATAAATGACTAGATCTAATAAAAATTAGCCTAACTTCACGATAATTTGAGTATCTTCCTCTAAAGTGTTGGTTTTTTTTAATACAAACCTAAGCTACGTTTTAACTGGAAATTTGGTGAATTTTTCTCCTATAATTTGAGAAAAGTTCACAAAACGATGGTTAAGGGACAATGCCGCTTATCTGCATACTAACGATTTTACAGAACAAAGAAAAAACGTTTGTCATTTGTTTGTTTAATTTGTGTTTACCCCTATTGCCCCTAGTTTTTAGATAAGGAGCTATTTCTGGTTCATTTTAGAAACAACATATCGACGGTGAAACTACCAAACCACGTATCTCGGTTTGCGACGTCGCAGACTTCCTGTCATACTTTATTTTTTAAATGAAAAACTACTTAACATCCAGTCTTGAAAATTTCTGTGATTTTTCCTCTTTGTGCGGAGAAAATTCCGTGAAAATTTCAAGGAATGATAAAGATTTGGTCTACTTCAAAAAAATAAAATGTGAGCGTAGATTTTTAAACACCGCAAACGAGATACGTGGTTTGGTAGTTTCACCGTCGATATATGCTGTTGATATCCCTATGTAGAAAAATGCTTTTATGGAAGAGCGAGAGATAGTAAGTGTCTCCTTACTGCAAAATATTATCTAACTGTAATTAGGTCAATTCTGGTGAAATTCGTCCAAATCTAGATGAAACGTGTGCTTTTACAGTTTCTTGATTTTTCACCTGCGAGAATCAGGAAACCGGGGGAACTTTAAAATACAATATACCTGCAAATTCATAAGAGCGGCGATGTTATCTAAAATATGTTTGAGCCATTGCGAGAAGACAGCTGCCTCGTCACAGTGAACGATACCGGTGCTGACTCCATTGAGGCCTCTGACTTCGAAAGCGTTCGGCCTCAGTTTGTCTGTGCCAAATATGTAACGTGTCACGTATGCCATCATCAGCGGAACTACAAACAAATAAATCGAATGTACTTGGACTTAAAAATACAATTTTGAATTACACGTCAATTTCTATAAGCAGGTGCTTTTTTTTAATTCGGAAGAAACTAACAATGGCAGCCTAAGATCAGGAATAAACGAAGGTTGAAAACTGAGAAGAATACTCGGATGTAAAAAAAAAAATCGGATTTTTTCAAGCTTGGTGGACATATTTAAAAAAAATTATATACACGCGGCCTCCTGTCCTTGTTGGTCAAAATGTAAAGAGAAATTTTAAAAATTCCTCATCATACTGAAACATTTATTCTTCACATTCCAGTTGTGAATAATGTACCCTGTCACGTCAGAGTACCTATCCACGTTCGTGCTGGTTCCTCTCCTGCATTTGATTTTCTCTGATTTCACCAGTGCCAGACTTTTGAACATTCGAAATACAATCTTGTTCTTATTAGCAAGCTTTGATGATCATTTATATACTTTCAGGTTAGGTTTAATCGAGTAAAAAAAGAAACCTTAAAGCTGGCTGCTGGCTGCGGTTGTCATTCCTACTAAGAAAATACTGCTCGTTTTGAAACGCGCCGATCGAAAAAAAACTATTAAAGAAGAGGACACAAAACAAGTTTTAGCTCAGGATCCTAGCATTCTACGCTGTGTCCTAATCTCCCAATGTCAAGCAATATCAGTCAGCTCTTACGCGTTGATGCGCCTTCATTTGTATTTGATACTGTGCAACACCTCGGAGCCGCAATAGTTGCACGAAGCGCCGTGGCCGATTTCTGCTAGTTTTGATAGTTGCTCAAAAGTGTCTGGCATGAGTATGTGTAATACTGATATGAGCATATTTATGCTAAAAGGAACTATGTGCGTAGGGATTGCGTGTGACATAGTTCCTTTTAGCATAATTACGTCCATGTATATAGTTTCGGCTGGTGCTTATGGGAGCATACGCACGACTAACCAATAACCATAATGTACCACTGGACAAGGTAGGTATAAAGTGAAGCATTCTGATACATCCTAAATAAAATTTCAAGTAAAATACGATTTGCGCAGCGAAAATTACTGAAATTAACACCTAACAAAGATATATCATGTTTCTTGATGCGTGAATTCAAACCACCCGCTCATGAAAACTCAATGGTCTACGTGAGTCAAATGGCGCACTAAACGTTACCATGACAGTCTTTGCGATGTAAAAATATGGCAACCTCAATCTTGACGCTTTGGCTCAGAAATATACAGAGTTTTGTATAATCTGAACTGTACAGGGTGGGAAATGAAAAGTGTTCGATTAAGAAGCCTTTCGAAACCTTTGTGCATGGTACGCGATTCGACTCACGTAGAGTATTGAGTTTCTAGTGACCGGGCAATTCAAATTTCCCGCGACCAATGTAAAGTAAAAACATTGATATCTTAGTTAGGAGTTGATTGACAGTAATTTTTGATGCAAGAATCTCGTTCTACGTGAAAGTTTTGTCAATAGTCATGTATCAGAATGCTTCGATTCCTACCTTGTCTGGTGGTCCATTTATTGACAACTGCTCTTAAACAGAGAACTTATTTAACACCCTGTACTCCCTGTGAATAAATATCTGCTTATACGCTGTAACTATCAGTGTGCGGTGGTTTTGGATTCGTGTAAGCCTCTTAGAGACTGCAATGGGTAACCATTAATGCTGCATTCTCTGGCGTGTTGCGCAGCGTTGTTGTGTGCAACTAATTGCACCGTTAAGTAGGCTAACATCAAGCTGTTGCCTTTATTGTTCAAATATGCGCCGAAAATAATGTCATCATACCGGGTTATTCGAATATCGCGCCAATTTACTACGCTACCGTGCTAAGGAAAAACGCCGTATGAGCTTTCAGGCGTTGCCAAACTTCCGTTGACAAATCACGATTTTTTTTTATGTATTTTTAAATATTTTTCTTCCGATTTTTTAGAGAATTTAGCTCGTAATTCTAGCTAATTGGTCCGAAAATTTCAAGGAAAAATATTAATTATTTTCTTCAAGAATGAATATCTTCTGAGAGTAAAGGCAGCATTCGAATGCTCTTACGGCTTTTTTCCTTGGCACGGCAGTAGAGGTGTTTGGATCTTTAAGGTAATTTCCGATCATGAAAATCATTACCCCTCAAAACAATGAACTTAAGTTCTTTCTCAGAAGTCGGCTGTTTTTGCCTTTGATTCCGGGTAGTGTTGAATATAACGGTTTTGGCGAAATTCAGCCTGAATTTATTCCATGCTACCTCATTTTAGTTTCATTTTATTCAATTTTATTAAATTTAATGTAGCAACAAACTGCTTGTGAACTTCTGAATGATATTCTTTAACTTTTAAAAAAATGAATACCAAAATTCAAACCATAATAGTATTAAGTTTGAATGAGACCAAAGTGTTGATCGAAACGTTTTCTTGTTCACCATGTTAAGGTAAAATCTATGTAAATATACCTAACATCCTCTTGCACATTGTTTCATTTTATGAAAGCCTGGCCTGAGTCGCAATCACTGCTTATATCTGAAAAAGCGGCTAATACCTCAACTTTTGTTTTTATCATTGTGAGTACCCGAAAACCGAAAAACCTTGTTATCAAGTTTTCTATAAATAAAATACATAGAATACGAGAGTAAATTGGCGAACGTGCAATGCAATTAGATTTATTCTGATGAAGCCCCATGTTTAATATTGAGGATTATATTTTTCCCATAATAATAAGTTGCCTGGAAGGTTCATAGAATCAAGGGACACAGTAAGGACATTCGGCTAAAATACAATGAAATAAAGGCTTATCAGAACTCGAGAGGAGACAAGTAAAACCATTGATATAACAATCATGACATGCGTTAAAGCGTTTCTAATTATAGTTGATTCGGCGTTAAACGGGAGTTTGAATTGGGCGAACAATCAAACACCCGTAAAAGTATTTAATAACGCACAAACTTCCATCGAAGTCTCCGATCCCACGCTGAAGGGACTCGGAATTGAGAAAACTTTCACAATAAAATAAACTTTTCGGAGGGGCGGCAAAGAAATATTGTGCTTCAAGCACACGTTGAAGGATAATGATTACTCATTTGAACAAAATTACATCCTACTTCTTTCGGAGGGAATGGGAGTTTCTTTTTGGGAAAGCTTGTGAGCCAAAATCGTTTAACGACTTCCGTTTGTTTCACAGAGCAGATGTTTTAACTTGTAGCCTGCATACGTATCCACACGTACATATTGTATTGAAAAAATGAATAAGATTAAAATATCTATTCAAATACTCTAATGACATTTAATATTCATCTTTCATTTCTCTGATTTCCATATACATAATTTCATCAAGAGATCTGAAAAATAAGGATTAACATTTAATATGAATTGCTCTGAAACGAGTATCAATACCTGGGTATCTAACAAGGTAGAGAAATTGTGCTAGGCCCACACCATTTCGCGGGGAAAACAAAACCAAAAAATTTTCCAATCAGAGTCAAAATTTTCAAAACACTCTCCTCCCCTCAGTCTTGTACTGGTACTCATTAGTGCAGAAAAATTGTTGACTCTAATTGGACATTTCTTTTTAATTCATTGGCTTTGTTTTCCCCGCCAAATGGTGTGGGTCCAGCGCCATATCTCCACCTTGTTACGTACAGTTCGGGCCATTTTTTAGTGTTTTATTTCCTCGTTACCTGTGTATCTAAAAACTTAATTGCTATGAATTAAAATACCTTACGAACGAACTCATCTTGAAATCATGTCAAGGACTTTTCTTGAGAGAAATCTTTTCTAAATTTATGGGCTCCGAGATTCGAATAAAACTCTTACCGTACCTCTGCTCATGAATAAATGTTGTTCGAGATCATGCTTGTAATTTCGTATTCAGGGAAATTGAAGGCGTTTCTAGTCTGTTTGGCATATCCCGTGCAAGAGTATCATTGGGGTGTGGGTGTGAGCTCTTGCAGTATCTCAGTCCAGTATTTAAGTGGACATCGACAATAAACTGTGTTTATACTCCTCATACTAAGTGGCTTGTAAGAATTTAAAGAATGTTCTAGGTTTTAATTGCTCCCTAGTTTTATCTTCAATGTGATTAAATTATTTACCTGTAATGTAGTCAATCCACTTTACAACAGTCTTCACAGAATCTAAAGAATTACAGTACCCTGTTTTTTCATCGTAACTCCAGTCACCTCCATTTAATGTGTTCTCTAGGCCGTTTTCTTCGTCACTGCCTGAAAAGTAAAAACTCATTAAGTCAATGCTCAATTTTTAGCTTTAAATATAGCAATAGGCATGACTTACCTAGTGCGTATCTAAAAAATAGAAGAAAGTGCTTTCTTCCCTATTCAGTGTTTTTTTGTGATAGATTCCATCTGCCTGGCATATTAATATAAATAATTAAGTGTTGCTGCTACATTCGCCCACATGTGTTCAAAAAATTGGCAAGATTTTTTGATAGAGAACTATAATCTCTGACTCCTTTTAGAAACAAATTATGTGCCCTTACTTTCCGTAGTTGCAAAATGTAGTCCAAATGTTTATTTTTCACTTCTTGGCAATGTGAACTTCTGGAATCTGAAATGAATACATAATATAAGGGGCTTGGAAGACGAGGCGGATAAGTGAAGTTTTTGAAAAAATTGAGATGATATCAAATAAAACTAGTCTTAACGCAAATTATGTGAAAAATTCGCTCCTAAATTCCAATTTATAAGCATCAAAAATTCAGATTGAACATTTTTCCCATCAGAAGGATCCATGCAATTTCGAAACTTCAAACACGTATTTCTCGAAATAGCAAAAACTGCACTCATGCGCCTTGTCCTCCAAGCCCCTCATGTGTTTTTGTACCACATAGGGGTATTAAAAATATTTCGCTCGACCGATATTCCATCTTAAATAGGATACTTAGCAGATATTATAGCATTTGTTTTCAAAACAAGCACTTTTATCGACGCAGCGTTAAAATAAAACACGTCGAAAATCCAGTTATAATAATTAAAAACTCATAAACTTACTCGTCTTTTGCAAAAATGGTGTTGCCGCTCGATAATGTTTCACTGTGAGCATGACTAAGTCCCCAGCATTGCGAAGAATGTTAACAGCCTCATCGTGATAACAATGAGTTATGAGCTCTCCATTGACTGTGAGCAACATGGAAGAGGCAAACAACGAAAATGAAATTTCATTAAATTAAGTCGGATATAATCGCAATCCAATTAATTTCCCCGTCATTGTGTTGATCATTTGAACGTATCTCTGCCAAACGGAACCATGTGCATTAAGATAAAAGCCCTGAGACCCAGAAGGATACATGCTGAACTGGGCTCACGTCATAATGCACATAGTTCCGTTTGACAGAAATACGTCCATTTATGCGCGAGTTGGTAATATAGGTCGTAGTTGCGAGATCTTCATCCTCATTTTCTCTTAAACTTCATGGGTATTTCGTGGATAACAAATGTGAATGATGGGAAATCAGAAAAATGGTTTGGATCACTACGAAACAAATACACGGAAAAAATAGGATAGTCGTCATGGCCAGTGTATCTTATTTTTTCTGTCTAAAAACTTGATAGAAGCATTGTGTTTTATTTTTTTAAAAAGAAATGGAAGATACACAGGAAATGTGTCATTCAATAATTTTTCCAGTTTCACTAAGCGCTTCCAAATTTCCCCCACATTTTTCCTGTGCAGTTTTGTTGTTGGGCAAAATGTTTCTGCGGATCTGGATGTTTCCTTGGAACTTTTAAAACCACCTAATGCAACACACTTACACCAAAAAAAAGAAGAAGAAGAAGAAGAAGAAGGGGAAAAGAAGACCACATGCAAGCAAAATTCGCTCATGCTATTTTCCTTTATTTTTTGTTTTTCATTGTGTATTTGCTGGGAGAGTTGGCATTCTTTTCGATGATAATTTCATTCGATCATTGCTATGGACAACAGTGCGAGTGGTTATACAATTTGCATAGCTTTCTTTCGTTATTAAAAAATGTCAAGTTCTGAGAACAGTAAGAATGTAGATAGATATCAGAAATAAGTTCCACGGAGAGACTCAAAACAAGTTGCACGCGATTGCTTAGTTTTTTGTGTAACTTCTGATGTTATCGTGATACGAATGCATTTGTTAACCCAGTTTCGTTTAAAATTAGTAAAGCGACTTTTTCCCGACAAGAAAGTTCTGTTCAATATTTAAAGGATAAACCCTCACAAGATTATCAAAAGTATGAGAGGAATAGTTTATTTCATGGACCCTCTGATACCAAGGATGCGTGTTTTTACATGGAGTCATAGAAAAAATTGCACTTTGTCGATATTTTTCAAGTTTAATACGATTGAAGTCGATATAATGCAAAAAACGATTTTCAATATGAAAATGTATTCTTTTTCATTAGATTTGTCTCATCTATTTGAAAACATTAAAATCTGAATGGGCATCACAACAATTCGTCGCCTTCCTGACATAAGGGAGTAACTACAGTCTGCAATGAGCCGTGTCGTCCATGAAATTCAATGCTTCTCCCGGCTCATCTCAATGTGGAGTTACGCCCTTTTGTCAGCCGGGCGACAAATTGAAGCGCTAGGTGCAGAAAGGCCATTTCTTCCTCGCTCTGTCTCGGTTATAGGACATTGCGTCAACGATTTTTTGTCCGTGCACCTGTTTTTTCCAGCAATTTACGTCCATTCGTTTTTTCGGCACGGGAGTTTTGGTCCACGTGCCAGTTGAGACCCAAAGTTAATTGGCCCACATGTAAATACAAACAACAATTGCTCACGACGTTTTTGGATGGAAATGTATAATGTCTTGGAAGAATGAGGGTTTGCTTGTTTATTTGTTTTGTCTGTTTGGTCCAACGGAAAATAATTTATAGTTGAGAGTTTTGGTATAAATGGAGGAGCAACAATTCCATGAGACAAAATTCACTAAAACTCTCTACACCTCTATGGTGTAACAGGACTTAATTATCTTTCAAGAAATTTCCACCTTATTATACCTGAACCGGATAAACCTCTATATTTGCCTCAGCTAAAGGCTCTTAGATTTTTCCTGTGTACGATAAGTATCTTGATTTATTTTGCGAGGAAAGATCTGTACTTTTAAAGGATGCCTGTCATTCTTAATACGTTCAATTTCGTATAATACTGTGCAACACCTCTGTTGTGAAATAGTTGCTTCAGGCGCCACCGCACGGCGGGCGGGCGGTCAGCGCGAAACATTGGCGCCTACAAACCTAAGTGGATACTTCAAGCATTGTGCAATGCGTGAAGTATTCACTTAGGTTTGTAAGCGCCAGTGAGCCTCTCGCGCTGGCAGCACGCCGCTCCGCTCTGTTAGGCTTTAATATTTAACCTCGCATAGTCAGCGTTTCTTAACTCATGATTTTGAAATGTTTGCACACTCTGCATTGATTATTCTCATTTAAATTGATGGTAAAAATGTGTATCAATTCATCAAAGGAGAATAATAATATAACGTGTGTTTTTTAAATATTGGTGGTTCCGTGTCAAATTTAATGATTTCCAAAACGCTTTAATTTTTTCTTTTACATTTTTTGCTTTTATTGTGCTGCAGCGAGGTGTACCCGCAGCCAAACGCTCAAAATTTGACGTATTTGACTCTGAAAGATCGATGAACAAATGGGTTAAAACTAAAGATTGCGTGCGTCTTGGTTTTTTTCCCTCTTTTATTCATTTTTGCAGTTTCTGTCGGCACAACTGCGGCTCATTGAGATTAATGTCGCTGCGAAAAGGTTTTACAAATATTTGCCACATTTTAAAAATATAAATGTTTTCAAAATGAAGTAATAATTTTGTAAAGAAAAAATTAAAAAAATAAAAAAAGTACCTATACATGTATAAGGTATATTGTACATCGAATATTTCAAGGATAGAAATAAAACCAAATATTCACCAATGACATTTTAAAAAGATAATTCAAAAGGAGAAAGTAATAACGTTTCATTTCGAAAATGAGCAACTATAACAACACCTTCTTCTCTCTCAATTTCTCATTTCCATATTGTCAATATAATTTTACATACGGATTAAAATATAACGCTTGAACCAAGTTACTGTTGCTCATTTTACGTGTGGGCGTAAACTACTGGACAAAAAAGGTGTGCGGACAAAAAATCGTTGACAAAAATGTCCTGAAACCCCAGTCTCAGAATCTCCACTGACGTTTCGTCCGCCATAATTAAAACAAATACATGGAATTCGTTTAAACGTACACGAATTCCAAGACTTGAAGCCACCAAAATACGAGTGATACATAAGGGAAAAAAGGAGGTGTTTGCATCTTGAGGGTTGTTTACCCCATGGGGGTAGGTACGTAGGTCGGTACAACATGGCGTCGATATTCCAGCAAAATCCGAAACTCGAAGCATAAAAAACGGACCATAACGTACGATTTTTTTGCTTAAATCAACTCATGACATAATTTCAAACACTTCATATCGAATAACTTTTTTCTCTAAACTACACCGTTTCTATGAAAATCGATGATAGAATTCGTCCGTACCGACCCACGCCCAAAAAAAAAAATCCAAGATGCCCGAAATGCAAACATCTCTTTTTTTCTCTATGCGAGTGACAATTTTCTCGAAGCTTCAGTGTGCCTCGCTTAAAATGTTCATCAAACAATTTCTCGTAGAATCCACGGCTTTGCTGCCAATCATTCCCTTTCAGAGCCGCGGCAATATGAGGGCTGAAACTCAGCCATGGCTGACGGAGGCCTGAGCGAAGGTTGGAGGATGAGAGGATATTAAACATTGAATACCTTTGATAACAGCGTCTCCGACGAAAAGTTCTCCCGTTTGATCGGCGGCTTGACCCTTAAATATCCTGGATATCATTATCGGGAGGTTGTGCTCGGCGCCTCCTTTGATGCTCAAGCCTAGGCCGCCCACTTTCTGTCTCCGGAGTGGCACAATTCGAGCCTGTTGACGAAGCAGATATTACTTAAGAGCCGTGGAAAATTGCCTTTGCCTAGCACTCAATCATACACACTAAAAATGATCCTTGGAGTCATACGTATCACAGTTGGTAAAACAGAATCTGTGGGACGATTCTTAAAAGTCTACACCGAAAAATAAAGGGTGCTAATTTGACATTCTGGACCTTGAAAAGTATGCGACAACTGACAAAACGCTGAATTACTCTCTACAGCGCACTAAAAAAAAACACATTGGATCTAGAGTCCAGACTCTTGAAAACATTGACAAGAAAAAATACTCTTGATTCAATCGGATATCCGCTTCAAATCAAGAGGCTTGGTTCTTGATTTAAGCTAGATTCTGATTGAATCAAGAGTACTGAGACTAAGAGTCTGGACTCTAGATCAAATGTGTTTTTTTCTAGTGTAGCTCGGTGTTTTAATCTATAATCATGTTGTATACAGCTTAGCCAGCAAAATTTGGCAATAAAATGTATTTACTTATTTATATTACCCTTTTCCATTCGTGCGCTTACTAATTCGATTGGAATACGTGACTGTTAATTCTATCATGAATGATCGCTCGCTGTTTTGAGCTGAAAACCTGGAGTAAATCAATAACTCCACCCTCGCTCCACGCGTCGCCATTTATGAAGATTGATATTCCTCGGGGTTATGAAAAGCTTTTAACTTTTTAAAACATGCATAGCTTTTTTGTGAAAGTGGCTCTCCTTTGACATCACTTTTCTTCTCATGGCTCCTGAGAGGCGAGCTTCACTTAACATAATGCATGCTAACAAAGTACGTGGAAGCCAGGTAAACAAATCGCTTCTTAGATTTTAAATTCTTGCACGGGCGGCGCCCTCCGCCTTAATTCTTACGAGCGCCGCACGATGGAACAAGCCGATTAGAGGAGGTCGGAAAAAATGTGAAAACTTAAAAACTTAAAAAAGACTCCGTCAAAACAAAATTTTGATGCTTTAAGATGGACTTTCAGCTGTTGTACAATGCATTCTGAGCACGATCGATGTATTTCAAATTTTAATTTTTAGGTAAATTAGTTTGGGAAAATCGAAATTTCAGTCTGTGGAAAAATTATTGAGGAATGCTCGTGAGGAGAATCATCTTCAATATTAATATAAAATCTAAAGTACTGTTAAAAAAAAATACCATCGATATCGATACATCGAAATCAGTTGCAAAATGTAAACAGTGCTTCTGACTTTCTTTTAAGATTTTGGAGGATGATTTTCGGCATGAAAATTTCTTAATGATGAATCTATGGGCTGAAATTTCGATTTTCTTAAAACAATCCACCAAAAAAGTTAAAATTTGAAAAAAATCGATCGTACCTAGTATGACTTGCGCAAAAGTTCAAGATCCACCTTAAAAGTGATTACATTGGTTCGCTCGTAAGATTTTCTTTTGCGCCCCTTAAAATAAAAAATTTGACGTAACAAACATCAAAATTCAGCGTTTTATTAAAAGAATTCATGTCCAACCTCCACGGAAAAAACAACTTAGCGCTGAGGCCTAATATTTTAGGTAAAAAAGCGCCCACCAAAAGCAGTAGTGCTGAGCCCTAAATCTTCAGGGTTCAGTGGGGCTTAGCCTTGCTGCCTTCAGGTGGCGCTATTTTACTCAAAAAGTTAGGGCTCAGCGGTGAGTTGTTTTTTCCGTATCTCCTTTTGACTCGCTGTGCGCCGCGAATGCCTACCCCAGCGCTCGCACAAAAGCTCCTAATAGACGAATAAATAAAATGCACGTTGCACGCGGTGCAGGGGGTCGCAGCCGTCGACTTCCTAGGAAAGGGAAAAACTTAACTTATATAAATCGTCCCTCGGTAGACAAAAGGGCGTAACTTCTCCTTCAGGATACATTAAATCGCTCATACTATTCCACACTTTCCCAGGCTCGCCTCAATGTGCAGTTACGCCCTTTTACGAGCCGAGTGAGGAAATGGGAGCGCGGAGCCCTGGCTGGTGTCTTGCGAACGCACGAAGCTCCGAAACCGCAACGGCGAGGAAACGCAAAGAGGATTTGCTGCTTGAAACAGGAATAAAGTATTTAAAATTGAGAGTCTCCGGGGCAAAAAACCGGAGAAAGGGGCGAGAGGGGGGAGGGGTCTTAAGCGGATTAATTACCCGTGAATCGGTTGGAGACGCTTTTTGATTCACGTTGCGATTTACCGGAACTAGCTCCTCTTTCTGCAGCTTCAAACACTCGGTCGACAGTTGGAGCCTCATGGGAACGGGTTTGCTCTTCCCGTCGCTTACTTTCACCATGCCGCTCCGGACCTGGAAGAGGAGAATTCAGTTAGGTTCTTTCAATTCCATGTTGCATTTATTTAACTTGGTGTTCCTATTCCATGTCCGACAAAAGTTCCGGGATCCGGAACTTTTTTGTTCCGGTTTCTCCCTCTCCATGATCGTCGAAAGTTCCGGGATTCTTTTTATATTTTTCCAAAAATTACGAGAAAGTACCGGAAAATTCAAAAGATCCGGAACATTTCGAAATTACAAAAGTTCCGGGAAATACTCAGGAAAATCTTAAAAGTTCCGAAATTTGGCACTACAAATACTTTTTTCCCTCGATTTGAATATTAATATTTTCGATTATAGGTGAGACAGCCTAGAATATCTGGAATTGATTGTTTGACACATATGTATGAATGGAAGGAATTAATGTCACAAAATTGCGAAAATTGCTCTATTTGATAAGTAAAGGAAGACGAAAGAAAAGAAGAGGGGCGAACATTACCTTAAGTGACGCAAAAATTGGAGCAATTGCCGAATTTTTAAAAAATATTATATATTTCGTAAAAATGTTGTTGAGACATTCAATTTTTTACGCAATGAAGGGCTCCAGCTAGGATTGATGTAATTTTTCACAAAGAATCACAGAGCTTCGTGACGAGGTTTGCAGGGCGAAGAGGGCTAAACTCTACACAGCGTGACTTTATCCATGAAAGGCAATTCGCCCCAGATCTTCGATCTGATCCACGAGCCAAAATTGGCCACTTGACCTCGCAATGGAAACCAGCCCTGATGCCCAATCTCATAAAGCTTTCAGCGTTTCAGCCGACGAGCTGGGCATGGAAGGCCCCCCACCGCTAGGTCCATGAATATTTGAGGATGTTGCATCTGATTGAGGGATGCTCTTCTTTTGCATAGACAATACGTCTCACACCTCAGAACTCCACCCGAAACCTCACTCTATTCATCTTGAACATAGACCAATTGTCGTGATTTTCTCCGCAGCGTTTCCTGTCATTCATTAGACCCACCCCCCTTTTTCCATCCTGATTCATGCGACCCGCAATGCACAAACAGTGCCCTTTCAAAATGCAGCATACAATCCGCAATATACTAAAACTATTTCACATCACCATCTCAACATCCGACCCCCAATCATTTTTCCCCGTTTATGCCCCTATATTTCACGTGATTTTATTTTGTTTTCACAACCTTTTTTTTAGTAAAACAAATTTTGCACTTAATCGTAAGATCTGGCAGAAATAAAGATCTTGAATGACCCTTTGCACATTTACGATTTTTTTACCTTTTTTTATTTTCTGTTATGGGGCTTACAGAAATTAACTGTACTGATCTCCGTACTATCGACTTTTTGCAGGTAGTAATCTTAAGATATACCCGCTGTCTTAAATTTTTTAGAAATAATCACGGGTTTTTTTTTATATTTCTGGCCGCGAAGTGGCCCTCTGATACCATAAAGCAATTGCCAGGATTTGGGCTGCGTTGCATGGTTGAAAAAAAAGCCCTCGGCATAGAGAAATAGCTTCGCAGTCAATATAATCGCGTATTATAATTTAGTTTATAATATAATTCAGTATAACCGCGTCAAACACAGTAAGGCCGGCGCGAGGCTAGCGCGCACAGCGCGGAACACACTGTGGCGCCTTACAAGACCGAAGGATACTTCATGCATTGCGCGTACAGCGCAGCGCATAGTAGCGCCTTACAAGTCTGCAGAATACTTCATGCATTGCGCGTATACCACGGTGTGCTCTCAAGTCGTTGAAAAGTCTTATTTTTTGGTGTGGAGCCTGCCTCGGTGTACACCATTTCCGAACAGTGCACACCGCAAGCTTGCAGTCCTAGAATCACAGGATTGTAGAGATTTCGCATTCCTGTTTGTTTTCCAGTATAAATATAATTTACAAGTGGAAATGTTTCAAGTTGGATGCTGTTACATCCTATCGTCCGTAAAAAAACCGTACTTAGCTAAGTTCTAGGGAGAGGAAGTGGTCACCTTTTTGCATCACAAATGTGGTAAAACTTCCGGAAAGGTATTCTCGCACACAAAATCACATTCACACAAAAATGAACTCTGGCAATCTTACCTAACTTCGGCAATTTTTGCAAAATGACCTAAGTATACCTATGGCTAATATCGAAAAATTATGGGGGGAGGGGGCATAAGGGTATCCACCGCACCACCGCGATGGGCTGGTTTGTTAGCGATTTTCCGAGCCCCCTCGAGGAGCCAGTCCGTCTCTGCTCGGCTAACTCGCATATACAGTTTTAATGTTTTCCGTCGAGATGATATAAGAACAAACCTCGGCTTAGGTGTCTAAAATATTTGCTCACCTCACTAAGATTTAAATTTTCTTAGTAAATACCTTTATTATTATTTTCCGCACAGCGATTCCTGTGACTGAAAACTCCAGTCACCCGTACTAAAAACCTCTGATGTGATCGATTTTAAATGAAGTTCAGTCTGTATGTCACCGAAGTTCCTTCCTTTCCACCCCTCCCCCCTCTCACTGACATTTTACATGTTGAGCCTCCTGTACAAATTCAAATGTCTCCTGTCACAATTAAATAATCCTGTTTCCTCTCACTTTCTTGATAACAAACACATACATTTCCTGTGTGCGGAATACAAATTATTCGATTTAAATACAAGACAACCTCCGGGGTAGCTAATCTAATAATCTAACTTCTTGACTGCCTGACGAGCGATAAATCCCCGTTTTCGAGGGAACGGCTGGCGTCCATCACGGTCTGAAATTCAAACTGGATACACCTCTTGTCGCATTGTGTATCGCGAGCAAGCTTAATCCCTCCTCGGAGGAGCGGGCTTTGAATTTAGACTGGCGCAGGGACGGGAGCTCGCTAAGTGGTTAATTGGATTATGGGTTCATTATCGGCGGGATGCTTTCCCATGAATGGGATACTCCGTTATTACGTTAGACGTCAGTTGCCGGTGCGTTTAATGCTTTCGCAGCGTCCCGCGTCCCCGCCGGCGCCTCGGGGATCCGGGCCAACGTCAGGCGCCGTCACGTCCCCGTGCCACCCTCCGAAGTGGCACCCATCGGCACCGACGTCGCGTCTCTGACGTAAGGGCGTATCTCGATTTTTACATGAGCCGCAGAAAGCATGGATTCATATGTAAAATAGGGATCACGTAGAAATTGAGATATGACGTTAGGTCAGAGGTGACGGCCTCTACGCATAGAAAATCTAGGGTTGCGGATCCAGGGTTCGCCGCAAGCAAGGACATTGACGCCGCACTGGAAAAAAAACACATTGTATCTAGAGTCCAGACTCTTAAAAACATCGACAAGAAAAAATACTCTTGATTCTATCGGATTTTTGCTTAAATTAAGAACCAAGCCTCTTGATTTGAGCGGATTTCCTTTTGATTTAAGCTTAAATCTGATTGAATCAAGAGCATTTTTTCTTGTCAATGTTTTCAAGAGTCTAGACACGAGATCCGATGTGTTTTTTTTCCAGTGAGGGTTCGCCGCAAGCAAGGACACTGACGCCGCACTGGGAAAAAAAACACATTGAATCTAGAGTCCAGACTCTTAAAAACATCGACAAGAAAAAATACTCATGATTCTATCGGATTTTTGCTTAAATTAAGAACCAAGCCTCTTAATTTGAGCGGATTTTCTTTTGATTTAAGCTTAAATCTGATTGAATCAAGAGTATTTTTTCTTGTCAATGTTTTCAAGAGTCTAGACTCTAGATCCGATGTGTTTTTTTTCCAGTGAGGGTTCGCTTCGCTGCAAGCAAGGACATTGACGCCGAGCCGTTGCCAGCAGGGTAGGACATTTTGACGGTGAATGTGCAAAAATGCGTACGACCTCAGTTGCGTGTTTCGAAATCTACGATCCTATTTTTTTTCTTTTTTTTTTTTTTTTTTTTTTTTTTTTTTTTTTTTACAGAAGACCGAACCAATGTTATTGCTTGAAATATTCACAGAAGATTTAAGTATCAAGTGGAAGAGAAAAATCACCGGGTCATCAAGAGTTTTCAAGAAATAACGTTTGTTAGCTTTCGATGTAGAAAAGGAAGTAATACGGGAATTTTGCATTGCCACAAACCAAGATACGCATTTCTGCAGATTCATCATCGGTATGGAAACTGTCGTCGTTCCCCAAACGCAGAAAAAACTTTGATTCATGAGGAACGCTTTTATGAAACAGTTTTATAAAAATCCTAGTCAGATGACCAAATTTTTAAGTCAAGAGAACCAAAACGTAGTTCAAGTGACCGAGATTTTGTCAATTTATTTAAAATTCAATCCGGGAGCGATTCTTTCTAAAAAAAAATTCTGAGGGAAGCAAACCATATCTCGAACCCTCTTTCTTGATATTTCCAAATAGCCCCTTTAAGAAGCTGTCTTGGGCTTGCCACTGCCCGTGATGAAACTGTCCTAGCATTGTGGGAAGCTACAAGCTATTTAGGTACAGGAAACTCACCTTTGAGTTATTATCCACGTCCTCCTGGATGGGAGCGCCCGTGCCTTTTAAATTGATCCGCATGGCGCTGAGCACAGAAAAACAAGAGTTAGACAGATAGCATGGTCATCTCAGAGACTAAATTTTACAAGAATAGAGAATGCTTTCATCGACGAGAATGCTAAAAGTCAAAATCATCGTGTGGATTCAGTTTTGTTGAAGCAACCCTACCAGGATTTCCATGATTGAATTCTGCTGCTTGCTGGAGAAAGAGAGGAAAATGATCCTGCAAATTCTACAACATTAAATTCGTGCGGAGTGTAATTTCAATGAACTATTTGGCACTACATTTTGCAATTAGGAACTGTAATATCTGGCTCATCCGTAAAAACACGTATGTGCATAAGAAACAGATAGCACATACGTTGTTTTCTAACTGAGCCAGAAATAGTTCCTAAATGCCAAATTGTGTCCATTTATCGTCCTATAAGCTCAGTAATTCGTTGCACCAAAATATCTAATTTTGGATATCTTTTCAGGCGGAGCACTTAAACATGACCTACATTGTGCAACAAGGAACTATGACTTCAGACTCACTTTGGAAACAACGTTTGTATCGTGTGTTTCTTTGTGCAGATAGATTCTCTTATGGATGAGCCAGAGATGTTAGTTCCGTATTGCAAAGCGTAGTCCAATTATAAAAAATGTGTACTAAATATTATATAAATATAAATATACTTATATAATATTATGTAGGTATAAATATAGTTAGTTAGTTAGTTAGTTAGTTAATATATTATAAGACATTCAGCGTCACAGGCTATTAACGTTTTTACAGAGAATTTTGAAAATGGGTATATATACCTTATATAATATTTATTATAATGATACATAAAATATATCAGAGCCCTTTTTTGTCGATAACGAGTCTTTGCGTACTTTATATGCGCTTATAGTCATAATACAAGCATTTTATTGAAATGGCATATTATGCCAGGCGTGTGCTATTATGACAGCGTTTATTCGAATACGAGCCCAATGGCGCCATGCCTATAACAAGATTTATCTGAATCTAGCTGCATGGCTCGCGCGCAGACACTTGAAATCTCTTTCAAAAAAAGTGCCATTGAGTATTTGTTGATGTTTGTCAAGTTGTATGCACTTCTGAGTGAAGATCGAGTGCGTCAAACGGAGATGAAGTGGCAGATTCGATCGATGCTACAGAAAAATACAATGAAAACTAGGACTTTACTCCTACGCAACATATATACCGACGGCAGAACATTGACGCACAGAGCGGCAATCCTTGATGTTATTGTCATGTAACAGAGCAAAATTGCACACCTTTCAAACGACTTTGACAAAAAAATAAAACACTTAAAATTACCGTACCACGGTGACTGCGACAACTGACGTGAGATCTAAGTTGTTGGCTGTAAGTTCTCGAAAATTCGATTTCATTCGATTTGCAGGTTTTTTGCAAATTTGACCGACTCCAGTATCATTTCTTATCTATTCAAGTAGCGATGAGATCTTATATTTTTAATCCTAGGCTCTAGAAACATTAAATACTCGAGTCGCAATTAATCACAATTGCGTATATTCAAGGATCGTATCTCCGTGGCTAATTCTCATTTAAATGAACAAAATTTGAATTAAATCGTTTTTAACATCGATGGTTTTCCATTCAAAAATAACGAGGATTTTAAGTTTTTGAGATAAACGTTGATAAAATTATCGGTTGCAGCAGTGCATAGCAAATTATTGTAAAAACCTCGTCCATCCCATTACATGATGATGAAGAGAAATTTAAACTGGTTGTCCTTGCATCATTGATGATAACAAGGTGGAGGAAATCTTGGGTCGCAACTGTGGCCAACGTGATGATAAGCAGCAGAAAAACAATTTTTTTAATGAATGTAAAATGGAACAAGTGCCTGAAGATGCGTCCATTTTTCTCGACTTTCTTTTACGCCTTATGGCGAACTGCCAAATTTTTAGGCAGAATAGCCGGATTTCAGATGTTTGATCCTCATGACCAAGGCACATTCATGTTTCACACAAAATGCACGAACAGTGTACTAATACACTTCTTTTGATATTTTAAGGGAAAAGGATTAAGGTTGTGCCCTTCTCTCACTGCGAGACACAAATGCAATCTAATAAATAACAAAATACAAAAGGTAAGGTGTAATAAGAGCAACTTTCTGAGGACGCGGCTTCCTTATTTTAAATGCGGATACAGGTTCTCTTAGTGCAAAAAGTTGGCCTCCGGGACATTTTCGGAAGGTTTAACTCTCTTAAGTACATTTTAAAGCTACTTTTATGCAAAAATTTGACATGTGCAAAGTTGAAATGCTACCTCATCAACAATCCTCGAAAAATATCTCATACATTTTCCTTTTTCCTGAAGCATTAGCAAAACTATTTATTATCGAGGAACTTCAGGAAATTCTTAATTAGAAAGTCTTGACCAAGGAACCGGCTTTAGGGTAAATTAATGTTATGCAGATTGTCACTGATTCAAAACCTAAAAGAAGCCAGGCCTATCCTCGCTTCTCAAGAGCCGCGCCCATGGGATGCCATTCATTATTTAGGTAAGTGTTTTCACAGTTTTTCACTCACACAATGTGCTGCAATCCCTAAGTGTAATACTTACAATGAGTATCTACTTTGAGATTGAGCAACTTTAAAGACAAACATACGCCCTCCTCTTGATGAAAATTTTTTATCTCCTCTGATAGAAGGAGTGACAATCACTATTTGTAGTTTTCCGCAGAATGGATATTCCTAACTGCCATAAATAAAAAACCTGATGATCTCTCAGGTGCTTGTAAAATGTTCATCTATCGTTTCCAAATAACCTTAAAATTATTGAACAACAATATAAAATAATCATGATGATGATTATAATGATGATGAGGATGACATAAGCGGATCCAAGGGGAGGGGGGAGTAAGGGGCGCCGCCCCCCCCCCTAACTGCCCAAAAAGAAAGGAAAGATATAGAAGGAAAGAAAGAGGGAGCTGAGGAGTGAAAAGGGAAAACGCTCAAATGTGGTAATTATTCATGACAAAATTGACTCGAACCGCTTATTAGATGCTTTGAAATTCGAAAAAATTTTGGTATTAATCCCCCAGATCCACCTTCCGCTCCTTACGTTTAAAGTGTTTGGGACCGCCTATGGATGATGATCCCTGCACTGGAAAAAAAAACACATTGGATCTAGAGTCCAGACTCTTGAAACATCGACAAGAAAAAATACTCTTGATTCAATCAGATCTAAGCTTAAATCAAGAACCAAGCCTCTTAATTTGAGCGGATCTCCTTTTGATTTAAGCTTAAATTTGCTTGAATCAAGAGTCCTTTTTCTTGTCAATGTTTTCAGGAGTCTGGACTCTAGATCCAATGTGTTTTTTTTCCAGTGTAGTCTTCCATTCCCACTCGTTCTTTTGTCATTTAAAGCAATTTCAACAAATCAAACTTACTGACAAAAGTAAGCACACTACCCCTATCGGTGAAAGCCGATGACCTATCTAGTCTACTTAATTTTATTGGGAGCCTCACAAAAATATTTTACTCAGAGCCACGTTGATGCCTTCCATCCCCCGGGAATGGACCCAACGTTGCCACTAATGGTTCAATAAACCTCAATATTTGATAAAATTCTATGGTCAGGTTTGATGATTTTAAGACCATGCTTAAACCCTGAGTCACAAAATCACTCTTCACCCCATTCCTCGAAAAATTTCATTCTACTCGGATCAGGTTGATCGGATAATAGAAGCAGCAATCAACGTCGGTCAGCTCGCATTTCGTCGCTCCTCTGACATAAGGGCGTATCTCGATTTCAACATGAGCTCCGGAAAGCATACAGTTAAACGGAATTCAGGGCTCACGTTGAAATAGAGATACGCCCTTACGTCAAAGGAACGACGATTTACAGTATAATCTTTTTCATAGTTGATTGAAAGCTTTGCGGGTATTCATTGCTGAATCTTTTTCTCATTAGAGGTCTCTAAAAAGGAGATTGTGAATGTCAGCTGATTTATTTTGATCTACTTCCTTGCAGATGATAAAACTAAAATAAAATGATATTGTATTTTTACAATTTTTGGATGGAGAAAAGTATTTAAGGAGACTTTACAAACTTTTAAAGAACTAAGGGTAACATGAATGCAATATTTAGGATCTGACAAGATGTTGACTTATAAAATCATCGTAATGGCAGAGGTTTGGAGGCATATCGTTAGACCTTTTCTCTCTTTTTCCCCTGTCATTGCATCACTTTATTGGACGACGTGACGTGCAAATACTAGCTGCAACAGCTAAAGCACTTGCTTTAAACAAACATATTACAAAGTGTGAATCACAAATGCTACTCATCTTAAAAATGACTTATTGATGAGAAGAGTTGGAAAACATACACTTTACAACAACAATACACAACACAATACACTTTATGCAACTTTAGAAATCTATGATTTTCATTTAATTTTTAGAAGGAAAAACAAATGTCCGTCATTGACGACTTACTCACTCTTGTTTATTAACGAAAACACTACATTCAGGTGAGAAATTTGCCACTGGAACTGCCAAGAATTATAAATAACTTTCCACATGACATTGAATGTAACCAATTCTTTCATATGACCAAGCAACACACATTACAACCTTACAGAAGAACAACAATTATGTAATTGTAAAATACCTTAAATGAGCTTGTGTAATGTGTAAGGCATCATTCTCTCTTCGGGAAATTTTCTATGCCGATTTCATAAAGAGAAGCTAAATAAAAATTTGCTTTCAGTATCACCGGATAAAAAGTTTAATCGCACCATAGAACTTGCAGTCGAATCTGTTATACTCTGACAAGTGTCGTGTAGGTTGAACTCTCAACTGTCACTGAATAATGTATTTTGAACTCGAAAATGAGAATGTTGGGAGTGAAGTCTCATCAACGAATATAAACCTAATTAAATTTTCATAAGCATCACCGTCAATGTCAAACTTCAGCGTCACCGATCCTTGAAATAAATGAGCAGTTCACATAACAAGCATTTTCTTTCTTGTTTCATTATAGGCGGATCAAAACACCTACAATGGGGGGAGGCGTAAGGGAGGCCCGAGGGCCTTTCCCAGAAAATGTTCGAATTTTTAAAGTGTCTAATATGCAGTTTGAGTCAATTTCGTCATGAATAATTACCAAATGTAAAGTAATTACGGGGTATTGCCCTCTCCTTCGCTATGTTCCCCTTATTTCTTCCTTTTCTTTTTTTCTTCCTTTTTTTCGTGCAAACGGGGGGGGGGGGCGTGGGCCCCCCTGGATCTGCCTATGCGTTTCATGCAATACATTTCAAAAATCTGAATTCAAATTTTCAGATTGGAACAGGTTTAGGTGTCCACGGTTTTGATCATGCCAAAAATGGGTGTACAAAAGAGGCCAATATAAAGGGGAGATAATTTCGACTGAGGAAACAAACTCTGGACCTACAAACATACACACGCATGTTAAATTCACAAAAACCATGAATTTTTCCTAGTCCTCTTGTATACAGACACAAGAACACACTGTAGGATTGTTTATGACGCAAATTGATGGCTAAAGTAAAAAATGCGTATCCTGATTGCAACGTTTTAAAATCTCCGATTATTTCCTATGTTTTTTCATTGAAACTAACCAAAATATAATCTAAAATCCTTCCTGCAAATGCTCTAACGAGTGAAAAAATTCACAGTAAATTTCAGGAGGAATCGAGGGCTACTTTTATTTTTTTAAAAAACCAAACATAAACAAAAATCTGCAACGTGGCGATCCAAGATACGCGTTTTTTTTTTCTTTTTTTTCACTTTCGCCATTGAAATGTCAAAACTCGTTATTTATTTGCGCGACACTCGAAACGCTGATGAAATTAGCATGAAAAAGTCAAGACGAGCTGTGGAGAGGAAGAAAGAGCGTAAGTGGTGCGTAAATAGAAACAAGTACCTGGTTCCGGGAAACTAATGAAAACACTCGGCTGGCACTCGACTTAACCCGAGAGTCACTCCTCAGATCCTCGATGCTCGGCGCCTACGGGTGATTTTAATCGTCACGTGTAGCCTCCGCAAAAGTCGGATTTTGAAATTGTAGCACACCTTTTTCAAATACATACTGTGCATAGCGATAGCGACAACACCCCCGGTATAATGCGAATTGGCGTGGATCCTGGTCTATGTAACACTGGCGAATTTTTGAACTCGCGGAGGGAACTGATCTGGAGGGATGAAGCGCGGTGTGTCGGTGGCAAGGAGGCGTTTGCGAGTCTGTTTTCGGTGGAGATCGCCCCACGTCGAGACGGCACGGGGACTTGTGAGCCTCGCCGCGATCGATAGCCTACCCGCCGCACCGCACCGCCAGCCCGTCCCGTTCTCCGCCTTCGCCCTCGGTGCTTCCGCAGGAAATCAACAGATGGCGGCACTTCCGTCTCGAGCGCGCCAACTTTAAAAATTGATGCCGGCTCCGACCCTGGTTAGACTCGTTGATGGGGGATGTTGAATTTTTAACTCTGGTCTGACCGACTCGGTTTTTTCTTTTTATTTATTTTTTTTTTTTTTTACCTAACGCACACTGGAAAAAAGACATTGGATCTAGAGTCCAGACTCTTGAAAACAATGACAAGAAAAAATACTCTTGATTCAATCGGATTTTTACTTGAATCAGAAGGAAATCCGCTTAATTTAAGAGACTGGGTTCTTGATTTAAGCAAAAATCCGATTAAATCAAGAGTATTTTTTCTTGTCATTGTTTTCAAGAGTCTGGACTCTAGATCCAAGCGGTTTTTTTTCCAGTGCATTAAAAATTAGGAGAAAATAGGAGGAAGAGGAAGAAGAATATGAGAGAGAGGAGGAATTAAAAAGAAGGAGGGGAAGTAATTCTGAGGAAGGAAAAGGAGAAAGATCGAGGAAGAAAAAGACGAGTGGAAAAACAAATTTTCTTCTCCCAGATCTTCTTTTTCTTCTCTCTCGTCCTTTTCATATTTCCTCATTCGGATTCTTCTATCCATTCATTTAATTCATTTACATCTTATTTTCCTTCTCTTTCTTCCTCTGTTTCTGCTTCTGCTTTCTCTATTTCTTCGATTCATTCCTGAACTTATTCCTCATCTGCATAACCAACACTTAATTGAGAGGAGCGAACAAACGACGAAAAAAAAGAAGAAAAAGTAAGACAGCCAGATACGAACGAGAGATAAAAACGAAAAAAAGGGAAAGAGAGAGATTTAATTTTATAGTGTCACCGAGGGTGTGGCTCCCATTTCCCGATTTCAGTTAAATAAAAAGCGACCAGTATTGCGCTCTTGCAGTGTCAGGAATTTGAGATTCAAGTCTTGATTCCTGTGTAAAATTTTGTGAAAAATATTTTCTCTGAAAAAAACTCCAAAACTCAAGAATAACTCTCAAAGTTGAGACCGTAATAAGGGGGATATCTGTAGCTATCCTGAGAGTCCATCTGTACATCAAGTCAACCTCGCCATGCAAATGAGAGGGAGAAAATACTATAACAGGGTTGCCACTTTGTTTGGGGACTTCTAAACTGAAAACCTGGCAACCCTGCTAATGTATTTGCCCCCTATCATTTGCATGGAGAGTTTGACTTGATGGCCCCTCAGATCAGCTTGGGCTATTCTCTCCATCCCTGGTAAAAATTGGCAGTAGAATCTGTGTTACCAAATACCATAGACCTACAGCTGGCTGTAAGATTTCCAATAGCTTCTATAGCCGGCAACACAATTTCTTACAGCCTTTTATAGCCGATGGCGAGTAAGCAACAGCCTGGCGATATAGTGTATGCTAAACGTTAGTAATTACGGATGCCAGGACTTAGTGCATTTTTTGACTACCGCTCTCTTTTTGGGCCGTAGTATTTGATTTATTTTGCGAGTAAAGCTCCGTACTTTTGAAGGATGCCTGCCATTCCTAATATGTTGGAGCGCTTCAATTTCGTATGATACTGTACAATACCTCTGGTGTGAAATAGTTGCTACAAGCGCCGTGGTACGCGGCGGGCGGGCAGCCAGCGCAAAACGCGCACTGGCGCCTACAAACCTAACAGGGATACTTCACGCATTGCGTAACGCGTGAAGTATCCCTGTTAGGTTTGTAGGCGCCAGTGCGCCGCCGCTCTGCTTTGTGTTAGGCTCTTGGTAGTATTTAATCTCGTGGAGTCAGCGTTTTTCAACTCATAACTTTGAAATGTTTGCACACTCTGTATGGATTATTCTCATTTTAGTTGATGAAAAAAAAATATGTAGTAAAGGAAAATATAATGTGCGTTTTGTAAATATTTAGGTGATCCCGTACAAACTTAAGGATTTACAAAGCACACGAATTTCTACATAATTTCTTATAGCCTTTTATAGCCGATGGCGAAAAAGCAACAGCCAGGCGATAAAGTGTATAAAGCCCAGCAATGGGAACTATAGCCCGGCTGTATAATTTTGTATCGCTTCGTGTAGCCCGGCCGTATGATTTTTTTCCACTTTCTACAGCCAGCTATATGATTTTCTATCACCTTCTTCAGTCGGCTATGAGAACTCCTATGGTATTTTGAAACGCAGCTCCTATCGCCAATTTTTACCAGGGATTATAGGCCTCAACTTTGACAACTTTTTTTGAGTTTTGGAGTTCGTTTCAGAAAAAAACCATAGTCGCACCATCGTGTTCCTTGCGAAATTTCACGGGGAAAAAATACTTAAATCGCAAACTTCCCACACATACAAGAGCTCTATTTTCGCAATACCTGGTAGTTTTTATCAAATTTTGAATTTCCTCACTTCAAATGACCAAAAGAGTTCGTCAGAAACCTAGGCACTTATACATATGCTCAACAACAATAAAATTTTCTGGAATAAGCCCAGCTCTACGGTCACCGATAAAACAGGATGCTTACTTGCGGCAAGATCGTTGCAGAACGGGGTTAAGAGCCTGTTAGCTTTGGCTGCTTGGTTATAAGATTACCGGTTCATGTATGCAGAGAGGCTCCTGTTTAGGCTGCAACTTATGCTCTTGAGTATTGACCGCACTACCGCCCTCCAAGAGAACAATACTCGCGGTAGGAACTGGAGAAAAACGGAGATTAGAGCAGCGCACTGCTACACTAATGAAAAACGGCGTATGAACGCTCGATTGTTGCAAAATTTCCACTCATGAAATACTTTTCTGGAAAATTAGGAAATTTTTTTTAGATTATTTTGGACAACTTTTCTCGCAATAGAATGGAGTTTTTTTCTCCACTTATGGATGCATATAAATGCACATAATTAAGAAAGGTGAATCAGCCCGAAATTCATGATTAACGCATGAAAAAATAAGCCTCGAATCCGCTACCTGGCGCCAGAGGCGGATCCAGCAATTTGGCAACACCAGATTTCCTCCATTTAAACCTACGCTAAACAATCGATTTTTGTCGGAGCACCTAACCTCTCCAAGTGTCGATACATTTCCATAGGTTTAAATGGAGAAAATACGATGTTGCCAAGTTGCTGGATCCGCCAATGCCTGGCGCAAAATCTGCGTGGTTTGTAACACGCATTTCTGGAGTTACCGCGATCGCGGATACTTTCACCTAATTTCTTGATAATAAAGCGTGTCGAAACAGTTATACAAGCTTGTTTTTATATCTGTTTACGACAGGTTTTCCCACATCTCCTTCCTTGTGCAAATTTGTTTGGTGATGACGAAAAAAAGGTACCCGCGAAAATTTCAACGAATTTGTGGACAGAGACTGTCTGACTAGTATACAGGAGTTGATACCACTATTCGATCATATGGGCGCTTGTGATGCATACATTAAACATTGTAGGGAAACTGACATGCCGTTAAAAACGACACTTTCGGTTTGGTAGAATACTATTTTTTTAGTGTTTTCCAAGTGAGCACGCTATTTCAAAACGACACCACCACTCGACCCTTATTGAGAGCCCTTGTTTTCCACACTAAAAATTGAAGGAAAACTGGCATGACTTTAAAACAACACTTTCAGGTTGGTAAAAAGCTTTTTTTAGTGTGTCCCGAGTATGCGTGTCGTCCAATAGTGTTGTCACTGTTCGATCACACGGGAGCCTGTGTTGCTTAGGCAAAAAGTTGCAGGCAAACTGATTCACAGACTTTTCGAACGTGCAAATCTTGATTTTTGTGCATAATCACTCTAAATAGTCCATACATTTGTCTGTATGTCTTGCATACAATAGTCCCGTTAAATCTAACTCTTACGTGAAAATATCGACGAAAACTCTTTATGCACTCACTCCAAAAATGTTCAATTAGAGGAAGTTAGGCAATATTTGAAGGTTTATGAGGCGTTATCCCTCAGCACAGTATGGTGGTCCAGAGGCGAGGCATAAATGGTTGATTATCGATATTTCCTCATTTGAAGCTATAGTAAAGAATCGATTATTAAGGTGTTCGTTGCAAACACTTTGTTTCTCGATCCTTTTTCATGGGCTTTAATGGCAAATCGATCGTTATATCGCAAAGCACGCCACGCCACTGCAGGGCACAGATCGCCTGATATAGTTCGGTCTTGATCTTGAGCAGTGGCGTGGCGTGAATGGCGATGTATCGATTGTTATGCCATTTAAACCTATGGTAAAGAATCGATTATTAAGGTGTTCGCTGCGAACACCCTGTTTATCGATCCTTTTCCATAGGTTTGAATGGTATAACAATCGATATATCTCAAAGCACGCCACACCACTGATCTTGAGGGCTCTAGAGAGTGGAACCCGAGAGCTATTATCGTCGCTCCTCTTGTCGTTAAGACGCAACCTTAATCTCAGATGGGTTCTCTCGTACATACAACTCTATGCTTTTTGAAACTCCCGCGGTAATGAGGATAAGTTCTTACGTCTTAAGACTCAAATCTCTGAGTCTCCTATGAAAATTGGCTTGCTTGACACCGTATCTATGAATAAAAATTTTCATCAGCAGTCAATAGGCTGCTACACCAGTTTCATCCGAATAGTTTATCTGATGTAATCCTGCGCTGCCCTCGTGAAGAAAAGCACAGTGCTTGGATGCTGCGATGGCAAGGAAGAACAGTTAAATGTTGCAAAATATCTTCGTGTAAAAGATTTATTTTTGAAAAAACATCGTGATATTTCTCCTTGGAATTTTCACATACACCACATCATAAAATATCAATTGAAGAAAATAAAAATAAAAAAAAAACCATTGTATTCCAGACCTCTTGGCGCGCGCTAAGTGGGTGTATGAGATAGGCCCGCTTCTTCTGGATAGCCAAGCTAAGCAAAGACAATTCTTTTAAGTTGGCAACACTGTGTCTCCTCAATTTTAATGTATGTTAAACAACCGATTCTAGGCGTGACAGCCTGTCTCACCTGGAATCAATTTATAAAATGTATTTGAATAGAGCATTACCAGTGTTACCAACTTGTGGAAATCGCCTCAGAAAAACGACGTTGTTTTTGTGGATCAACACTATTTTTGCCTATAGTAATAATCGATGAGGTACTTGGTCAGGGGTTTTTTTTTTTATTTTACAATATGCTAATAATGCCAATTTTAGAGCAAATTGTGAAACATTTTGTCACATCAGGTTTTATTTGTTAATATTTCGCTCAACAAACCATCATAATGAAAAGATGCATCAGTATAAAACTGCGGGGTGGATGATGTGATGGTGGCCTGAGTGTGGTCAACCACTCGTTTTTCAGGAGCTCTAAACTTTAAGAAAGCTCAGAGTCACCTGAGTCTTCCTAAGCCCTTCTATTAGACATCCAACAGTGATCTTTGATTGCCACTCTCGAAATTTCAATTATATTTTGTGCTTAAAATTTCATTTAAATTCGCAAGTATATAGCTCTGACAATATATATTGTAAACTTCCATTTACAAGAATCAAGTGAGAATCAACGATAAAGATCAAAGAAGGATGGAATGCTGTCCTGCCAATGCACCAGTGTAAAGAGCCCGGAATGCATAAAATGCATTCTGAGCAATGTCCGTTTTCCACGAAATATTTTCATCCGTCTCTCCGTTTTTTTGTTTTTTCCCCCTTTATGTTTTTTATTTTCATGCATTGTTGTCAATGTCTAACCCTTAAATGTCCAAGACTTTTTTATACGGAAAATTCTAAGAAGGGTAAAATTGATCCGTATTTATAAATGAATTCATAAAGTTTTTAAAGTATTATCTATGTTATTTCTATATTTTAGAAGATAAGAATGACAATCATTTAGTTTTTCACCTTATTGGTAATATTCTGGTGCTCTCTCATCTTCTCCTCCTCATTCACCTTATGCAACTCCATCAGAGGAGATTTATCGCGTCAATTTGACCTGGCTTGGGAATCTTAGGGATAGTCATAAAAGAAGAGGTCCCTGACACAACACAACTCTCGCCAAAATACCAATACCAATTTTTTGACGTGCGCCCTTTAAGGCGCTTGAGAGACCTCTGAACATGTTTTTAATTTTTTTTTCTCTCTCTCTCTTTCTTAAATGGTTATCGATTTGGGCACATCGTAGTATATTTTGAGCAAACTTAACCTTAACCTTTCTCAAATGTCAGAAGTAGCATACATTTTGACGGCGTTGAGATACAACTATTCGTGCCTGGTGGATATCCGTCTTGCATCTGCAAAATTGAAGGCGCGACAGCGCATGGCGTAAAGTCGCAATGATTCACTTTATGCTGCCTATGGGGTGTCGAGAGATTCGGGAGAGAAGTTAAAAAACTGGTCCCGATTACGTTTTTCCTATCTTATGGGCTGGGCTCCTCACGTAGCCCTTGGAGCACCGCCACAAATAAAACAAACGGACCTAGCACAACATGGAAAAATAATAAGGGAGAAGCGACGTGCGTTAATGACGGCGCAAAAATACAACTATTCGTGCCTGATGGATGTCCGTGTTGCGTCTGCAAAATTGAAGGCGCGATGAAGCGAGGCGTGAACTCGTAATGCTCCGCGCTATGATGCCAATGAAGTGTCGCTCAGCTTCATCAGAAAAGTTAAAAAATTAGGTCCAAATACGTACCTCCTGACTTCGGGAGCGTTCACACTCAATGTTCTTTTTCTTTTAATTTGATATCTAATTCTTTGTTTTGGATGCATATTTGGACGTATATCTACGTAAAGCTCGTATGTACCGGCACCAGAAAGCCCCTGGAAGAGGAATTGGGTCAATTTGACCCGACCTGGGCATCTAAGAGTTAAAGGCTGTCTAAACTCTTGTCAGTGTTAGATACTTGACTATATGTAGCAATATAATATGTAATATACAAATTGGGATAAAAAAATATACAATTATAAAATAAATTATCTCCGTTAAAAATACAAATACATTGACTTTGGATCAGAAAAAGCATAGAAGGTCGAAAATAGGCGATTTAAATAGCAGAGCCGCTAGATAATTGGTCGATTAAAAATCAACTACTCGATGCAACGTTCTGTATTAGTTTTATTAGTCGTTATATAGTCCTAGTTATATAATAGAGAGGCGCTATTTCTCTGTCTTTCAATTTTATAATGATGAAATTTTTCATGTAATTTCCTTTAACTAAAGCCACTCTAGAACACGCTGAGCACTCTAAGAACAATAAACAAGCGTAATGCGAATGATGGAAGTTAATATATTTAATGTTCTAAATACAACGTATCTCAATTGCACCAACTCAAAATTTCCAATTATATTTCAATTTAAAATGACACAACTAAAATATACCCAAAAAGTGAATTCTTACAAAAAACAGAGGAAAATCCTCGAAAACTTTTCTTACATTAGTTTAGTTAATTAATTTCCTCAGTAAAAATTGTTTTGGTCAGTTGCTTTAAAACGAAAGGAGATTTGCAACGTTTCAATCGGAGGTACGCATTTTTCAACTTGAATCATGGATGCACTATTCTACCGTGCGAAGGAAGAACGCCGTATGAGCCTTTAGATGTTGCCAAATGTCCTTCAATAAAGGATGAGTTTTCAAGAAAGTTTGTGAATATTTTTCTTCGTATTTTCTAGAGAATTTTATTTCTTATAAGATTCTAAAATGCTTGAAAATTTCAAGAGAAAATATTCATGACTCTCCTTAAAAATTAAAATTTTAAGGGCAAAAATTTCGCAACTCTCGATAGTTCATACGGCATTTTCGGAGTATTGAAGATGAAAATCAATATGTTTGCTACTACTTCACTTCAGCCACAAAATATGCCCAGTGCGTGAGAAAACCGACTTTATTAAATAAATTGAAAATAATTATTGCTTTCAATTCGGCAAGTACGCAAAGCTAAATTTACGCTACTGAAATTTAGGCCAGCATGAAATGTTGACGAAGAAAATATCAGTGGAAAATCGCTCCGAATTCCCACTCGGAGGCCGGGAAAGCTCAGAGCCGGAGCCCTCAGCCCTCACTCCGCGAATTGAAATATTCAGCGCGTGAAAATCTACTCATTACATCACCTCACAGCTTCACTCGCAGCTTTTTTACGAGCTCTGTCTCGCGAGGTCTTGTTCCTGCTCTCCGAGAAAAGTCTGGAAGCTGAGTTGTATTGTCCCTAACGACTCTTTTATAACGCCAGCATTTGAGCTCGTAAAGCAAATCTGAAAAAGTAGGACAAATTTGTTTTCCTCTACCTCACGTTGAATATTAGAATAATCAAAACTGCCGGAAGTACTGTTTGCGTTTTCTTAATACACTATTGCTCCATTTTTTTTCCTTCTTCTTCTACCTCTTGTTCTTGTTCTTTTCCCTCTTATAACTTTTTCAGTTATTCAGAGAGTGCACGGTAAAAAGTTTTTTTTTTTTTTTTTTTTTTTTTTTTTTAATGTATATAAATGGACAAATAACCTATAGAATTTAGACATAGCACTAGCTTAAAAGTAATTTTGTATACGGTCTCTGCAGTATTCCAAATATATATCTTAAACAAGGTAGTAAAATAAAGCATGCAGGGTCCTCGCTAATTTGCGGGGAAAACAAGACCGAAAAATTTAAAAATTCCAATCAGAGTCAAAAATGTTGAGCTCTAAATGAGTACCTACCAGAACAAGAATGAAGTGGGCGAGTCTTGTACTGGTACTCATTAGAACTCAACGTTTTATACTGTAATTGAAATTTTTTAACATTTTGGCCTTGTTCTCCCCGCAAAATAGTGTGGACCCAGCACTGTTTTACCTCCTTGTTGTGTTTGAGCCACGTTTTTTGGTGGTTAATTTCTCTTATTTAACTTAAATATACACAACAACTATGTACGAAGAGAGAAAGTTACACAAAACTACAAAAAAATATTTTAAAAAAAAAACCAACAAACTTTAGATTCTTGTATAAAGTTTTGGCTTTTACCTTGTACAGGTCTGTTCAGTATTTATAGTTTCATTTTGCACAACTATAAATATTAAAATGAGGGAGTTATGTGAACCAATAAACGATGTGTAATTCTACGGGTAGATATCATTCTCTCGAAGTTCGTCTTCGATCCCAGCGCACAGGCAACAAATCTATGGAGAAGCGCCAATAAACCGAATAAATAGTTTGTTTAGAAACTTATAATTTGTTTCGGTCGATCAGCATTGATTCAACCGATAGACGATGTTATGAGCCCACTGCAGGTCGATACAGTCCATTCGAAGTTAGTGTTTCAGTTTTGCCGTATTAGCAAAAACCTGGCGGGAGGTATGAACCGTTCCCGGTATCTAGCTCCGCGAATTGAGATATTGCATGTGTGAGGGATTTGCCATTTGACCATTGATTCTCATGTAAAAGTTCGCGAGAAGCACGATGGTGCCACTGGTTTTCTCTGAAATCATCTCCTAAGCTCAAAAAAAGCTCTCAAGTTGAGGCCATAATGGAGGGGATATCCCACCCTACCCTGAGAGTCCACCTCTACATCAAAACAAACTCTCCATGCAAAGATAGGGAGCAAATACATTGACAGGGCTGCCACTTTATTTGGGGACTCTAAAACTGAAAACACGGCAACCTTGTCAATGTATTTGCTCCCTATCTTTGCATGGAGAGTTCGCCTTGATGTAGAGGTGGACTCTCAGGGTAGGGTGGGATATCCCCTCCATTTTAGCCTCGCTTTGAGAGCTTTTTTTGAGCTTGGGAGATGATTTCAGAGAAAACCAGTGGCACCATCGTGTTTCTCGCGAACTTTTACATAAGAATCAATGGTCAAATCGCAAATCCCACACACACATGCAACATCTCCATTTGGACAGAGCAAATTGATAATGAGTAAATCTATTAGTAAAAATTGCCCATTTGAAGTTTTCCTTCAATCTGCCACATAGGCATCAAATGATACAAGAAACAACTTAATCGGCCCGAAACACTGACGAGGAAACAACTTCAATCGGGAATCGGGACTAAGGCCGCAAATATTAAAAAGAACACATATAATAAAATAAAAAGCCCGGGATGTTTCGCAGGGATCACACCCGCATTTTCAACCGCCGGCAAAAATAAAGAAAATTAGAAAGAAGGCCACTATGAGCCTCACCGCTGTTATTGTGAGACTCCTGTTATTTTCATTTTATTTTATGTGTTCTTTTTATTCTTTGCGGCCTTAGTCCCAATTTAAGTTGTTTCTTTGTAGGCATCAAATATTCCTCGAAAGACGTATAGTTGTCTGGTTGGAAAACCCGCATTGATATTGATTTAACCTATTGATACATTTGTCAATTTGAAGTTCGCCTTCAGTTTCGACGCATATGCAACAATCACATCAATAAACACGAAAAACACATGTTCACTCTGTTTAAGGGGTAAGACAAAGGTTTCGAGGAAAACGAATTTTATGTTTAAACTTTATACGCTTCCTCCGACTCATTAATTTTAAACTGGAGCTAGATATTGAAATTGCAGAGAAAAAACGTCTGGCAAAGTTCACTGTGAAACAAGTTACATCAAAGGTCAACCATATCTCAAAAATCTTCCTCCCTTCAAAATTGATCGCTAGCCTTCTTCATTCGCTGAAGGCTTCAACTTTATTATTTTTCAGTTCCATTTATTAAAATATGAATTAAAATAATGAGGGGGGGGGGGTAGTAATATGTGAATTTGAGGAGGAGGGACTTACAAGTCACTGCTGATTCCCCTGTGAGACCCAAAGGGTTCCATCAATCCACATCCGCATCAGAGAATTCTCAGCAAGATACCTGTTCCAAATAATAACGGCTGAAATCTTATTCAAATCAAAATCTGCCCTAAAAAAATGGTATAAAATGCACTTGACTTCCACAACCATCTTGCATCTCGAAGGGACCACATCTCGTATTAATTTATTTTATTTTATTTTATTTCATTTTATTTTATTTTATTTTATTTTATTTTATTTTATTTTATTTTATTTTATTTTATTTTATTTTATTTTATTTTATTTTATTTTATTTTATTTTATTTATTTTATTTTATTTTATTTTATTTTATTTTATTTTATTTTATTTATTTTATTTTATTTTATTTTATTTTATTTTATTTTATTTTATTTTATTTTATTTTATTTTATTTTATTTTATTTTATTTTATTTTATTTTATTTTATTTATTTTATTTTATTTTATTTTATTTTATTTTATTTTTTTTGTCGTCAATTTTTAGGAGGAATTTTTAGGATTGGGCCGGGGTGGCTACCGCCACCTAGAATATCGGCCACGACATGAATGAAAACAAGCCGGTCATTTTGAGTTCACGAATGACGTTTCCAATGCTCATGCTGGGCATTGGATGTTCTCCCAGTAAAGTGTGAAGTCTCCAAATACGTACTTCACTTCAAATTATTTTTTTTAAATTATAAGGGTTCGAAAAAATGAATGATCATTTAGGTATTCCTTTGTAACCACCACAGTCCTTTTCTTTGATTATTGTCCCAGTTTGATTTTTGTTGCCATCTTGAAGTTTTGTGACGTCAGGCGGGTACCACTTTTGCCAGGCGACTACCGAATCTGTAGCGCGCATTTCAAATCTTCGCCTGCTCTCAACAAGATTAGAACAAGATGAGGACGAGAAGCATTGTTTGATAAGTGAGATGACGATGAGATATAAATTAGATATAAATGATCCGTCACATTCCTTCCTAGAAATGTGCCTGTTCCAGCTGAATTTAGTTTTTTATTTCTGAATGATGAAAGAATCTCAAAGGATCGAAATATGACTAATTACTAGCTCTGTAGCTTGCAAGATAACGCCCTTACCTGAGTTATGAATTTTTCCAGTATCGTTGAAATATAAGTAGAGTACCTAGTAGCGGCACCCAGTGTCACAGTATGTCATACCTATTTGATGTACCTAGGTAATTCTCATCCAAATAAGAGAAGAATAAATATTTACCTTCATTAACACCAAGTAGACGAAAGTTCCACTGTGAACTTAGTTGGCCAATAAAAATGCAAACAATGAAGCAATTATTTTTATTTCCTGACTCCAAATGGTAAGAATTATGGTAAGAACTCTAAGGCATAGTAAAAACTGTATTTATCATTCCTCAATAAATACAAGGTTGACTGTTTGCATGGAAATGATAGTACATTAGTTGGCGGCTTATCTATTATTCTAAACTTTAGATTAAGTTGATGAAGGTAGCAGGTTGTTGTCAGCAAGAGCTGTTGATATGAGTATGTAGTTTAGAATGGTCAATTTTTAATTCTGCCAGAGGAGCATCATTAGTATTTAATACAAAACTCTCAGGGGTCTCTGGATACTATGCCACCTCTTATCAAGAATGTTTATGCTAATTTTGTTGCTATGTGGTGATGGGAGAGATAATTTCAAGATTATTTTGGTAAAAGTCGGACAAATATGAGGATGCCAAGTTTATAAGAAAATCTCACAAACCAAAGTGAACATTGTTTCATGCCTCTGCAATTTTCAGCTTCGGGCTAGGTTCTCGCAAGAAGGTCAGCACAACGCGCTGATCAAACTTTTGTGGAATTTCTTGTTAATTTTAGAATGTGTGCCAAAGTCACAGTAAGTATTCCACAAAAATTGCAAATCTGACAAATCTAGAAAAATAACAAGTACCTCTCAGCCTCCGCGCAATTCGCACCCCTGCTAATAAATGTTGGAGAATAGAGAACATTTTACCCTCAAAACATTACTCGCACTGATTTTAAACTAATATGTAATTACTAGGGGGCTACGCCCCCTGGCCGCTACGCGGCCCAACCCCCTGAAGGCGCTCCGCGCCATCAATGGGCCGCTTCGCGGCCCTATTTTTACCCTCCTATCGGTGTTAGTTTTATTTTTCCCCTAAAAAATTACGATATAAGGTATACTTTACTTTTAGAATGAAATAATTTTTGGTTTTGATGAATAAAGAAACAAAATTATTTTTTTGAAGTCTAAAGGACGCGTTTTGGAATGACTACTTGATGAAATATTGCAGTAAAACAACGAACATTGATAATCAGGTAATAATTAAGAGTTTCGGGAGACGGGGATCGAACCCACACCATGTTCAAGGTGGACGCTTCCGACGTCTTTGACGACTCGGCCACCGCTCTACCTGAGGCAGACGGGGCGAATCTTGTGTAGATAAGTGTAGAGCTGATGCGCAGGCTACACAGCTACTGCGCAACCTCCTCGACCACTGCGCATCCTCCCGCGCATAGCGGTAGCAGTCTCGGAGCATTCTGAAAATTCACTCACTTTTATAACGTGATTGTAAAAAAACCTGGGTCCTATTTCCAAAATCTGAATAGAGCGGGCTCATCTAGGGCCAATTACCCGTCGATTACCGCAAAAAACTTAGAAATCGGCCCGGTAGAACGCTCAAACGAACTATGACAAAAAATATAAATTTACATTGTTTAAATGGGAGAATTCGCAACTTTACCACTTAATATAAAAAAACCTAGGCCATATTTTGAAAATCTGAAAAGAGTTGGCTTATCTAGAGACAATTGCCCGTCGATAGCCGCAAAAATCATAAAAATCGGCCCGGTAGAACGCTGGAACTAAGCGTTACCAGTTTCGCAAAATTAGGAGGCTTGAGAGCTTATAGTATAGATATGTATACGATGGTGGATCTGAGCTGTACTTACTTACCAAACTTTGTTGAGCGAAGTTGTTACTTAGGGGAAATTCATTAACTGCTGCCAAGGATTCACAAACTCTGACCTTGATAAATATTTCCGACATAGGTATACTTGAGATACAGTCAGATGTTTGGAATTCTGGACATTCAGTTATTGTTCACATACAAAAGAAATTGACTAACAAATACAACCGTTTTATATTTACATAACTGCTCAACAGAACATACCGACAGTTGTGATTAGTTTCTCGACAGCACTCTGATAGCGGTAGGATAGCTAAAGGATCCCTACCCTGCGGCAAAAATGGAGTTGATTGAAATCTTGATTCACATGGTGCTAATGCTGTCAAGACTCAAGACAAAATTACACTCCACGCACAGTCAAAGAGTATTTTGATAAGTAAGATTATCCATTAAGGAAGTTGCACAAATCACAAATCAAACCGAAGGACACCGACAAACCAAGGAGCCAGCCATAGCCAGCTCAGAAACTCGGCAATTCAGTTTCTCTCACTGCAAAAGGTGGAACCATCCAAAGTACCATCAATGTTAAGTTGAAGGGGTGAATTACTTATTTAAAGAGTGCTAAGTCATTTTGGGACTTTTTCGAAGAGATTTAAAGGAAAAAATTGGAAAATGCTCAACTATAAAATGAACGTAAACAATCCGCCATTATATCAAAGCTGACGCACAAATGAAACAAGCGCTAAACACAAGGGTAAAAAGTACATACGTAAATTGATTTTGTTTTATAAGGAAAATGGTGAAAAAGTTAGGAAATTCATATTGGAAATTGAAGCTTTAAGATATAAAGAACTTCAGATAATTAATACAGTTTATTTAGAAACGGAGTTAAAGAAGGCAAAGTTAAGGAAACCTAGAAGGAACAGGGTATTTTGTAGGAAAGGGTTGGTATGTCTAGAATTGAATCGACGTATCGACGTATCGAACAGCGACTATCGATAGTCTCGAAAAACCCCTGTAAAATACGCACTAATACGATAAGCGGTTACATCAGATCTTATGGGAGCGCACTCACACATACAAAAAATCGCTCTTTCAAGCGATTTTTTACAAGAGAACAGAGGAAAATCTCACTAGCGATCGAGATTTTACGAAATTTTACATTGATTAAACGGCCCAGGGTGAAAGGAAAGTTCTCTCCAGTTGATCACTGGGAGAACAATACGGTAGGATAGAGCGATGCAACAAGGGGTCGCGTTTTGTTGTGCTACCGCTCTCTTTCGTCAGACGAAGGAACTGTAACTTTACTGTTCAGTCGCAAGAGAGAGGCACTGTGTTATTCGCTGGTAATCAAGAGAAGGGCGCTAAACTATGCAAGTTTCTTCTCGTTACAACTTTTTGCAGATTATTACCTATTTTTTCGAGTAACTTTAAAGGGATAGTATAACTACTAGAGGATCCACTTTAGTCATAGCCATCAAGTCAGAGTTCTCAAAGTTTGCCGATTTGACGTGAAATGCGTCAGAGTGAAATTTTGATCATCATCCAGCGCTTGATTATCCACCCATGGTATTTGACGACATTATATGGACTACACTTTGTAATTAGGAACTAGCAACAAATACCTGGTAACAATACCTGGCTCAGCTCAGAGGCAACTTATGTTCCATTGGTTTTCCTATGCACGTATAAGTAATAAGTATATTTAAGGAAGGACCAGGAATTGTAGTTCCTAATTGTAAAATGTAGTCCATATGTCGAATATACACTGGTAAAAAAAACCTCTTGGTTCAAGAGTGCAGTTTCTTGTCGCCGGATTTATGAGTCTGGACTCTTGTTTCAATGCAAAATCCGCTTGAGTTAATGCAAAATCTGCTTGAAACAAGAGTTCAAGACTCTTAAATCCGGCGACAAGAAACTGCACTCTTAAGTCAATGCACCGCGGCATTGGTCCAAGAGGTTTTTTTTACCAGTGTACTGCCACTTCCATCGACGCTCGTGCCTTTCTTTAAAAAATGTTGGACCAAAGCTTTGGCATTTCGACAAATCTTTGGAGGGATCAAAGACTCTTCCAAAAAGGATCGAGATTTTCTTCATTTTTTTGGGATCTTGAGCAGGAGTTTGAGCAAAAGAAGATACGCAGTTCTCGAGTATTTGAATTTTGAAAGCGGACCGAATGTTGGATGGCGGGAAGGTTGAATACGAAAAAAAAAAGTGCAAAGTAACTTACCGACTTGGTTTCTGAGCCGCTCACACATCTCGTATGCACGTAGGTGCACATGGCAACAAAAAATAACTTTAAAAAGCGGAAAATGGCTTCCTTGGAATTGGTGAATGAAAAAATGTTTACCTTTCCGATTTGATTTTCCAGTTTTGGCCAAACAACGAAGATGACAAAAAATTGGAGAACAATAATTTGCACAATTGAATTGCACAACTTAAGAAATTGTCTTAGAAATATGCCTGGCAATTGTCAAAGCAATTCGCCGACTAAAGAATGCCTGACAATCCGCAAGACGATTGAAAATTTCCTAAGATTGCTTATTGCTTGCAACATTTATAATTCATTGCAAAACTGACTGCGCTTGGAAACCTTAAGTGTGAGGTGTTTTTATATGAAACATTCAGAGTAAAATAAGTTTCAACGATCTTTGGAAATTTTCAAAACAGTAATGATAATATTCATACTTATGATTTTGAGCATGTTTCCTTAAAATATCTGAAAGAATCAAACTAATTTTAGTATAGAGTCCACCTACGCATATTCAATACAAATAAAATTAGATCTTGTTTGTTTAATGCTACTATGCTGAAACCATTAATTGATAGTAAAACTGAAAATATACACTTCTTGATTAAGACGTTCAGAAATTTTTTTCTTTTCCATATCAATGTTTAAAGAGAATTTTGTAGAATATTTTTTAGAGAATTTGTTTTAAAAAGCAGAGGAAAATGGGAAAATGCAACAAAATTTCATCCAAAATGAAGCCACTAGAATTCAGTTTGTTTATCTGGGATGCAATTCTTCCCAATCTTGCACTGTTATGGAGGTGTGCACTGTGTGCATCAATGGTTTCCTTTCTTCATTTTAAATTGTTCTTTTCTTCAAAAAAGTATTTAAGGGATACAAATAATTTATAGCAACAAATTCACAAGCAAAAACTTTCTTGAGAGTTACTCAAGGATAGTATCCAAATATTTAACTTCTTTATTAATTCATGTTGATTCTGCAGAATTATCTTAAATATGAGTAACAAAATGAATTTTTAAATATCAAAAGCATCAGTCAAATTGTTGAAGGATCAATGAAATCAGAAGAAACATGTTTATCATAAAATAAGTTTTTAATTTGTTAAAACGACAAACAATGAAAAAATAAATTATAATTCATCAAAAATAAATAAACTATACTGAATGTACATAGAGGAAAACAAAAATTACAATTTAAAGACGTGACAGAGAAAATTAGGCACTGCCTGGTCTTAATTGTTCGAAAGTGGCTGTTTGTGGTAGACTCTCCGGAAACACCAGGATCAATATAACTACTTATATTTTTTGACTCCTTGGAACAACAGAAAAAATAAGTAATGTCTGGTGAGTAAATTACATTTTAAAAAATTCAGATCCATCGCAAGCGCTATTTATTTAATGTCTTGAGAATCTACCGTATTAAATTTATAGGAATGTGAATTTTCGGCACAGGTACTCAGCAGTTTATCTTTTAACACGAAAAAATGGAATGATTGAGCAAACATTTGTAACATTTTTGTAACACATCACAAAATTTATTCAAGCATGATATATATTTTTAACGTTATACTTTGGAACAGAGATGCACAATGGTAACTTCATTAAAACGATTAATTCAATTTGTGAGAATCATTGAAATTTATCGTATGAGACTGACTTCCAGCAAGAAACAAAGAATTTTCCCGATTCTTCAATAATATCAGCTCTTCACTACCAATTTAGGGTCTAGAGTTTCGAGATCACAACAAGATTAAATTAAATTTTGGAGGAAATAATTTCTGGATTCCTTAGCTATTTTTACGTGTGTCTCAGAATTCCCGATTTTATTTCTTCATCTGTGACTGTAATTGATAAGTACTTTCAGAGCAAGGATCGCTCCCTTTGCTTTCAGCAAGAATTTTGTAATACATGACGTCGTGATATGCACTCTTTTTACATGTTTTTATTGTGCTAAACTTTATTTTTCAACCGACTAATTGGTTGTTTCACCTATGGTTAAATTTAAGGACACACATTTTATTGGTTGTTTCAAATGATCTAACCTACCTATTTCTGTACATATATACAATACAGTTACAATGTTATTTTCTCGAGAACTCAAGATATTTTGTACACAATTTATTAATTCTAATGACTACCAAAGCACTCAAAATATTTTTGACTTAGTTCAAAGTTTTCTGATTTAGATTCATCTATTCGGGATTTCGCAATAAATTACACTTTTTGCGCATTAATGATGAAAGATTAGGTTAGCCTAAATTTCTGGACGAGGAATCTAGTATGCAACTTCAGCACCCCACGGTCTATACGGCTTCATTTGCGCACTCTGGGAGTGACTATAGTTCGACTGAGGCGTCGGTGGTAGGTTATGGTGGTAGTGGGGGTTCATGGAGGGGTTCTGATGGTGGTAACTATGGTGGTAGTTCCCGGCTGACGTCACCGTCGTCAAAGGCGTCAGCGTGGTGGGCGCCGATGAGTGGGGGTCAGACTTGACCATGGGGGGCGACGACTCACAGGACGTATTGGAGTTTGCGGAATTGTTAAAGGAGGAACTATTCATTGAGGAATTGGCTAGGGATGATCCGGACGAGTCAAGACTAGAGTTGTGGGTGTTGTGATGGTGGGGGATGGCGGAAGGGGGTAGGAGTTGGTGGGTGACGGGGGACATGGGTGTGGGGGTGGCGTAGAGGTTGCCCGGCGTGGGGGTCGCCGGGGGGTTGCCGGGGTACCAGCCCGTGGGCTGCTTGGTGGCGAGCTCGCGCTGAGCGGCGAAGCACTGGAGGTGGGACATGAGTCGGAGCCGTAGGGGATCCTGGATGTCGAGCCCTTCGACGGTGACTAGGTATCGGGCCACTTCGGCGGCGCACTCCCGGAAACCGATGTTGTGGTAGTCCATGGCGTAGCTGTTCTTCTTCGATGGGTCGTAGGCTAGGGCGTCCATACCTATAACAAAGAAAGAGACGCAATTTAGTATGGAATATTCGTTCTACTGCGTGGAATTAAGATTTGGTCAGAGACTCAAAGAGAAGAAGAATGACATGAAAGAACCATTATTAAAAGACGCATTGAGTGATCGGAACTCATTAAGTGCCCTCTCTGCAAAGAGTAAATGTCTCGTTTTCCTCGAGAATTATGCGGCCGAAAGTTCGTTCAGGTCTTTGATAATGAGAACAAATATACAAACATAAATAGACTAAGGAGAAGGAAAGTTGCAATTATTTCTATTGCCTTCTTTTTGAAGTTTGGAGTAATCAGATACCGTACGCAAACGACGCAAATAACTTAAAGCTTATTCCTTTGTAAGGATAACTATTCCTACACGTAGGATATTTTGTAGCATACCTTAAAAAATGAAGGCGCAGAGCTATCATTAGCCTTCTCGCTATTTTACCGGTTTTGTTGAGTCCTAAAAGTAGTATTTCGCAAATTTCTCACTATTTTTGTCAGAAAATGACACTGCCGATGATCTTACTGTAGAAGTTTCAAAAATGGTTTACTGAGATAACGTAGATACAAAACCAAAAGTCTTATCGAAAATGTATGTAAAAATATGTGTTGTAAATAATACATTTTTTTTTTTTTAAAGATTAATCCACGATAGATACATAGTTACAAACTGTCAGACCAAATTGTTCAACTCTAGTTTATTTCTTCTTTCTCTCTTTAGAAATCATACCAATTACCAAAAAGAATCCACAATATAAAGTCTATCAATAATTTATTGAACTCGACTCGAAGCGCGTGAAAATCGTCCATACTCGGTACAATCTTCGAAGCATTCATAAACCTCCCTTAATCGTAATTTAAACCATAGGGGATCCCCCTATCCAAGATCCGCTCGAGAAAAACACCATGAATACAACTCTCATATTAAATATGATCGCCAGTGTGGGAGCCCTTGTCTCTGCATGAATATATTGTCTCTGACATTCATGGAGCGGTGCGGTCTAGGGACACGGAGTGACCACTTTAATAATTAGCAAAAAAAATTAATTGAACCCCAGCATGCCGAGCTACGTGTAATCGTGGGAGTGGGGCGGGGACGGCAGGTGGGGGGAGGGGGAAAGGGCTGAAAAGACGGCATGTGAACCAACGCGATGGGCACCTGGCAACTTGTTGCTGCTGAATGGTCGCGCCGCGCCGCGCTTCGCGGCTGCACCTCGCGGGGAGGAAGATCCTCGCTCGGTCTGGTTCACTGGTTTCCCACGGGTGCTCCCCCCCCCCCCCCCCCCGCGGGTGGGCATCGCATCTTCGCGCCACAATCTAATGTACTTTGTCGGAATACAGTGAGCGCGGAGTTGTCTATGAGATGATGGAGCCAACAATAAAAATAATACTATTGGGCCCGCTACTCCTTTCATTCATCTATTTTCACCTCCGCGCCGCGCGTCGCTCTGTCTTCCTCGCTCGTTCGTTCGGACAGTCGGACCATCCGGATCCTTCCTCTGCACTCGGCAATCCGGCCCTCCCACCCCCTCACCCGCCTCGAAGCAGGGCGATGCGCGAACCCATTGCTCCGTGGTGTGTGTACTGGCGATAATCTTGGATAGACTTCGAATCTAATGGAGAAAAACCTAAAAGATGTTTCTTTAGAGTGGAGACACGCGCAAAGCCTGAATAATGGCTGAATTTTCCTAAATTTCCTGAAAAAGCAGATCTTATGATTTTTGTTTCTACGTTTGCATAAAGGAACTGAAATTTTGAAAGTTTGGATCTCCAAATGAACTTTTGAACTCCAGAGCTTTAAAACTTAGATTGACGTTAAAGCAACATAATTCTTATCCTGTCTGTTTGTGTCGCAATGTCAGCTGTAAATCCTGACACTTTCTCATAAATTTTTCCCTCTATTTTTTTCTTATTTTATGCATATTTTTCACTCTTTTCAATAAAGGACAAGTTTTCATCAGAGCTCATTTTTCTTAGATTCTTTTTAATATCATTAATTAATGTATTCGTCTTTTTTATTTATCGATTTACTATCACTTCAATGCTTGTGTTCAAAGTATGTGTCCATAGGGAAAGTGCAAAACACGGTTTAAGCATGAAAATTGGGCTTGAAGAAGTTATCTTTGACACTGCAGAAAAGATACAAGTACCCGTGCTGTACTTTTATTTTTTTTGTTTTTTTTTGAGGCATTACTTGATTTAGTAGCTCATAAATGAATTATAAAATTTTTCAGAAATTGGCCTCTTCATCAAAGTTTAAACGTAATTCAATAGAGTGAACTGCGATTTGTTGCAAAAACTCCTCATCTTAAGTCAATGTTCACCTTATGATAAACAATTATAGGTGGAAAAAAAACAGTGCAGGGAAAATAAAAATTAAAATCCCCGGCAATATTTTGTCAGAATATGACCACGATTCAAGGCAGCGAGGGCGTGTGCGTGGAGGGGGGTGGGAGAGTAATAGACACGCCGTGGCGCTGCGGCGAAGTCGTTATCCATCGGACACGAAACCGATGGATGCAGCGGCGGACAAGATGATTGTTGAGATCCGAACATCTAGCATGTCTAAAAATCCTAAGTGCTACAACTTGAGGAGATATCTTAATAACAGCTTCTGTTTTTTCCACGGCCGAGGCGGACCCACCGCGTTGATAAGCCCGGGCGGAGCGCGGGTCAGGATTGCATGAGAAATTTTTCACTTTTCCTCGGCCACCGGTCTTTGCGCACCCGGGATCGTTTCGACGATGCACCCGTTCTCGGGAGTCTTGAACGGCTCGTAATCAATACCTTTCGGATGGGAGGGCTCGGTGCTTAGAACTCATGATGTTGTGTGCCAAATGATCCTCTTGAGTTGAGGATTTCAGTAATAACACAGCGGACGACTGCACTGCCGTGCTGAAGAAAAACGCCATATAAACATTCGAGAGTTTACAAATTTCCTCTGATATATGTAAAATGTTGGTTTTTGAGAAGAGTTAAGGATATTTTTCCTATACATTTTCAGATACTGTGGATTAAACTGCGAATGGAATTCTGTGAAAATTGGGAGAAAAATATCCACTGGTTTTCCGAAAAATTCGTATATTATTGAAGAAAATTTGGCAACGGCTGGAGGCTCATGCGGTGTTTTTCCCTAGTGCGGCAGTGCAGCAGTTCATGATGTAAAACATGCCTCTCATAGAGTTATTTTTTCATTGCATATGTGCAATTAGAGGTGTTGAAAAGATCTCAGTTCTGTTATCTTCAACTGAAATGCTCATATTTTGTTACTGGGAAGTAGTTTCCGCGGAAAACTACAGGAAACCTCTCGAATTTTTGAAATTCAGCGGAAATTTAAGGCGTAACATTTTGACGAAAAAACATGAATCGTGATGCTTAAATTCGCACCTTGCCTAAAGGTGCATTGGACATCTGTAACAGGTAGCGCGCGCAATAGGTTTGGAGACTTAAACGCAAGGTAAAGAAAGTAAGCGAAATTTTGTAGCTAGTAAAAGATAACTTCCAGATTTGGGCTCATTGACCGTATGGTTTTACGTTGAGGGAGTCCTATTAATTTTCATTGATCCTTCAGTAAATCAGTCCACTTCCGTTCTAAGAGAAATAAGAACATACAACATTCTATACTCATTTTCATCAATGCCTTGCACTAATTTAAGTAGCTTGTTTTTGCAATCTCCGTGAGAATAAAGGCTGCAGCTAAAAGACGAAGTATGGAAGAGAATTCAAAAAAGTTATAAAAAAATTCAAACTTCGATAAAAATTGCAAAGCCATACCCGCTCGCAATTTCGCAAGGTGACAACACCGATTTTTTTTTCCAGTTACATCCATTAAAAACATCGATTTTTAGTGAGGTAAGCTGTCTCCCCGAGAATCGATTTTTTTCATATACATTTAAATGGAGGAAAATCAGTAATCCAACTTTAAAGAATCGTCACCAGCCGTACCCTGCTAAGATCACTCATTTTTAAAAAAAAAAAAAAAAACCCCAAAGTAGAATCAATGAAATGATCTCCTTTATAATGAGGATGAACATGACATGACAGTCCACTCTTTGGGTCTAACCCCGCGAATCGGCGTGCGTGTGTGTCGGACGCAGCGGAGCGTGTGAGTGTAAGTGAAATGCTACCACAACCGTGAGAGAGGTGACCAACGGGAAATGCTCGGGGGTGAAAAAAACGGAGGCGCATTTGTCACGTCGATGGGAAATCAGGAAGGGCGCGTAAAATGCGGGGATTAGGGGGGCATTTTTTCAGGCAGTGAGGCGACGCGCGGCGGCGGCGGCGAGGGGCAGACACCTGTTGGTACGTTGAAAGTGAAGATTAGTAGGTGACGGGGTGTCCCGGACTCCCGGTCTCAGGTCCCGGTGTCCCGAGTCCCGGTGGGGATGGCGGAAGAGCCGCTCACAAGTGTATGAACCGCGGCGAGCTTGCCCTGTTGCCGAAAGGGGCGAGAGTCAATTAACCCTTGCATGACGGGCTTGGGTTTTTTAGACCGGCAGCTTATTGTAATTCAATAAACTCGAGTAGTTGGATCGTGCAAACGGGGGAAGTTTTGAAAAAGGAACATTGGTATATCGATGGAGAAACTCCAAAACCGTGTATTTTCATGGCGGCGTTTCAAAATGTCGACTTCTATTTTATTTTTTCGAGGAGAAACAAGCCAACTTTACAGCTTGAAATCTATGCCGAATATTTCAAGAAAAATCATGGCGATCTCTAGGGAAGTTATGTAGACCAGTTTTTTGAAGAAAATATGAAGAATGATAGGAAGTCTGCAGCGTCACAAAGCAAATACGTAGTTTCATACTTTATTCATCTGCAATACGTGCTTGTAATAGCTTAGGACTCGTACTTTGTGATAGGCACGTAGGGGCACGATAGGAATTGGAAAAAAAGAAGGGGATGAAGAAGAAGAAGAAGAAGAAGAAGAAGAAGAAGAAGAAGAGGAGGAGGGGGGAGGAGGAGGATGAAAAGGAAGAAGTTAAGAATGAGGAGAAAGAGGACGAGGAAGAAGAGGAATAAGATGACTAAAGAAAACGATAAAAAAGAGGAGGAAGAGGATACAGAAAAAGCAGTAGACAAACAAACTCCTCTTATTCTTTCCTTCCTCTTCTTCTTCTTCCTCACCTTATTTTCCTCCCTTTTCCTCTTCATCTACTTATTCTCCTTCTTCCTCTTCAACTTTTTCGAAATTAAAAGAGTGGGTTCCGACCCATTTTCTATATTTGCTTGCATGTGTAAAACTCACCATTTCAAAGCTTGAAAAGTCGTTTAAACTACCCGCGCACTCAGGGTAAAAATTCGAATCAAAGTTTTGATGAAGTTATCAATTTACCTCATAATGGAGGAACATTAAAAGATAGCAGTATGCTGTCCAACTCGGCAACCATTCCAGTCGGTTAGGTTGTGACTTCCCACAGACCCCACTGACCCAGCGACCATCCGACATCCTGGCTTCCGGCCTCCATGTCCTGACTCCTGCCTCTGCCTACCACCGAAACCTCCCCTACACTGCAACCCACGACTACCATCATCAGCCGCTAGCCCATTAATCCTTGTTCTTCCTCCAAGTGTCCGAGCGCATCGCCCGTCACCCTCCATGATATCCTAATCACCTTTCAACCTCTTCACCCGAATTTGACTCTGCTATGGTTTCTTCAGCTAAAAGAAGCGGAGGTAGCATACAAATCGCAGAAAAGGGAACTTATAGTCGAAAAGTTCAAAATTTGTATTATTGGCACACTGCGTGGAGGATAAGGAAATCTAGAAATTTTGGCACAGATTTGACTCTCACAGCTCAAAAGTTGAAGGAGATATGACGTCCTGGAAATTTCAAGACAGAATTCGATTGTAAATAAACGTGGTTTCAGTCTTTACGTATGTTATATCCTTGCACACGTTGAAAGTGGGGGTCATCAGTGCATCACTCATTGATAAAGGTTTTTACAACATATTTCACGATCATCGATGAGTGATGCACCTATGATCCCCACTTTCAGCACAACACTTGCAACGTTTGCAAAGGGCATTAAGGAAAGTTTCATTCCAGAAGATGAGGTCCCTTTTCAACGCCAGGCATAAGTCCTAACAGATAACTATTTCTGCACGAAGGATAATTCTGGCCTACTTCGAAAACTGAAGGCGGAATAGTGCTGTGCATGACCTTTTGCCTTCGTTTCTATTTGGGTTCCTCTGGATTTTCCACCAAAAACGCTACCGAAAATTTTATTAGATGAGGAAAGTGTGCTTTGACTTGAATTCAAGGACCTGTGTTTTCCAGTAGCAAAACGAGGTGTCCCACTATGATGGGGCACAAGTGCGGGCGGCAGTGGCGTGGCGTGAATTGCGATGTATCGATTGTTATGCCATTTAAACCTATGGTAAAGAATCGATTATTAAGGTGTTCGCTGCGAACACCCTGTCTATCGATCTTTTTCCATAGGTTTAAATGGCATAACAATCGATACATCGCAAAGCACGCCACGCCACTGGCGGGCGGCTATCAGGGGCCGCGGCAGAACCAATCAGAATGACTATCGAGAATGCAAGAGTTTTTTACCGGACTGCACTGGGCGCAAGATTCCGCGTTCGGGTCACGATGACCATCCGATGGGAATTGGGCAGCGGACGGAGATGATCCGGCTCCGGCATGACTCAGGTGATCTCGCTTCACGACCACCGCCGCCAGATTATAATATGAGGATCGTACTTGGACCACATTTTGCAATAAGGAACCACTATTTCTTGCTCATTTTAGAAACAGCATATATGCCATTGGTTTCCCTATGCAGAAAGGTGATTTTATAGAGGAGCTAGAGATAGTGGTTCCTCATTGCAAAATGCAATCCACTTACAAGTGTGTCGATTCGAAAATGCCGAGCCCGGGCAAAAAGAGTGTAAAAATCGGGGGAAAATTTATGAAAGTCTGAAAGTATGAAAGATATTTAAGACTTTTTTTAATATTTTAACAACCACCGATAATATTACGTTGATTGAGATCTTCACTTCGAAAAATCCGCAATTCTGAAGATAAGGGTTAAAAGTCGGAAGAAACTGATTAAAGTCAATGATTCGAGCATTTTTTTTTACCGAAAGTTAATCGGTATCGGTAAGAATAAGGTAACATCAAAAAACGACAAAAAATCGTAGTTTTAGTGGATCATTGTACACGGCACACAAAGTCGAATTGTTTAGCATGTATTTCTGAAACTACTGTCTGCACCACGCGTACCCAGAGAGGGATGACAGTGATTCTTACGCGTTAGTAAGGACTTCTAATTATATTTTGCTTGTGTGTCTCACACCCATCACCGATTTTTCCTTTGCTTTTAAGGTGATTTTCCGCAGACCATTAAGATGCAATACAATAATAGGAGATCAAAGGCTAAGAACAGTCAGCCATCCAAAAGACCGCTAAAATTGTTCTTCGCCTTTGCTTTCGACCCATCACGACTAAAGTATACCTTTACAGCGAAAATAAGGACAATGGAGGATCTATTTTAAAGCTATTTTTTAAGCTAGCTCAGCTATCTTTGGCTTCATGGAACCCCTATGATGCAACAAATGAACGCAATTGCATCCAGAAGATTTCAGATGATAGAAAATGAAGATTTAATTGCTTGCATCGTATTTAACTTCACTCAAAGCACAAATTTGGGCTTATTCTCCAAGTTTTGAAAGCAACTTTGTGCATGACATTCGATCAAATCGTTTCAACCAAGTCTCATAGAGACGCCGTCATTTTTTTTGCTTTTATGGGTCTTCATGGGATCTGGAATCCATACTCTCTCTATGAAAATACACTGAAAAAAAATTCTCGGCGTTTTTACCTAGGTCCGTTGGCACCTTTACCATCTCACTTTTTTTACCAATTATTGGTAATTTTACCAAGACAGACTGGTAAGCTTACTTAAAAACCGGTATTTTTACTGCTTTTTTAAGGTAAGAATACCCTTTTATTGGTAATCAATTCCCAGTAACTTTGCCGTTTTATCTCGGTAATTCTACCACAGTCGATAAAAAATATTGGCGTTTTTACCAAGGTCCAGTAAAATTACCGAGAAAGTTCAATAATTTTACCGAGATTTCTCGGTAAAATTACTAATTCCATAAATGGTAATTTTACCAAGAAAAAACTGGGATCAAATAGAACTCTGAATTCTTGGTAATTTTACCCTTTTCTTAGTAAATACGCCGAGATTTTTTTTCAGTGTACTTTATCCAAAATGTGACTTTATTTTCTGTTAAATCTTGCATCCATGATTCTTGGTGATCGATGCCGGGCGGCAGCTCACCGACCATCGGTCAGCGCGCGCACCAAGCTCCAGCACCTACCGCTCCAGAGCGGCACCGCATCGAATCGCCCCCCAAAAGGGGCGGGGGAGGGGGGCTGATGTACCTCCAATCAGTCCGCTACAAACGCGTGCACTATCGTACTGCAGGAGCAATATTGTGCTCGCATTTTCATGCCTCCCCTCCCCCCACTCTCCTGTCGGGATTCTCAGTACTGCTCATTGCCGCACACGAGAGCGGAATTGGTTGAAAGCGAGACATTAATATCTGTGAAAAAACTGATTTTCATCCTAAATTACCAAAAGTTTCAATTTCCAATGCTTTACCTACGCTAATAAATCGACCGAATGATCAATTTCTTATTATTAACATAATTTCTAACCCTGGTCTAACGGTATCAGGTCTTACAAAAAATCGAGTATGTCATATAAGGGCGCATTAGACATCAGAAGAACGACAAAGAGAAGAGAAAGAAGGAAATAAAGAAGATGAGTAAGAAGAAAATTAAAATGAAGAAGAGAAAGAAGAAAAATTAAAGGAAGAGGAAGAAAAGAAGGCAACAGAAAAAAGACAAGACAAGGAATAAAAGGATAACAGAAAACGAAGAAGAGAAAAAAGGAGAGGAAAAAGGAGAGGAAAGGAGAAAAGAAGAAGTAAAGAAGGAAGAAAGAAGAAGAAGAGAAAAAAGAATATGGAGAGGAAGAAAAAGAGACGAGATTTTGAGTAAAAAAAGACCCGAATCATAAGACCAGGGTTAAAAATCAGCGGAGGTAGTTGAAGGTGGCCACTGGTCAGTTTCTTTTATCCATTTAATTAAGCGATGTAGAGTATCATAGGTCAAGGTTGACTTAAGTACATTGTGTTCTGCACTTCGAGTTATTTCGGAATAAGATAAATTCATTGACTGGTGTCACTCAGTGAATTGACTGGTCCATCGCATAAAATTGGTCGGTAAAATCGTCGAGGAGAAGGAGATTTTGGTTCTGTCGAGTAAAAATAATCTCAAAGTAAAACATATGATCAGTGAACAGCGGAACAATGGATTCAACCACCATTCTAGTTACCACTCTCACAAAGCAAGATTCAACGGTCTATTCGATTTTTTAAAAATATCAAAAATGTATAATTTTGAACATCCGTCTTGAATAAAACTGTCGCTAAGATTTTAATATCTGATCCAGAGAACTTGACACTTGAGACCACTGAGTGTAACTTATTCCCTATTTACCACGGGCCCCCATACATCTGATTGTATTTAGGCAGTGGGCTCGACTCCTGTTGCTCAACGCATTCCATTACCATGGCGAATGTGTCTCCGTTGGTCACCGCGCAGCAATGATGACCGACGAAAACACTTACGCGAGGAGCAGCAATCGACCAACAGAAATCCAACTGTATTCGGAAAAACATCTTGGAAAGGAACACAAGTTTGCCTATTTATTAGCTGTTAGCAGGAATTTTCAGTAATTGTGATACACCATGGATACATATAGTTGGCCAAAATTCGAAAACACGTATCTCCATTACATTGTTGCAAAATGTCCGCTCCCATTATATTTTCTCGAAGAGAAACACGTCGATTTTAAAGCTTGAATTTTTTACAGAATATTCTACTGATCCGAAGGAAAAGTCAATGAATCTTTTAAGAAATTACGACGACCAGTTTTTCAAAGTAAAAATAAAATATGATAGGAAGTCTACAACGTTGCAAACGGAGACACTTGTTTTCGCACTTAGGCCATAGATATATACTCATACATATTGACGGTAAAAGTAACAAACCACTTATATCGATTTGCGATTATTCAAATCTCCTGTTACGTTTCTTTTAATTAAAAAAGACCTGATCAGCGTTCTGATACAAAATTTGGTTCGATTTTTTCCGAGTTTTTCGGCAGTTTGCTCAACAAATTTCACGCAAAAGGATTGAGCAGTATTCTTGTGTAAAAATAAGATCAAATAAAATGTTCAAACACCGCATAGTCAAAATCCCTGGATTTGGTAGAATCATGTCACCTCACAATGTTAAGTTCAAAGCTATGGCAGTGAATCTATGACCAAAACCTAAAAGCACATACTAGATGTGACATGACGCGCATGTTCGATTGAGTCGGTTTCTTGCATAAGTGCGTAAGTCCATTGGAACGTTTCAAAATTGATACGGATGACTCATTATACAAGTACACCGAAAAAATATCCGAAAAAACATCGATCGTGAATAAATAACACGCCGTTTTGCCCACAAATAGTTAGTCGTCTGTCTTCAAAATTGAGCAGTTTTTGGTAATTTGAGACGTTGCGAGGCTTACTCTCACTACCCATCTCACCTTTTCCAACTCATGATGATAATTTTCCCTCGGTGGACTTTAACACAAAGATAAACGTTCTCAAGTTCTATTTAATTTTGCATATCTTGAAGAAGAAAGACGCAGAGAGAAATCCTTATAGGAACAATTTACAGTCATCAACAATTCTGTTTTGTGCGTCGAGCAGGCAGAATGTATACTCCAAACTTCACTTAAAATTAGGATGATGTATCATAGAAAGAGCTCTCACCTTTAGCATGGATCATTTTCAAATGGTCAACTGTCATTTGAAGTATTTCAGCTTTCTCCAGCTTGGCTGAACCTTGTTTTTCATAGGCTGAAGGCACCAGTCTCCTGAGTTCTGTGAGGCTTGAATTAATCCTATCTCGCCGTCTTTTTTCGATGATTCCTCTTCTTTTTTTCCTACTCAACATTTGACAACTATCGGCATCTCCGGGTGAGGAACAACTGTAAAAACAAGACAAAAGTTTTGTTAAACATAGTAAAATAAAAACTTAGCAAGATTTATCACAACATATTAAAGTAAAGCCTTTAAAGCGTTGAATGGCTTAATTTCCTTGAAAAGCGGGGCATATGTTTGAGCAAAAGTAAGAAAAAAGCTCAAACATATTAGGACGTAGAAATGCAAAAGTACATTGACTCATAGTTTCACTTGTATTTTACAGTGTTCAACTTATTAACCGATTATCATACACGTGAGTATAACAATGAGAGGTACTCAAATAAAAACTCAGAGGAAGTCGGGCGGAGGGGATGCGGGTGTTACTCTGAGGGCCAGGTGCGGTTTGACTTCGTTCCCACGTTCGGTATTTTAGGCGGGAAAGTTCAACTTTTAAACGTTTCACGTGTTTTCAGGTCGGACCAGACTGTTAAGAACTACCTCCTACCGTCTCGGTTATTGATGATGTTCAATTTACGTTTTTTGATTGTAAAAATAGCAACGCGCATCCAATTAAGTTGTTTCGATATAGTTGCAATTTGAGAAAGGATTATGAGGAAGCAAAAACATAAACAAAATCTCCAGACATTCTCAACAACCTGTACTTTCTGGACTGAACTTTACACCTTGTTTTTGTTTCCTTTATCAATTCACTGATATCAAAAATTATTTTGATGATTAACTTTATCGTTTGATTAACAATACAAGCAACCTATCTCTTATTGTTTGTGTTGACATGAGATTGATTCTTTGAATAAGAACACTTTAGCACTCGTTTCTGATTATTTAATTTCTGTAAGATGTTCTCAGCACAAACTGAAATAAGGAACGGAAAAATGAGATTGAAATTCTTTTAAAGAAGATGTTTTTAAAGTAAATATTAGTGGCGTAAACAATTTCAAACAGTAAAATAAATTCACCGACTAGAATAGGTACACGTTTGTGTACGGAAAACGGAGCCTGAAATAGTAGTTCATACTTTCAAAATATGGTCCCTATGCGATGGAGTCAGACATAAGGATCCTAGAGGTGGAAATATACATTTTTCAGAGCGGCAGAAACACTGGTTGCAAGTAAAATGAATCCGACTTCTGTCAGTGGTTTTCAATTTTATTAATAATTTGAGGAACGTGGGCTCAAATACATATACATTTGTAATGTTTTAGGGGTTTATTATGAATTTTGTCAAAAGCTTGCCACGGTGTTGACAAACATTAATCTTGTTTTTTCAATATTCACTATTCCCTAAGTTTGATGTGCTCTCAAAGGGTGTTTTTTGAAATTTTTGAGCATTTTTGCACCAATATTATGAGAAATCAACCACTCTGAGCTGTTCAAAAGTTATCACATGTTATTTTTCCTCCACCTTCAGAACTCTTTCCTCTGACGTTATCACGCACACTCACTGGAAAAAAACACATTAGATCTAGAGTCCAGACTCTTAAAAACATCGACAAGAAAAAGTACTCTTAATTCAATCAGAATCTAGCTTAAATCAAGAACCAAGCCTCTTAATTTAAGCGGATTTCGTTTTGACTCAAGCAAGAATCCGATTGAATCAAGAGTATTTTTTCTTGTCAATGTTTTCAAGAGTCTGGGCTCTAGATCCAATGTGTTTTTCTCCAGTGCTTACAACACTATCACAGCTTAATTTCAAGAAAAATTCGACTTACTGGTCTTTGGAATCTTCAGAAAAAGCATCATCACAGTCGTCGCTCTCAGAAATTGACCTCTTCATCGAGTGTGTACTCCTGGGTTGCGGGATGTTGGAGGCAGGGCCCCAGTGAGGGTAACTCCAATGAAAAGCGTTTTGCTCGGGATTCATGATTAAATCTGGGAACTCTGGTTCCCTCCTTGGAACTACTTTCCACAAAGCCACGATTCTTTTACACTAGAAACACACTTATCCACTTAAAACATCCATTTAGAACACACGTTAATTCAAAAGTTCGATCAGAAATGTTATCATGAATCACTTCATTCGCAAGGAAAAATCACTTGACGAAATTTACACCATCAATACACTGACAAACTCAAGTTTGTCGGTACGATTTATCGCAAATCGTAGGTATTGATAAGAATGTCACTTGCACTAATTAGATCCAATGGGTTTGATTACTCTTCTCAGCGAGACTTAAGGGTTGTTAACCGACTTAACAAAATGTCCACCACCTTTGTAAGTAAATCAACACTATGTGGGAAATCGGCGAAAATAAACAGAGTGATATAAAATTGGTAAAAATTCAAGTCGCACAGATAAGGTCCAATGGTTGTAAACACCAACGGTCAAATATTAAGGGTTATTATCAACTTAGAGAATGTTCACCACCGCGAGGGTTGAAAAATTAGCACTAAGTGTAGAATCTTAAAAATCGACAAAATGCGATTTTATCGCGGTCAAAGCTGTCGGTGATCCAATTAGAGGCGAAGACGCGTGGACGGGCGCGGGGGTGTGAAGATATTCGCGCGGACACTTGTTTGATAAGAGACGTCGGTGGCGTCGGCGTAGGCGGAAGACGTCGGTGCTGCGGACGGCGCGTCGGATCGTGCGGGCCGCGTGGACGAGCGAAGGAAAATGAAGAGAAACGTGTCGGTCGCGTTTCGGTGCGTGCCGCTCCGCCCGGCGCGGGGAGGGCGCGGGGTCGATGGGAGGAGCCAGCCACGCTCCCAACGTGGGAAAGTCTCCCGGTTCCGAGAGGGTGCCTCTGTGAGAAACTTTAACTGCTCAGTCCGAGGGGTAAACATGAATGAAAACCAATTCGCCAGCCCCTGCCCCGCGCATCGATTGTCTCGATGAACTTCATCGATTCACCCCTATCTTGGCAATGATATCTATCGATCGAGTTCGATTCGACAATCGATATACGCTCACCTCTTGAGCTACGCCGCTCGGGGACGGCAACCCCCTTGGCTCCGGCTCTTGGCTACGGCTCTTGACTTGCCTTTGCTCTTGCTCTTTAGCCCTACCGTCGCCGTCACCGATCTGCGCCTTTGGCCCTTTGAGTAATTATCTCGATACTCGCGGCTCCGGGCTCGTCTTATCTTTGATCGGACCGCAAAAAAATTGCTCACTCCTCTCGCATGCAATCGGTGCAATCGCATGCAGTGCCGGTTTCGATACGGATGCAGCATCGCGAAATGAAAAAAGAAGTCGCTTTGTTGATGTCGTTCATGAGTTAAGGGTTGTCATTGCGTACTGTTAAAAATTTTGGGGTGGAATCCAGGGTGCATCTCACGCTGAAAACCAGGATTGCACTAGGAAAATGAAAAATATAAAAGAAATTTCACAATATGGTTAAAAATGTGAAATATATTTTCAGGGGCTGGATAGTGGATATGCGACACGCGATAAAAATCACAAAAAAGCAAAAATCATATATCTTTCATGAAATTTTGCATTTAGTTTCAAAAAATATTTTTCAATGTCTTTCATATTTTTCTGGCTCTCTTTACTCTACTATCTTTCGTTTTTGCCTACCTCTTATTCTTCCTTCTCATTCTTTTTGCTTCATTTTTTCTCCTATTCCCTCTGCTCGCTGAAATCCAAAAGCAACTGAAAGTATGGGGGCGAAGGCCCAGTCGAGGCATCTATATTCAAATTACCCTTAGAGTAACTGCGGTCATAATAAAAAAAATCACAAGGGGTAAAAAGTACTGATAGAAGTGTAAACTGCAGAATGCAGTGATGGAGAAATTGCACGACCAAACTGTATTGCTTCATCTGAGAGTGCTTACTGAGCTGGTTCCACAGTATTTTTCCAAAAATAAAAAACGTCTGATAAGGGAAATCGTAGAAAGACAGATTTAAAAGTGAGAAAATCATCGATTTGGGACGTCATCAGGCGGCAATTCTCATTTCAACACACGTATATAAGCAGATTCGGTCCATTTCTCATTTTACCTCCTCTATTAATTGTTCAATTGAGAAACCAAGGATATTCTCGTCCTCAGTTCTCCTTGTAATTTCATCTCAGACATGAGATTCGCCAAATCTCAGACACCTGCCAATTATCCATTGAGAACACTATGGAAAAAAAACAAATTGAATCTAGAGTCCAGACTCTTAAAAACGTCGACAAGAAAAAATACTCTTGATTCAATCAGATTTTTGCTCGAATCAAAAGGAAATCCGCTCAAATTAAGAGGCTTGGTTCTTGATTTAAGCTTAAATCCGATTGAATCAAGAGTATTTTTTCTTGTCAATGTTTTCAAGGGTCTGGACTCTAGATCCAATGTGTTTTTTTTTCCAGTGCACCCTTACGTGAAGGAGCGACGATTTAACCAAACTTTCTCTCTTGATGCACGATTAAGTTGTTTATTCCACCCCACATTTTTTCCCGGAACGGATAACGGAACGAAAAGCCTCCATCGGACTTCCGCATCCCCGGAACTAGGATGTGCGTGGAGCGGATGACCCAGTGGGAAGCTGCGCGGCGCACTTGTTGCGGTCGGACGTCGGCCACACGAGGCGGCCGCCCGGGCGGCGCTCGCCGCGCGAGGCGACACACGCCGCCAGCACGACACCACTCATCAGGTTGTTGCCCGATGGAGATCGGCCGTCGCGCCGTCCCGGCCGTTTTCCGGTGCGGGCCTCCTCGATTTTTCGGCTCCATCTGGAAACCCGGGCCGTGGGCGCACGTCCGGCTGTAATTCAGCGTCGTCCGCGTTTTCATTTAGCCAATCGGCCGGCGTCGCGACGGCGACGCTGCGTACGCTCGGAATTCCGATGTCGATCGGCCTTGAACGACCTTGAACCGCGGGGTTGGACTCGCATAGTCCGCGGTCATTGGCCCCTGTTTTACTGACCTAATCGCTGAGACTGGGTCAGCTTTTCTTTTTGTGACCGTCAAAGATAATATAAACACTGGGGAAAAAAACACATTGGATCTGGAGTCCAGACTCTTAAAAACATCGACAAGAAAAAGTACTCTTGATTCAATCAGATTTAAGCTTAAATCAAGAACCCAGCCTCTTAATTTGAGCGGATTTTCTTTTGATTTAAGCTTAAATCTGATTGAATCAAGAGTATTTTTTCTTGTCACTGTTTTCAAGAGTCTGGACTCTAGATCCAATGTGGTTTTTTTTCCAGTGCTCGTTTTTCACCAATGAGCGACGGGTAAGTCTGTTTCAACTGAATTTACCAGTTCATTCACATGAGATAAATCGAATTTTTGAGACTCGATTTCAATTTCAATTTTTTTTTTTTTTTTTTTTTTTTTTTTCCAGTGAATCTTGGAGACCCTACACTGATTTTTTGTCTATGGTGTTTAAGTAATGTTCGGAAGACGGCGGAACGATTCCTCCGCAGATGACTTACTGAGCAAAGTAGCTTCGTGGCTACTTCATTCTTGGGATATTTATAGTATCAATTTTCCATGAGTCCAGCCAAAAAAAAAACAAAAAAAAAAAAAAAAAAAAAAAAAAAAAAAACAGAACATAAACTCATATCAATCAATAAACAATGACGCATGAAACACGAGAAATTACGACTGAAAAAAAACTCGCATGATTTTATGGTCAAAGAGCCAGACCATTTTTAGTAACTAACTCGTGACACGATGGACAAGGAAGCAATGTAGGGTCTCAAGTTTTGACAACTTAAATTGGACTACATTTTGCAATTTGGAACTATAAATTCTAGCCCGGTTTAAAAACAACGTATGTGCCAATAGTTTCCCTATGCACATAAGTGTTTTTCCACAAGAGCCAGAATTTATAGTTCCAAATTGCAAAATGCAGTCCAATTGACGGCCTTACACGCACTGATAATACGTTTGCCAAACCGTGCGTTGACCAAACCGTTCGAAGCTCAATTTAAAGAATATACTAGAGAATATTGTCTGATGACAGCTGTTTTCAATTTAAGTTGAGAGAAATTATTCTCCTGAACTTTTTCTTCCAAAAACTAAAAGTTTGGTTTCCATTAACAGTCGCAAACATTAAAATTGAGGAAGGCACTTATTTAATATGAGAAAACAAATTGACTTTCAAGAAGATAATTCTCGAAAAACTCCAGATTACACACTATGCTTATACGCAAATAAAGATTTGATGAAAGAATGATATTTATATCACAAGTTTTTGTCGGGCAAATCAGACTGATTGGTGCAGTAATTGGAACAAATGTCAGTCAGACTAATTTAATTAGTTCCCTTTGTTCTGAAGCAAGGGGGAGAACATTCGATCGCAAACTGGACACGGGACTTTTAATGCAAATTGGGTTTTTTTGGAGACTTGAACGCTGAGATAGAAAAGAAGGCCTCATTGAAAGGCGCACTGGAGTGATCTTTGTTTTGTACTTTTTGGATTCCTGAGGTCTAAACTCTACAATCTGTTCCTTTATATTTAAAAAAAATAGGGGGAGGGGGGGGTATAATAATTCTTACCCATACCGCAATGGCACCGAAGTTCCGGCCCTTAAAATACGATTTTTAGCAAAGCTCATTTTTACAGTAGTTATCCCCAAACCTTGGGCATGATGTGTTGCATGCAGTTGGATGAAAATTTGCGCTAATTCACATGTTTTCAAGGATACTTTTATGAAATAATCAGATTTTGGCTAAAAGTTGTACAAATGCATGTTTTACACCCTTAAAATCACGTTTTCCAGGTAGTCCAAGCACCCTGAATCAGGCTAATGCATAGCAAAGAAAAAATTGCGAGCTAGCAAATTTTTGTTTTTTTACGTTCAGTTGGGTCTTTAGATGTCCCTCCTCCTCTTCTAAAAAAAATCCGCAAGATTTGAAGGTGAGCTCTCCAATTTGGGGGCAAGGGGCCAACAATGGCCCCCAAAATAGATTTTTGCACAATATTTTAAACATCAAGCGGAATAGTGCATGATATCAAGACATCAATTTTTTCCTGAAAATTTTTCCTAAAAGAGTCGAACTTATGTTTCAGCATTAAAATCCCCCCCTCCCGGTTCTTCCTCAAAACAGGAATCTCCATATAAAAATTATACTGAATTGTCCCTTCACAGCGGTTTTTCGCGAGTAACTCGAGCGCAGTAAGATTCATTTAAAAAAAAGTGTGGTAACATTTTTCCTTGATAAATTTTTAATTGAGATGGTGTTTACAGTTTTTTTTTTTTTTTTTTTTTTTTTTCGTGGGAAACTTTGGAGCCCCTAAAAAACGGCCGCAAGCATGTGGTTTGCTAATACAGCTTGACCGGGCAGCACTTATTTATGGTGTTATTCTCGGTTTCCAACCCCTAAATTGAACTCCTCATGACCAATAATATCCAAAAATAACGTTAAATTGCACGAAAATAAACACAGCATGGCAAACATCGACAGTGGCGTAACGGACTTCCGCAGGGCCCCCCTGCAAAATTTTTTCTAGGCCCCCCCCCCCCCATGTCGATAAAATTCCAAAATCATCCCCCCTCCCGCCCCTCTACTTCCCTCACCCCTTCCCGTTTTTTGGCCCGAGAAATTTCAAATCACGGACTTGGACTTGGAATGCCTCTCCCCTCACTGTCCCGATCCCGTACCCGATTAAATGGGGCCCCTAAAGGATCAAGGATCTAAAGGGTGGCGGGGGCCCAGCCCAGGCCCAAGGATCCACAAAAGGGCCCATGCAGGCCCAAGCATCGAAGGGCCTCCAAGGGCCTTCTGGGCCCTTTAGATTCATGGGTCACCCAAAGCCCGAAATACCTACGAAAAGTGACAAAAAAGAGAAAAATTTAGTAATCACTGAGTGGACATTGGAAGGCAGGGGCCCTTCAGCAAAAAAAAAGTTAGGAACAGTCCAAAAGAAGTATGAAAAACCTGAGCTAACAATAAAAATCAGCGGAAGAAGCCCCATCTCGGTAAGTAAAGGCCTAAAGTTTGAAACCAAAGCTAAGCATCAAAGAGACAGAGAAAAAAAAAATTTCGGCGGTCGGAGGCCCGGAGGGCCCCCCAGGCGCTTGGGCCCCCCTGCATAGCAGGGTCTGCGGGGGCGCCCGTTACGCCACTGAACATCGAGAGGCTGAACGTTCACTTATTCTGCGCTTTTTAGTCGTCCGCGCCTGCTGAACTTGAAACTGCGCTCTTGGCCCTAATATTTGGGACAAAATTACCCTATTTAATGCACTGAGAAGGTAATTACTCTAAATATTAAATGAGGGGCTTGGAAGACAAGGCGCATTTGAGCAGTTTTATTTATTTATTTATTTATTTTTAAAAAATGAGATATTAATGATTCTCACTCAAACTAGTCTCAATGCATACTCTGTGAAAAATTTGCTCCCAAATTCCAATTTAAAGCATCAAATATTCAGATTAAACTTTCCTCCCGCTTTGGGGATCCATGTAATTTCAAAACTTCAAACACGTATTTCTCGAAATATCAAAAACTGCACTTAGGCACCTTGTCCTCAAAGCCCCTCAAATAAATATTAAAATAAAACTTCAAACCTTTTTTTCTAGGATCAATTTTGCGGTAACGTAGTTCCTTTCTGTTAAACTTGGTGTGTATGTTAGCAATATACTTACCTCAACTATTCCACGAATGTCTTTTTTTTAAAACTGTCAATGTATGAATGTTTCTTTCCTTTGAATGCGTCCAGGGTTAAGGAGAATCCACCTTTGATATTGATAGTAGGTTCAGTTAAAGAGGCTCAATGTAGCTGATAGTTGGATTCCACTTTGAAATGAAGAATTACTATTTGTGGCTCATCAAAAAAATCGTTCACTTGCAACTAACTTAACGCATTTCATTTTTTTTTAAAAATCATACAAAAGCCATAAATATAGCAAATCCTAGTAAACTGCAAAACGCGATCCAGTTGAGACGCCTATTTCTGTAACGTCTAGAACAAGAATATCGTAACTATATCGAAAAATTTTCTTATTATTCACGAAATTTTCTATTGAAAAAACTAACGAACATCTGTCCTTTTCGTTCGCAGAATGATCAGATCATTTCATACCACCGAGAGCTGACACTGGAAAAAATGAAAAATGATGGTGATTAGGTGCTCTAGGAATTGTGCGGAGAAAACGTTCAAAATTAATCTGTATAGTAAAGTCACAGCATTCTCGCTTCAAACGACAAATTCCTCGTATATTTAAACAACTGCAGCCGCGCGCGAGAAGCTAAAAATACAAATGACACCAAGTGTTTCGACTGAAAACACCACAGCTTCCTTCAGTTAGATATCTGGCTGAAAGTTAAGCATCAGGTTGGTTTCATCGATGTTCGGTTGCGGTGTTTTGTGTTGATATGTCATCAATTTTATTTCATGACAACATTCATTTCGTTTTGGAAAGGTACGCGACCGAGTACTACATTTTTAATTTGTTATATTTTTAGTGTTTTTTTATTCAACTGAAGAGGGACGCGGGCCGATCATTGAAAGTTAAAAATAGCCCGATAAGACATCGAAATGCGATGTATTGCATGTTTAAGATATGTCTTGTCTTGTCATGCTGACATACTTTCAATAATGGACCCTCTGCGATGTTTCCAACCGAAACGTCTTGGTGTCATTTGTGTTTTTAGCCTTGTTACCCACACTGGTAAAAAAAAACCTCTTGGTTCAAGAGTGCAGTTTCTTGTCGCCGGATTTAAGAGTCTGGACTCTTGTTTCAATGCAAAATCCGCTTGAATCAATGCAAAATTCGCTTGAAACAAGAGTTCAAGACTCTTAAATCCGGCGACAAGAAACTGCACTCTTAAGTCGATGCACCGCGGCATTGGTCCAAGAGGTTTTTTTTACCAGTGGCACTGCTGCAATTATTTACATGTACATCTTCTCACGGGCTGCGGAGCATCCAACATTTCTCAAGATTTACAGAACCGTCTCCAAAAAAACCCGAGGCTATTTGAAATTTCGGACACCTCACTCCATTCATAGACCACACGACGAGGAATAAGAAGGTAGGAGATGACGGGCGGTCTAGGGAGTCGCGTGGCCGGACAATCGCTCCCGAGTCGGAGTCGGCGGCGAAAAGGGCCCGGATTACGGAAGAATGAGAAAGCGTGGCGTCTGGAGGAGCCGTAAAATACCGAAAAACGGGAGCGGATCCCAACCGAGGTCGGCGCGTTCCCGCAACAGGTCACAAAAGACCTAGGTCAAGACGGCAGGTAGCGCGGCGCCACGCGCACCGTCGAGCCGAAGGAAGCGGGGTGCGTCTTCCCCGAAAGCGGGAGACATCGACACGCGAATCGCCATCGCGGGGTCGCGGGGTCTCGCGAGGGTAAGTGCCGGAGCGCGAAGGGCGGACTGTGTGAGACGCTTCCGCGGCCGATTCCCACGAACCGCGCTACGGAGGGGTGCTCTCTACCCTTCCCCGCGGTGGTGGCGTCCCTCCTACGATTATGCTATTATTTTACCTACGCCGCTTTTTCGGGCAGCTTTCCGCCTTTGTCGAGCACGGAGGTGTTTTCATTCGTGGGTCCTGTCTTCTCCGGGGCCCCGGTTAATTTCGCTAATCTTCCGATGTCGCTCTTCTTCGGCGCGGCCGTGTCGTCCCGTGCCATGTTGCCGTTTTTCAGCATGCCCTAATTTTTCGACAAAATGACTAATTTAAGTACAAATTTTCAATTTTAAATGTTTTACTTTATACATTTAACGTACCTTTTAATCTCAGGTCTAATATTCCTTTTCTAGATTACACAAAAATATAAATACTCTTATTTTTCTTTTGACTTCTATTTAACTTATTTTTTACTACATTTCAAGGGAGCAACATTTCTAGTCGCAAATTGTACTTTTACCTGAAAACCATCGGGCATATTCAACTGAAATTTTCAAGAACTTCCTCTAAATTGACGCGAAAAGCAATCAAATTTTGTCCAAAATTGCAGAAGGATATTTTTGGGGACAATTGAATTCTTCAAGTCAATTCTGCGACTCAGCATAGAATTACGTTCCTTTGTTTAGGAATTGACGATATCATAGTTCTTTTTCATTATTCATTGATTTTTACTTATATATCCTCCTCCATGGCACGCACAAATGTTAGACATTTTTGCTACAGAATGTAAGCTTTAATAAGTACCAGCGAGATTATCATGTATTAGTTTTGGACATTGATCATGAAATCCTTATTAAACACTTGCCTCTCAAAGTATTGAAAACGCTTCTATTTTATTTTGTTTTAAATGCAACATGATTCCACGTTAATTTTTACTCGAATCCGGAAATCCGTTTTCAACCTACACCAGACAAGCATTCTGATTTAAGGGCTCATTTTGTGTGATTTTTAATTAAACACTGCAAAAACTTGAACCTTAGAATCGTTGGTTATGTGAGTGTCCAATTTTCACATGAAAAAGAGGGAGGACAAAATTTACTTGAAAAATGGCTACATTGTTGTGTCGTCGCGTCGCGTTGTACCACCCTGCCTCAGCTCAACTCTTTCGGGGGTTTTGCTCTATACCACGCTGGGCATATTTACCTTGCTTTGGTCACGGGTCTAGGTTTTCAATTCACTCTCTTCTTCCTTCAAACCTGTGTGTTAGAAAGGACCAGAATAGGGGTCAAAGTTGCTGCGCAGACCCATCCTCTTTTCCTTTACAACCCGGTGTGCGTAAATAAGCAATGAAAAGGTGAGTGAGACGGGAAGAAAGGGGGTGAGGGAGAGGAAAATGTAGATCCCATGCACCACTCCCCGTTCGCGTAGCAGAATTCACCCCACGTTTAAATAAAAATGATACCTTTACTTCCATAGTCGAGAGTAAATTGAAACTGTTGTTATTTTTCCTTCTATTTGTGTGTGTCCTTGCGTGACATTGCATTAATGCGCGCAAAATTTGCTCTCTACGAAATGTCCAAAGAATAGCGTGCTATTAATTTATCATAATCAAGACACTTTCCAGTTTTTTGGGCCATTTCTGTGTTGTGAACAGATGTCCAATTATAGACTTATTGACCAAAAATTTGTAAGACCTATTTGCTTAAAGCCACCAATTAGATATTTCGGGTTATAAATGGAAAAGTATGTCATGAAGTTGAATGGTTCCAGCATAATTGAAGCATAAAATAGTCCAGTCGTTACTGAATAAATAAGTATCCAAAAAATATGGTAGATAATCAAACCCAGGATTTTTGAAGATTCTTTTAAATACCACCAATTATGAGTGTTATAATTAGATATTTTACAATACATAATTTACTGACAGAACTGAAATGGTGTACAAATAATATGATCATTTTTTAATTGTGATAACAATTCTGTTCTGTACCTAATAATCATATCAGTGATTACTGATTTCTGGGTGTACACTGGAAAAAAGTCTCTTGGATCCAGAGTGTGGACCCTTAAAAAATGTAACAAGAAAAATACTATTGATTCAATCTGATTCCTACTTGAATCAAAAGGACATCCGCCTAAATCAAGAGGCTCAAGGAAAAATCGGATTGAATCAAGAGTATTTTTTCTTGTCGATGTAATTTCGAGCTGGACTCTAGATCCAAGCGGCTTTTTTTTATTGTGTCATTTGTAGGTGACACTTTTTTATTTTTCTTTTCTCTTCGTTTTTTGAAGAAATCCTGCGTGAACTCTTAATACAGAATCACACCCTCGCAAAATTTGCGTGGTTTTGACCCCAACATCGCCATTTAAAGTTTCCATTTTTAATGCCCCTAATGACCTCGCCGTGCTCGATCAAGTGAGAGAACTCTTTTTCAAGAGGCCGTTGAAAAACCGCATCATTAGTCCTACATTCTGAAAAGAAACGCGGAGAAAGCGACGTGTGCATAGGGAGGCAGACGCACAAATTAGCGACAAATCGTATGCAAATCGTGGCGACCACCGAACAGCCGCCACTATGTTTCGCTGCACCCGTAACGTGTTGGCACTTTGCTGGCCACGCGCGGCGTAAACAATACCCGGGTCGCCCGTTGCAAAGGCAGCCGCAACTTGGGCCTCATTAACAATCCCCTCGCTAGACCGTTGACGTTGGGCGCTCGTTTTCCTGCAAAACCCGGCCTTTCGGATGCTCCCTCCTCGGTATTAACCCTTTTATCCGCGAGATCAAGTGCCAAACTTTTCTCGCGCAGATGTAGGCGAACCGAGTAGGTATTGAATCTACCCTCTAGGCGGTGCAGCTTTTTTAGCTTGGTCAATATTGGAAGTGGCATCCACCAGAGGCGCCAATGGTTGTCAAATAAATCGTCAGAATCATCGTTGTATCTGAAATAAATAGAGCACCCATATCCATTCCATTCCCTCCGAGAAGTCCAAGTCCAAATAAGACCTCCAAAAAATGCGTCCACTGGAAAAAAAAACACATTGGATCTAGACTCTTAAAAACATCGACAATAAAAAATACTCTTGATTCAATCAGATGTAAGCTTAAATCAAGAACCAAGTCTCTTAATTTGAGCGGATTTCATTTTGATTTAAGCCTAAATCTGATTGAATCAAGAGTCCTTTTTCTTGTCAATGTTTTCAAAAGTCTGGACTCTAGATCTAATGTGTTTTTTTTTCCAGTGTGGATAATAAGTCCATAAAAAACAAAAGTTTCACCATATTCAGTTTCCATGCAGGCTAAATCGTACCGCCCTCAAGACTATTTATTTGTAAAACATGCACTACAAATATAACGAGGCAGTAAAATAGTGCCAGGGTCTACACTATTATGAAGGGGAAACAAGGCCAAAAAAGTTCAAAAATGTAAATTATAGAGTCAAAAATTTTGAGCTCTAATTGAAACTTTTAAACTTGTTTGGCATTGTTCCGACCAGTAATAGTGTGGATTCGGCCAGCACTACTTTACAACCTTTTTACATACAGATCGGGCCACGTTTCTTGGTTTTTTTTTTTTTTTTTTTTTTTTTTTTTTTCTTCCATCAGGTAAGTTCGTGAGAATTTGATATTACCTCATAGTAAACTACTTTCAAAATTAGTTTCACTTCCTCCCTTCTTGATACTTGAAAAGAAAACCGAATTTGTTGTCTGAAAATCTACGAGTATCATTCTGTAAACTCAACACAGTAAGCACCATTCGTACCAGCTTCAGATGAATACAGTACTAATTCGAAAAACGTACAAAAAGAATTATATCATAAATTTCAAATTCATCATGGCTCGTGAGCATATTTTGTAAATTACAATTCCATATCCACAGTCACCGGGGCGCTGTCTTATACTTCAGTAATTATCTCAGCTCAGAAAAAATTATTCTTACTTTTTAATTCGCGGATAAGTGCAATATTTATTATTCCTCTCGCAATCTAGAGTAGATCGCACGTATTGCCGTAGTCTTTAAAGTGGCGTGAATCATAAAATAAGTCTTGGTCATAAACGAAAAAAATAGAACCTCTCGTAGAGTGCGTCATGATTCGCGGCACCGCATTTTTCGCCTTCACTTTTTCGAGCGCGCAACATGCCTACACCGAAACACGATTAGTTGCCTACCAGGAGATTTGACAAGTTCCGGAGGGAATGACCTGAGAGAGCTTGAGATAGTTTCTTTCAGAACTTGATTCGTCTGCAACGTACCTATGTCACGGCATTAGATCGTAACTGAGTATCATCTTACAAGGAAACAATTTCACACGGAAAGTTCCACATGCACTGGAAAAAAAAAAACTCATTGTATCTAGAGTCCAGACTTTTAAAAACATCGACAAGAAAGAATACTCTTGATTCAATCAGATTTAAGCTTAAATCAAGAACCAAACCTCTTAATTTGAGCGAATTTCCTTTTGATTTAAGCTTAAATCTGATTGAATCAAGAATATTTTTTCTTGTCGATGTTTTCAAGAGTCTAGACTCTAGATACAATGTGTTTCTTCTCCACTGTGGGTTAAACGTAATTGGTACTAATGGCAAGACTGTGAATTTTAATACTCTTAGAAGCGTTCACTCGTGCAAACCCTGTCTCTGTCATTTCAAATTCAATTGTGATATTACAACGTTTATTTTTTGCGAGAAAATTCGAAAAAAAGAAAAAAACTTAATGACCCCAAAATGCTCGCATTCGGTAGTTAATCTTAAACTCAAACGTGACAGTGTCACTGGAGAGAATAGCCCTCGATTTTAAAAGAGACTCAATTTCGACATTTTAGTCGTTACAGTCGTAACAGTCGTTTAGTCGCACATACAGTCGTGTATCACATCAGTATGGTTTTCTTAATTTCATTGATGATAGGCTTGCGGTTCGTGAGTCTACTCACATCTGGTGAACTCCGGACTTCGCTGGCTAAAGAATAAAATTTAATTTGAAGCAATGTTTAAACCAAAAAAAAATTAACCGATAAATGATGGATGAGTAAGCGGCGATGAAGCACAGATGATTTTCGTGAAAGACTAGATCAGGCACTTTCGACGGCGAAGTCTCACCAATCGCCAATCTGATCAATCATCAGATGGGATCGATGAGCGATTGCCGAAAGGGTGCATCCAAATTCCGAATTGTCGTTACCACACGCTGTTCAGTATCGGTCCTACTACTCTCTTTTACATTTTAAATTACATCCTGTTCGAGTATATTGTTACCGGGTGATCGACACTCAATCTCTCCTGATTAATTCATGTGTTGACTCAAAGGAGCCATATCGAAAGACGGAAATTAAGATAGTAGATTCCACATTATTATTTTTCGATTTTTTTTTCACGGTGTACGATGCCGAATTTAATTTTTATTCGGATTCAAAGAGTAAGTTCACATCTTTTGAATTCAAATTAAAATGAGTCTGTAGATACAACCAAATATGTGTACTCTATGAGTGTAAAATCACATGAAAATCACGTTGAGCATGCAAAAAAGTCTGAGATTCATTCTTTAGCGCGCAATTTGCTTAGTTTGTAACATGCTTTTAGTGTATTTTCCGAAAGAAATACACTATTTTCAAATTTCCCGCGTCTCTCCGGGCCAGCCTGACTGTTGGCATATATGGGAGACTGCCCGCAGCCGCAATGAATTTGAACAAGCCCGTTACAAATTACGTAGATTGCGTGCTAAAGAGTGGATTTCAGACTTTTTGGATGTGTTCAACGTGATTTTCGATAGAATTTATCCTTCGAAAATGTACTTAGTCGGCTGTATCTCTTGAGTGCAACAGACCTATTGCAAGATTTACATACTTTGTTCATAAGATTTAAATGACTTTATTACGGGGTTAAGCTACTTTAAGGTTTAAGTCACTTCATATTAAACCGATCATCATTCCTTTGTTTGAATTTGACATTTCTTGGCGTTTTTACTGCCAAAGTGTACTTCTTTTAAGCAATATCATGAACCCCTCGATCATATTTTTTTAGCACCCGGTTCTTCCTCCATCAGATTGCTACGAATCAGGAAAGATGAAATTAAAAAACTTAAAATCATTCCACTGTATCATAATATTTCCGGTGCACAACATAAACACGGGCTGCTCTATTGGTCAACTAATTCGAAACGGTTTCCAATAAGGGTCAGTCACTATCCCGAATTCCCTGTCCCGCGGGGAATTGGCCAAACGTGCGCGGATGAGGTCGTAAATACAAAACAGGATTAATCTAATCCACTCTACAAAACGCCCGACTTTTGAGGGACCAAACGTTTTTGACCATGGTTCGGAAAGAAATCCAAAGATTAAGCTGTCAAAGCGTCATTGCCTGCTTATTCACAAAATTCAGCTTTTCTCGCTGTATCAATTTAAATATTTTAGATTTCATTGTGTAGCGATCAAATAATGTTTTTTTCCTTTAATTTTTTAAGCAACGTAAGCTATTTAATGAAAGCACCTCTATTGAATATTTTATTGATAATTTAAAACATTCTCAAACCTACAATCATTATATTGGTTATACTAAAGTGAAAGTAAGCGTTTCAAAATATCGTATTTAATTTATTAAAATTTATTGAGGCAGGCTGACCGAGGCTACAGAGAAAATTGCCAAAATATCTCAACAAAAACTTATTATGAATATTGTTTAGAGTGGTAAAATTTATTTTAAAAAAATTCGAGAAAAATGACTGGCTAGTTTTCTTGAAAGACAAATCATTAACGAAAATTTTCAAAATTGAAATAAAAGATGAAATATGCATTTTTCAACCTCAGTCATCGATCCCTTTTCAGCTCAGGATAAAACGTGTTTGATTTTGGGAGAATTTTTTTTGAATCTGCCATCGAGAAGATTTTCTTTTAAATCAAGCATATGTAATTAATTGAATTAAGGAGGCGAGGTTTCTTTTTGATACAGGCATATTTTTTTCTAGCATCAAGAGGGCATCTTCCTGGCGCCAAATTCAAGAATATTTCTGCTTCGATCAAGTCACATTTTCCCACTGAAAATTGAATAAAATTTTCTGATTTTCCGATCGGCAACACAGGTCTGGAAACACACCGACCACCGCAATTTTGAGAGGATCCAATTGAATTCACAAAACTTGTCACTTGACTCGAATAAATCCCCCAAGCAATGACCCGGAACACGTTTTAAAGAGTCCCTCCTTCGCCATTTGTTTAAAGTCAATAGTGGACCAATGGTCAGTTGATTGAGATGATTGTATAATTGTTTATACAAGAGATTGGGGTTCATTGCGTCACTCCTCCCATCCGAGTGGACACAAGTGAAGTGGCCACCCCTCACCCCTCGCGCAAGGCCGCGGTCTGCCATCTGCTCGCCTAATTCGCAATTTGCAGATAATAAACTTATCCGCGGCCAACACAGGTCACCCAAGTGTCACAATTCTATCGGTCAGTCGATGATTTAAATCGGATATTGTTACGGCAATATTTCGCCCGAACCGCCTTTTTGATTAATGGTGGATTTCGTTTCATAAATTTTCCTCATTGTTCGGGCTTCCCCCACCCCTATCATGGATATTTCACTTTTACGGAAAATAAATTATTTTAATTCATGTTCTGCAGAGTTCAGGACTCACCCCCTCCGTCAGTGCACATTACAGTCGTGTAAACGACTCAACTCTAGACGCAATTTAGGTTCGGAAACCTTGATCTAATTTTAGGAGGAGTTGGAGATAACTTTTTCTTTTGCGTCCGAGCGAATTCAAGATCTGGGAGATTGTGACACTTAAATCAAAAATCAAACCTCGTGTTTGTTCACATGCAGCTTAAACTTGGACGACGTGGTTTTTTCTCTCAAGTGATACGCGGGGTTTCCAGATTTCTTCAAAAACCCGGAATTACACTTGAGGATTGCAAAAGGAATTTAAGATGAATCTGTATAAATGCGTTAATTCAATTGACGATAGTATTTGTGTAGGAGTCAATAAATTAATTTTGAAATGTTTACATTGATAAGACCATACTCATGAAGCTCATTCATGAACTTGTCTGCGTGATACTGGAACAATTTTTCAAGGGTCTGAAAGATATGTAAATTGACATTCCTCCAGTTTTACATACCTTCTATATTTTTCAGTGATGCCACTAACTTCAAAATTCTGCGTCTTTAAAACGTTGAAAAAAATAGTTCAAGCAATGTAAAAGCTTTAATTTTTGGAAGTACAACACAATTTGTCATTCTTACAAACTTAAAAAAAATAAATGTCGATCAAGTTATTTAGATAAAGAGTACACGAAGGATTAATCTCGTACATGTGTCAGTCACATCAAGTCTTTTTTGCAACTTGACACCAAATGCTGAGAAATTCAGTAATATTCATCAAACACACAAAAGGTATGTTCCCAAAATTTGATTATCTAAATGGGCATTTAAAAGAGGTGACAGCCCATGAGTGCAAATTTCCGAAATCGATAGCTCAAAAGCGCAAATGAGTATCGATGGGTCAGAAATGAGTTTCGATACATCGAACGTAGCGCAAATTAAAGAAGCTGAATTTAAAGTAGAAATGAAAAGAACGTCGGAATTAGTTTTCAATGATGAATTACCATAAGTGCAAATCGCCCCGTTCGCGCTTTCGGGCTATCGATTTCGGAAATTTAAGTTTGTGGGCTGTACCGTTGGAAAAAAAATGTCTAATTTGATTTGTAGCCTCAGTCATACATTAACATCTTGTCAAATTATTTTTCAAAATCCCTTTCATCCCCTAAATTCTGCCTATAGAGCTTCCTAGAACGGGGACAGGAGGTATTTTTCCCCGTTAGATGTAAAAAGAAAAATTACTTATTGTTTATCTCATTACTTTCTCCTTCCGGTCACCATCCGGTTTGAGCAATGCCGATTCGACAAACATAGTCAAATCATATTTACGGTCCCATATATTGATTACATTACTGAGTCAAGCTCTTGATTAGAAATTGGAGAAATTAAATGGAGAGTCAACATGTGCGCATGAGACACGAAGAGTTGCGGTTTGGTGTGTGTTTAACGCGACCGCCACTTCAGCGCGCGCTGACTGATGGCCCGTGACCGACCAATCACCATCCATCACGGCAGGTTGGGCGCCACCGGAAGTGCTCTCCCCACCGCTCATTGTTTCGCTCCATCTCCTCGCCTTTTCATCATTTCCGCAATTCGTTAGCATAAAAACTGATTTCTATATCCGTGTGGTTGGATGTATTAAAGTTCGTTGTCACAATAAGGCAAAGTTACGCTATATCAAAGTTGGTAGGCCTGCGAAGAAGCATCAAAATAATTGAAAACAAGGACAAAATTTCAAACCAAGGCGTCATTGAACTATAACTAAGATATCAAAATCTCAAGCCAAAAGGTTATTGAAATGTATTAAAACTAGGAGTCTACGTCCACTGACCGCTTCGCACCTCTTGTGTGCAGGTTTTCAATAGCACTTAGATTATGGGGTGTTCTCATCGTGTTTATAAAATGATATAAATACTTCAAAAAAGATAGGAAACAAACGAAATAAAAAGTACCTAGGATTTAAATAAAGTATATTTATAAAACGAACGAATGACAACATTAGTGCCAGTTGGATAAACGGGGTGAAGGACTGGCCAGGCGTTATGCGTCACACATAACTCTTATGATTTTATAGATACCAAAATTTTTGGGTGTTTTTTACGCTAAGCGATACATAATTAAACTCTTTGAGCCGCGGTACAGTCAACTTATCCCCATCTCCTCTCCTTTAAGTACACTTTTCCCTTCTGCGTCGAATAGTTATGCAGCTAAAAGATAATGCATTGATTTTCCCAATATTTTCAGGTGGAGGGAGGGAGCGGCCCAGAGTGTGAACATCGTTGTTTGATTCTCATTGAATTGGAAAAAAAATAACTTTGCACAAAAAAGCGTCTAATTAAAAAACGGGGTTGTTTGGTCCTCTCAGCACTGATCCATGGCCATGGTTAAACAGCTTGTGAATTTACATTAAAAACACATCTCGTGCAGAGACTTCAATTATAAAGGTTAATCCATCTTTTAAAACTTGACGGATTATGTAACGAACTAAGATGCTCGCCTGCTTTGAGATACGTGCACTTTACGTTAAAAAAAATTGTACAGTGCTTTGAAAAGGAGGTTAATGATTGCTCTATGGAAGATAAAAAAGATAGAAACCTGTAGCAAAAACGTGTGCGTGCCTCTACGATATAGAGACGAGGGACTTCAACGCACGCAAGTTTGTCACCTAGTTGCTTCATTTTCCGTGCGAATCCTGAGGCCTAACCTCTTTTCTTTTTTGACTTCAATCGAAAAAAAAGAGCGTCTAAGTTTATCTTGTCCTCTTATCAAACAATCGCAAATATTTACTTAGCTTGAAAGCTCTAGACAAGTCTGGAAGCCTGGCGGCCACTTATTCTTAAGATATTGCCCTAAAATAAGCAGTAAGCTTACCTTGTTTCAAACCTTTGAAAGATAATCTATCTTATTGCAAGCATGCAGTGACATGTGGGTATTTTTATAGACTTGGTCTACGTTGCATGAATTCTTCCGTTAAAGCTTGATTTTAATTGTTTCCTTTGTGTTAGTGGGGCCGTCAATGACTTCTCACCTTGTTCTCACCTTGGGACTTTAATCACAATCAATATGTGTCCCTCATCTACAAAAAATGCACGCTCGCTGGTGCTAAAGGAAATCGCTCACAAAATTATACGGCACAAGAGCGAAAATTAAGGCCGAGTTTACAGAACTGAAAAATTGCACTTCCGAATTTGCGTTTCCAATATTTCAAAAATCATTCCGATAAAGTCAATGAAAGTTCCAAAATGAAAGTACAACTTTGAATTGAAGGTAGATTTCATTCATGCCGGAGTATTTCCCACTTAATAAAAAAAAAAAAAAAAAAAAAAAAAAAGTGAGAGAGGGAGATTTGTGTTTATGAACAAAATTTTCAAAATTAACTTTGCAGAAAATTAACATCTGAAATTCCACTTTGAGTCCATACTTTGCACACATGGACTTTATTTGGCAATTAGGAATTACGATTTTTGGCTCATCCATAAAAAAAAACGTATGTACACAGGAAAACTAATGGTTCAAACGTTGTTTCTGAACTGAGCTAGAAATTGTGATTCCAAATTACAAAATGTAGTCCACATGAGTCATCGGACTTCCTATAATCTGAGTTAAAATTTGTTTTTCATACAATCACACAAGAAGTCTTAAATAGCTTTTTTAAGTCATCGGAGACCTCGAATACATTTGGTAATGATGTGAATTTACGAACTTTCTTGACTCACAATTAGCGTGCTATGTTAGAAGCATTCAACGGAGCAATCAAGGGTCGTATTATTCGCCGTTTTTTAAACATAAAAGCCTCCCTAGCCACTGTGATTCCTTTGGCTTAAGAAAGCCTTAAAGTTTGAGGAACGACTATGAATAGGGCCCTAGGCCTAAAGTAACGTTCACAGACGTAGGTAGGAGAATCCAAAGATCTCGAACCCAAAAAGGACCACGCCTAAACCATGCCCTCCAGTGGCGTGGCGTGAATTGCGATATATCGATTGTTATGCCATTTAAACCTATGGTAAAGAATCCATTACTAAGGTGTTCGCTGCGAACACCCTGTTTATCGATCCTTTTCCATAGGTTTATATGGCATAACAATCGATATATCGCAATTCACGCCACGCCACTGATGCCCTCCTGCTCACTCATACTTGTCAAAGTGGAACCCTATTTGAAACTTTCAAAGGCACAAGTTAGATTTTCAGAGTCACCACATCAATTTCAGCATTTTAAGTGAATTCCTCCCTTTTGGTTCCATGCTGCATCAATAAAACTGACAAACTAAGCTGCTCCAAAAAAGTCAACCTTGCCTTGTTTCCTGAAAAACGGGTTATGGACATAAATTTTTACGAGAAGCCCGAGACAATGGTAACAGGAGGAAAAAAGGAGGAAAAACGGAAGACAAGGCTAAAATACAACGATAAAATACCCGAGACGCTCCGACTCAAAACAGAGTCATTTACAGTTGCAAATAAATTAAAAATTAAAAAATATCGATGAGAAAACCTGAGACCAACGTGTTGGTGGCCGAGATCCGAGAAAAACCGTTTTTCTCGGATCTTAGCCAACATGTAGATCTCAGATGTCTTCATCGATATTTTTTTAATTTTTAATTTAATTGCCGATTAAAAACGGCGTGTTACCATCAATTGTTTCGTGACATCCAGTGCATTCTCACAATCAGTTTTTAAGAGGCTGTAGTCATATCATTTTTGTCCCAAAGTTAAGGGTAATAACTTTCTCTCTTGACACACGCTGCATGTTAAAAGTCACGTCCGGGTTTTCGCAAGTGTACTTGCAACTGTCCTTCGGAGAGCCGGCTGGATTAAGACTTTTTTAGGCTGTTAAGTTCATTCCCCCTTCCCCTTCATCCAAGTTTTCGTATCACAATTCAATTCAGGAGAGGTCCACGTGATGTCCATTTATGACCCCTGGTGTTACATGGCGCAAACTTCAATTACCACTAAAAATTTGAGGTATGCCGTGTCGCAACTCATGTCCAAGCTTTTCACTAATAAAAGGAAAATCTCATTCACGGTGAGTATGTTGAACAAGGAAAGTTCCAGAGCTTTTGCAGAAATATGCACGCGTGTGTAACATGTTCGAACCGAGGCAATCAACAAACACCATAATCTTAAGCAAATATTTTTGGAGCAGGAAAATTCTTTAAAAAAAATGATTATTGAGGGCTCAAAGTTTGTGGAGAACCTAATTCCTCCCACATTCAATCTAATAAATAGCATACATTTCTCTTCGTAAAAGCTGTAAAAAATATCAATTAATTTTCTGAGAAAATTTGAAGCTCCTTTTTTATTTTTGGCCCTATAAATCTAGGGCTAATACATTTTCGGGGAAAGCTTTGATTTGGCCATATAGTGTCAGTAAAATGATTCTTCTTGACCTACAAAAACATAATTTTACGAACAGTGTTTCTGATTCAGCTCTTTGGCTGGATCAAGAACAAGCACAAGGACAAACTTCTCGACAAGGAGGAAGAACTATAGATAGACGAACTTGCTGACAAAAGTAAGCTTAAATGTATTTTTGGTCTATTGACGCTAACAAACTGGTTGGTGTTTTTAACTTCGTACTATCATGTAACAAAACTGTGGTAAGAGAGCGAGGTATAAAAGATATAAAAACAAAGGGGACCTATCCCTAGGGACCACAAGCCACCTGAAAAAGCTTTTGGGACTGATGCTAGTATATTAAAGCAACTTTTGCAATCAGAATTTCTCAGAGGTTTCGATTTTTTGCAGTTTCTTATGTGAAATTTTTAAGAACTGGAATCCTTAGATCGTGAGTTTAGAATTGTGATTCAATATTGCGGTTCAGACACCAGTCGAAGAAAAAGACGGCTTTAAAACTGCCACTCCCTTGTCATCTTCATCTCCAGTGTCTTCGGAACTCCGAGATATTTAAAAAAAAGAGAATAAGAGGAAGCAGACATGAGTTAAAAATAACAAGACAATACTCCCTCAAAAACTTGAATGTATCAATTAA